>NW_028327187.1:87413177-87718440 GCF_987537825.1 Furipterus horrens
TTATATAGGATACCTAACTAATTTTGCAGAGAATAGATTGGTAGAGGAAATCCCACCCACATTTGGTGACCAGAAGGGTCAGAAATGAAGTGTCCTATGTGTTATAAAGAAAAGACACATAGGACAAGTGAGTTTTTTTCCTTCTCATTTAGCAAGTCATAGAATTTAAATGAGAAAATAAATACCAAAAAATTAATACTAAGTGATAATTGCATTATATTAGTGTCATATCACATAAGAAACTTTGTGATGCCAGACCACTAATTCCTTAGAGCTTAACAAGGTAGATATCATTTCATCCTCTTTGCTTTCTATATTTCCTATATTTTAAAAATCCTTAAACATGTATAAAAGATTCATTGCAATATAAACTTTTTGCTTAAAAACCACAAATACAGCTCTATGTGACATACTTTTTATTTTCAAATGGAAACCTTTTAACCATTATTTAAATACCCCAACTGTCACTGCTTTCATGGAATATATTTTCTAAATATAGGATAATTATTAATCATGTAATGGATGCACACATACTTGGAAATATATGGAAAATAAATGAGACTAATATACATATATTCAACATTATAAATATGGCAAATCTTGGCATGTTGACATATTTCTCTAAAAACATACAGCAATAAAAAATAATAATAATGTCAAAATTTAGACTAATCTTGAAACTTTAGGACCTTGGCCTTTCTCAATAACTTGAAGTAAGGGAGTCCTGCATATACACATACATAATACACTCAATAATTACACCCTTCACCTAGGGTTATGTATCATGGTATATTAAGGTGTAAGCTGTTCAATTATGAAAACTTCCCAGGAAAGCGTAATCACTGAAAAACAAAAGCATTTTTAGTTTTCTTTAGATTTCAATACTCTCAGCTTTGCCAAATTCTAGTATTAGTAATAGACCCATGGAAACCTGCCTTTCTCTTCTGAAAATGTATTGTTCACTGCCAAGTTTACTCCATAGTACCTTTCAGCAGGGAGAGAGAGTAGAACAAAGTTTACACCATTATACTCCAAAACTATAATCTGTCCATCTAACCTGTGCATGATTGCATTAGGATATGTCTGTAAGAAGTGATGTTTTACTTATAACTTCTGAACAAAGATTAATCGATTAATGACCATCTACCATTAGTATATTAGTTAGCTAATGCTGTATAACATATCACCCCAAACTTAAGCAGCTTAAAGTAACAAACATTTATTATTTTCCAGTTAATATGGGTCAGGAATCCGGGTGAAGCTTAGCTGCATCCTCTTGCTCAGGGTCTCTTATGAAACTGTAATCAAGGCATCAGCCAGGGCTTAATTGGAGGAGTACCCTATTCCCAGATCACTCATGTGGTTGGCAGGATTCAGTTCTTTGTGTGCTCTTGGACTGAGGGCTTCAGTTCCTCCCTGGGTGTGGGCTGAAGGCCATTCTAAGATTTCTGTCACATGGGCCTTTCCATAGCATAGTTTACAAGATGGCAGCTGGCTTCATTAAAACAAGCAAACAAGAAAAGCCAGAAAGTGTGAGCGACACAAAAGTCAATCTTTTTGCTCTGAGTTCTGGGAGGTTTTCTCATCCATATATTCCAAACTTTGTATTGACTTTAAAAACTTTTTCTATATTGTTTTTGTGTTCTAGTAACTTCTGTTGGTTGTTGTTTTCTGAATGTTCCTTCTGTTATAGTATCTTAGACCTTTTTGTGGCTGCAGTATTTTCTCTTAAATTCATGAGAACATTAAGAGTTAAAATATTAAAATATTTGTATTCATTGTGGTTTAATTAGAGATGCAGAACCACAAGGACAGGTTTTGTGTGTGTGTGTGTGTGTGTGTGTGTGTGTGTGTGTGTGTGTGAAGTCTTCATGACAGGTAGTCAGAAAAGAAACATGACTGTAAAGTGGGAAAGAGAAAATGCAGGCTGGAATTCCACAAGGACAGACTGAAATCCATGTAAGTTTTTGTTGTCCCTGACAGTACTGTGGGTGTTCTACTTCATCGTGGAGTTAAACACACTTAAACTGCCTCAGGAACTGGAGAAGCAGGAGGAGGGTCCAGGGAAATATAGAGCAGTTGCAGGTGAAGCCACTCAACTGCCTCACACCAATGAGTGAGTCAGCAGACTGCAACAATATGTACAAGCTACAGAATGGCCACTGCTTCTCTCTTGTGAGAAACGCTCACAATAAAACACCAGGGCACAGGACTTTAGCAGTAACCGAGGCAATTGTTTATTCACAGATCTGCAGCTCTGTGTGCAGCCAAAAAGCCAAATCAAGGTGTGTGCTGAAAAGATGGAGCTAGCTGTTTTTATCCTAATGTGAGTAAAATCCCCCCACCTTCCCCTCTCCCCCTCCTTCTCCTTCTCCATTTTTCCATGCTGGATACTCCAGAGTTACAATCTAGCATGATTAACTAAATTAACTGAGGGTGAAAATTAACTCAGGGTGATCTGGTTATAGGTCTGTCTCCAGCTCTTCTCTGAAATTTCTCTATCTTGTTTGCTAGGCTGTCCAGCTACATTTTCCCATTTCCCGGAGTTTGGTGATGACTATCTCCTCCTCTTTGATCTCAGATATCCTTTGTCCTCAGAATCATTTGTGCTGAGCTGCAGAATGCCCCTTTTCTGATTTTTAAATATGCTAATACTGTTAACTCTGGCTCAGAGACCCTCTAAGGA
Source organism: Furipterus horrens (assembly GCF_987537825.1). NCBI lineage: Eukaryota > Metazoa > Chordata > Mammalia > Chiroptera > Furipteridae > Furipterus > Furipterus horrens. The sequence continues at coordinate 87,415,864 of NW_028327187.1, forward strand.
CATTTTCCCTTTGCTGCTAATTATTTTCTACTGGTTTGAGAGTCACCAGTTTCCTTGCCCCTTACAATTGTTACTGAGTGGGGGTGTCCAAAAATCCCCAGAGCCTGCAGGTTGGGGGATGGGTGAAAGGGAACAGCTTTTAAGACACCTTTGCATGACTATGGCTAGAAGCTTAGTGTCTCAGTTATGCAAATAGTTTTGGTTCTTCCAAGGCCACAAGAAGATGGGAGGGATTTTGACCATGGAATGGTATGGAAAGAGCACACAGAGCCTACGCAAGGTTCTGTGTATGGTCAGAACTGGTTACCACACCCACTGCGTCAGAGGATGCAGTCAGAAGAGGAGAGGAGATCCACGCAGTTTGCAAGGAAGGAGGAGAACACCATGCAGCTTTGAAAGGAAAGGGAGAACTCTATGCACTTTGAAAGGAGACTGGAAACTCCACATGGTTCTGCATTAAGAGCTGGAGGGCACTACAACACAGGCAAAACCTCCCCAATCAGGATCAAATGATTGGAAGCTGCCAGTAAAACTGAACTGTGTCTGGAAAGTAGGAAAACTGTGTATCTGACTTTTCTAAAACTAGCGTGGTTTGGTATGGGGAGGCAGAAATATGTACTTGTGGGTGTTTTAAAGAAAATGAGACTTAATGGCAAAAATCCACAAATAACCTAAATCTATATAATTATTAAATAAATAATTCTTTTTCTTTTCACTAACCTCTGGTATTGAGAGTTATGCTTCCAGTGGCAGGCATTCAGGCCCCTAATAACTGAACAGCCTGTGGGTTCTGTTACACAATCCCCCCTGTCTCTTTTGGGAAATCGACTACTCAAACTTTTATTTATTCCTTCAAACCTAAGAAGGATTTCTCGACTTCTTTCTTATAGCAAGGATTTCCTTTGGCCTCTAGGAGGAGGTGATTATAAAAAGTTGCCAGCATCTGTTTAGTTAGTGCAATCTCAATTAGTCTCTGAACTAAACCTCTGATGCAGGGAATATGCCTGCTACCACTATGAGAGCTGATAAGGTCATTTCTTTTTAATTGTCAAACCAATTTTCTAACTATCCTGTTATAGGATTGTTGATGCCTAAGTTTTCTTCTAGTTTATTTGCTAGGGTAGTCAGTCCCTGCAGAGCCTTAGTGATAATTTCATCAAGGGCTGTATTATTAGGGATAAAGGTGCAACACTGCTCCCTGAGCATTATACATACATCTCCTTTTCCTGTCAACATCATATCCAGTGTCAACCTATTCTCCCAGGCCACTCAACTGGTGGCATCTAATTGTTGAGCTATTTCTTTTATAGCATTCTTAGTATAATTGATAAACCTCTGCAGGATATAACAAATATAATTTATTCAATCAATATTTTTATTAATGGTTGACCACTAGAAGAACACTGCCTCAAACCCTGCTGCTATCCAGTTTTTAGCTTCAAATTTATCTGGAGCTTCTCTAGGGACCCTAATGACATCAATGTAGATGTGAGGATTGAATGATCCATTATGCATTGTTGACTTCTTTTGTCACTATTTTATAGTTAAAATTCCTCCCATTTCCTTGGGGCCTTGGAAGGACTAAAGCCACCTGTATAACCAAGATACTAGCTACCAGCCATACATAGCCAGGCAAAGGCACCCTGATAGCTGTCTTCTTCCCCTATCCCCCAACCACAGGCTCTGGGGAACTCCTAGGGACCATCCTCTGTAACAATTCCCTCTTTCATACTTAAGACCCTTTATAATCTTATAAAGGACAATGGGAAAAGTTTCATGCTCCCCTAGCTGCTTTAAGCTGGACATGGCCATAGTTCTATTTACCTTTGGGTCTAGAAATCCCTAATAGAATGGGAATAAGGAGTGGAGGGTGGCCTTCCCACATGGGGAACGATTTTCCAAAGTCCAGGTCAGATCAGTTGGCTGTCCCTGGGCAACAGCATGCTTGGTTTCCAAGGGTTGGCACTGCTGAACAAACTGGCATCCTTGTCGTATTCTGGGGTTAACAGATTTGGCAACAGGGTTAAAAGGCATAATTAATAGGCAGGGATTAATGTTTAATGTTCCCCATTAGGGAAAAAAATGGCTTCTTTGGCAGAAGATGTGCAAGGCATGTCACACCTGTTCAAAGCCCTTTGCCCACTAAACTTAGTTTGTGCTCAGAGGAATATATTAGGATTTCCCTTTTCTCAGACTTCTGGGCCCTTTCTGTCCAAGCTATGGGACAGAAAGAGAGAAACACATTTTAAAATGAATCCCATAGACTGCCCCACACTTTACCAATCCAACCACTTAGTTCTGCCAAACCTTTGAGTCTCAGGAGGTAGCGATGCAGATGGGCTGCTTAAGGGAGGCCTATACGTATAATTACTCAGGTAATGAGATTATAGGCTTATGTCCTATGCAAACAGGAGGAAGAATATACATGTTAATTCACATAACATAACCCACAAACCAGTCTCTGAATCTGCAAGACTATGGAGACATTCAGATACAGACCCTTTGCTGGAATGATATTTAACAGTGGCAATTTGACAGGTCCTGTAGATTGAACACTTTTGGTGATATTAAAAACCTAGTTTTAACTTTCAAATGAAAACAAACTTTTAAAGACAGTTAGCTATACTAATTTATAGTCCACCACTGAGCATTGTGATTTTTTTAAATCATAATTTTTCTCTTAAGATTACTCTCCTTGTTATTAAAGAGACTACATTAAGTCCAGTTTTAATATAGCCCATTTCTTTGCATAAACACAACAAGAGCAGCAATTGATTATATATTACCTTTAAGTTTGCTTTGCTGGAACTCACATTAGGATCATTCAGGTTGACTTTCAGTCTGCCCTTCTGAGCACAGAAGCTGAGCCACACATTTGCCATCTGGCCTTGCATATAAAACCCATGCTTTTCATAAGTCCTTCAGGTTTTACATTGTGCTTTAAGGTTTCTCCTAGCCATCTTTGAGGAAAGCAGCCTTTGTTCTTTCCTTAGAAAGATTGCCATGAACTGCACAACCAACCGGAGTATTAAGATTTCTCTTTCTTGGCTTTCATCAGCCTTGAAAGTCAATTCCCATTCCTCAGGGCTTTCTGGTAAGAACCAGAGCCTAGGCATGCCTCCTTCAGGCATGACATCCCAGTCAAAGCCTCGGGTGACAAAACCACTATTAACAACTGGTCTTAGTTTTATGCAAAGAAACCTTATGTCATTGCTTACTTCTTTAGAATGCCAAATACTGGAGGGATTAGGTAGGGAGAAGAATATAAAAGTGTGAAGGAAAATCCTTGTCCTTCAAAACTGCTTTTCTGTGCATTGTATCTTCAATTACTAAAACCATACAATTTCTTTTCAAAACTTTTACAAACTTCTACCAAAACTTTTATATACCTCTCACAAACCTTCTTCATTTCCATGCCCTACATTTTCCCTTGTTTACTTTCTTTCATGTGAAGTTTTAACTTTTCCTGGGAAACTTCAATTTTTCCTTTCAGAGCATAAACAGAGTAATAATTCAAAACACAGACATCTAGGCCCTCTCTTTCTAGTATGTCCACTGGCCTCCTAAAGAGATGTGCCCTGGCAGAGACATGTTTACCTGCCCAGGTTGGAATGCTCCTCAGCCCTGAATGACCCTTTTTGAGTCCTGGGTGGCAAAAGGTATTTTCCTTGACCAGTTTACAGATAACCTTTTCTAGATTTGCAGAGATATTCTGCAGTTTTTTGAAGTCTTTGCTTCTTCTCCTCTTTTCTAATGTACACTTTTGAGCTTTCCTGAGGAGTTTCTCAATTGTTCTATCTGGCCCATTCATTTACCTTCTGCATTTTTTTTTTTTTTTACAAATATCTGGCCAGCCTGTGTTACAAAGGTTACTTTTAAGAGACCCTGCCCTACAGTGTTCTCTGGATATAGACGAGAATACTTTCTTATCTGGTCCCTGAACTTCTGTAGGAATGCTGATGGAGTTTTATCTCTTTCTTGCTGTATTTTGAATGCCTTGGAGACATTCTGTGTTCAGGAGAATGGATTTCTTGATTCCCCTGATGAGGAGACTCCTAAGGTCTCTCATCTGGTCCCTATCCTCCAGCCTATTATTATCCGATTTAGGATCTATATTGGGAAACTTTTGTTTGGCCGGACAATTCCCTGACCAGGATGCTTGCTTTCCCATATTCTTATAGCAGCCCATCTAATTATTCCTCTTCCTTTCCCATTGAAGAGGCTGTCTAGAATGGACATTTAGTTTCATCCATGTGTAACAGCACTCTTTCTTAAGATATAGGCATGTCCCCCCTGCGGAAGCAGTGAGGAGGTTGAAGGCCCTCCAGTTACAGCCCTAGAGGTGGTGTTGATTGGCATCCAGGCTGCTACCACAGCCCCTTGTACCAGTTTGAAGAAAAGTGGCCTGAGTTTTAAAAGTGTCACTTCTTTTTCCCCTCCTCTCCCTGTGTCGAAGAGGCTGACATCCTGTTGTTTCTGTAACCCATAGCAAGTTAATTATCCTATTGTTCTCAGGACCTAGTAGCTTTTTAGGGGATTAGATGGACACTTGGCTAGCAAATTTAACATTGCCCCTCCTTGCAGCTCTAGCAGGGAGTATTCAGCTGCAAGTTGAATTGCTAGAAGTTACCTGGGGTGGAAAGAAATGCTGCAAGCAATTTATTTGGGGAAATTCTCAGGATCCTGTTTGTATTGCTATAATTCCTTTCTTAGAGTAAATTTCTGCCTGTACCTGGCCTGATCTGTCTGTATTGTCTGTCCCTGGTGCCTCTGCCCAGTTGGCCACTGGCTGGCCAGGGCTATAAGGTAGCAGGAGATGGGACAGAGGGTTCCAGGATTTATCTCCCTATTTCCTTTTTTATAAAAAAAATTTTTATAGGGAAGAGACCTGTGGATATGCTGGTAGGTGGTGACCAGCAGAAAGCATATTCCCTCTCTTCCTTAAAAGCTGATGCCTGATTACTCACATATAAGGCCAGAAAACAGACTGCCCCTTAATGGGTTATTTTGGCCAAAGGAGACCAACAGCCTCGGTTCCCATGCCCCCCTCCCCACTCCCTCTGCTTGCCTGCAGCTGCCTGGGAGAAAGTGATATTTTGGGCCAGGAGTTTCCCATGATAGTGGGGTTCATCAAACCGAGTCCCGTTTGGCCTTGATTGGCCTGTCATGGGTGAAGCTGCGAGATAAGCAGGTGATGACTAAATTCAATAGTTTCTTTTTTCTTCCCCCTATAAAACAACCCCCTCCTTCCCTAGGAGTCCAGAGTCAGAGCCATTGGCGGCATGGCTTCCTTCCTGCTTGCTAATTACCTCAATAAACTTCTTTTTCTGCTCGCTGTATCTTGATGGTTTTCTGAGCAACTCCATTCTTACATTATGGTGTCAAAACCCAGGATTGGGACACCGGCTCAATCAGGACTCCCGAGTCGGACTCAGGCCCCGCGAGCTGGCCCCAATCCTTGGACCTGGACTCACTCAGACCTCCATGAGTTGGCGACTCGAGCTTCCCCTCTGGCTTGCTGACCCCATCTGCCTCCTTTTTCCTCTGACCGCTTCCCCGACTGCCATTTACTCCCAATCAACACCAGCCCTCAGATTCACAGGTGTGTCCCCGCCTTCATTTCCTCCACTGGTTCTGTTTCTTAGTCTATCCGAGACCATTCCAAGCAGTTTAGCCCTAAATATGAGCACTCAATCAGAACCACTCTCAGAGTCATTTGACTCCTCGGGGTCAATCCGGACCCACTCTCTGGGGCCTGACGACATCCAGGGATGCCTGAAATAAATCACCGCCTCTCCTCTCAGCCTTTGGCCCTCCACTCTCTGGTCGAAATGAGGACACTTGTCTTGACAGATTTTGGAGCCAGACATTGGTTAGATTCACCCTCGCCATCCCCCTCCCACTCTTTCTCGGACTCACATTTAACCTTAACTGTCACCATGGAAATCAGCCAGTCCCTCCCTCCCAAAGATATCCCTGTTGGGTGTTTAGTCCATAATCTCAGACCTCTCCAACTAAATGGAGAAGTCAGGGCCTGTCAATTTATCTTTCTGTCCACTATTGTGTGGTCCCAATATCCTCTAAATAACCAAAGTTGGTAGCCATAAAATGGCACACTTAACTTTGAAGTTTTCACAGACCTCCATAACTTTCTCCAGTAGTCAGGCAAGTGGTCAAAACTTCCCTATGCTCAGGCTTTCTGGACTCTTTGGATCAAACACTCTCTCTGCAAACAGCTCATTATCCACCAAATTCTCCTTGTCCAGAAAAAGCCACCTTCCTCTCAACCTTTTGCACCCTGTCTAACCCCTTCTCCTTCTTCCTTGCATAAAAAATTACTCACAGTGAAACACTGGGACACAGGATTTTAGCAGTAACGGAAGCAGTTGTTTATTCACAGAGCTGTAGCTTTGGGCACAGTTGAAAATCAAAGATGCTTACTGAAAGGATGAAGCTGGCTGTTCTTCTCTTCTCTGTCTCTGTTTTTCCATGCTGAATACTCTGGAGTTATAATATAATGCAATTAACTAAATTAATTAAGGGTAATCTAGTTATAGGTCTATCTCCAGCTCTTCTTTGGAGTTTCCCTGTCTTGTTTGCTGGGCTGCCTGGCTGCATTTTCCCATTTCCCAGGGTTTAGCAATGAACGTTGTCCTCCCCTCGGATTTTGGATGTCCTTTGTTCTCAGAGGCATTTGTGCTGAGCTGTGGAATGCCCCTTTTCTAATGCTAATATTACTAGCTCTAGCTCAAAAAACCCTCTTATTACATTTGCCCTTTACTGCTAATTATTTTCTACTGGTCTGAGAGCCACGAGTTTCCTTGCTTCTCACACTTGGACAATTTCGCTCTTGCTGCCTCACTGCCTGGCCCTGTGCTCCTGCCTCTATGGCCACCAGTGCCAGGTCTCCCTGGCCATGCTGTGGCCAGGCCACTGAGGGAGGACTGAGGCACATAGTTTATCCTCCCTCCACCCCAGTCACCTGACTCCTTACAGTTCCCAGGCTTCCAAGACTCCAGACCTTCTCCTGCCCATAGCCAATCCCATGGACCCATCCCTACCTCTCCTTCCCCGAGTCCCTCCCCATCTCCGATCAGCCTCGCCCCTCTAGTCTCCATCCCCTCCACAAGGTCGCTGGTAGAGATGGTGTCGTGCAAATACATGTCCCACTTCCTTATGTGTCTCTTTGCTGAGGTGCACAAATCAGGCTTTAAAGCTATCAACTATAACAGAACTCTCAAAATCACCCAAAGTCCTAGTGAAAATCCAGCTTCCTTCTTAACAAGGCTCACAGAATCCATCCAAAAATACACCAATCTAAACCCCACTTTGCCTGAGGGACGCCTCTTTTTACACACCCACTTCATTAGTCAATTGGCCCCAGACATTCAAAAGAGCTCCAAAAGTTAGAGGCAGGCCCCAAAACCCCCCAAAGTAAACTTATTCAGGTTGCCCTCTGAATATACAAAAACTGGCAAGATGAGAGGGAAACGGAGTGGCGGGAACGGAAATTCAAGCACTCTCTTTTGCTGGCTAATACCCTGGGAAACTACTCCAAGGAAAAAAAAATAAGCCTAAGGGCAAAGCCTCCACCATCAGGAAGACTCCGTGCCCCTGTTTCCAGTGCAGTCAGGTGGGACTTTGGGCAAAGCTATGTCCAAACCCCTGCTTACCTCTTCCGGGTCCCTGCCCTCTCTGTCAAAAGACAGGTCACTGGAAGGTTGACTGTCCAATGGCCTCTAAACTGAGGGACTAGACTGCCTACCCTGGCAGTGGATCTGGACTTAGGCCTCTCAGTCCCGGACCTCCTCAGACTTTCCACCGCCTGATGGGGCCCGGGTTCAGAAGCCCCACCTTTCACCATCACGGCTGCAAAACCCAGGGTAAACATATTGGTGGCAGGTAAGCGTGTCTCCTTTATCCTTGATACGGGAGCTACGTATTCTGTCCTGCCCAAATTTCTGGGGCTCCTAACTCCCTCTGCCATAACGGTTATACAAATAGGTGGCAAGGCGACCCAACCCCTAAGTACCCTTCTCCTACCTGTCTCATTAGGCATTAGGCATTCACCCACTCCTTTCTAGTACTACCCCACAGCCCAACCCTACTTCTGGGATGCAATATTCCAACCATACTGCATGCATCTATATCTCTTAACTGTTTTAACTCCATGCCTCCACCAGATAATCCCACCCCTCTCATTCTTCTAATTTTAGAGCAGTCCCTTCACATGATCCCAGAAACTCCCTTCCCATCCTGGCTAACAGCAGCCAATCCCAATGTCTGGGACACAAACAATCCTTCCGTCGCCTCTCACCACACTCCGGTCTCTGTAACCCTAAAAGATGCCTCCCATATTCCCAACAAACCTCAATACCCATTAATCCCTGTGGCCTTAAACGGTCTGAAGTCTATTACAGACCGCCTGCTGGGAGCAGGTCTGCTTCAACCTGCCACCTCTCCCACCAATTCCCCCAACCTAGTAGCAAAAAACAAACAAACAAACAACAACAACAAAAAAAAAAAAACCCAACGGATCTCACTATCTTGTCCAAAATCTATGTACAATCAATAATGCCACTGTCTCTATCAACCCCATCATCCTTAACCCTTACTCCCCCTTGTCACGCATCCCACCTCAAACTTCCCACTTTACCATCCTGGACCTCAAAGATGCCTGCTTCACTATCCCACTCTTCCCAGCCTCTCAAGACGTCTTTGCCTTCACCTGGACTGACTCAACCATGAAAATAACCCAGCAACTAATGTGGATGGTCCTGCCTCAAGGGTTTCGAGATCGTCCCCACCTCTTTAGTCAAGCCCTATCAGTTCACTTACAGCAGCTTGACCTTTCCAGAAGTGTCCTCCTACAGTACATAGACAATCTCCTCCTCTGCAGTCCATCTAAAAACCTTTCTCATCTCCATACTGCCCAACTCCTAAACTTTCTTGCCAGTCAGGGATACCACGTGTCATGAAACAAAGGCCAGTTCTCTCAAACTCGGGTCACATATCTCAGGACCCTCCATCATTTCCACTCATAAACACCTAACTCCAGAAAGACAGGACCTAATAACTACCTTCCCCCTGCCCCATACCAAACAGGAACTCCTATCATTTTTAGGCCTCGCCAATTTTTTCAGAACTTAAATACCTAATTTTAAATCCCTAGCCAAACCTTTATATCAGGCAACAGCTAAAGACTTGTCTGGACCTCTACAAACTCTCAAGCCCTCCTTAAACCTTTCACCACACTCAAAATAGCACTCGGCCAAGCCCCAGCCTTAGCCCTTCCAAACCCAAATAAACCTTTCCTCCTATACACTGGCACAAAAGATAGCTTTGCTCTCGGGCTATTAGCACAGCAATATAGATCAGACCAATGGATTATAGCCTATTTTCCCAAACCACTCGATCCCCCCTTCCTAGGGTGGCCAGCCTGCCTCCGCACCTTAGGAGTGGCAGCAATTCTCAGTCAAAAAACCCTTAAGTTAGTTCCCTTTGCCCAGGTAACAGTCCACTCCTCTCATGCTGTTTCCAGCCTACTAACCGACCAGGCCATCGCTGCAGCCTCCCCCTCCCAAATTCAGTTCTTATACATCCAACTACTTTGAAGTCCTCAAATCTTCCTACATAAATCAGCTCTCCCCCTCAACCCTGCCTCATTACTTCCCCTCCCCCACTCTTCCCACCACCCAGATATTAAGGTAACTGCCTTCCCACCCAATCTCACCACCTTATATAACCTTGCTGACCACTTTCTTCCATCCCCTACTACATTGATTTGGCAAATCCTGGAGCAGCCCAGCCAGTAGCCACCATCACTCATATTATAGGTCCTGCCGCTCTCTGCATCCACTTCAGACATGTCAACGGCGGCAACCACATTCAGCCTCACTCTTTGGGTACATTCAACCCTTCCCTTCTCTACAACCACACATTAGACCTAGCTTTCATACACTATGAAGGCCAACTAAAAACTCCTATTTGTCCTTACATATTAGCCCAAATTCACAATCATACCAACACTTCAAATTTTCCTGCTACCCCTACATAGATCATAGATATTCAATTTAACCAATACAGCCAAACATTTCTTCACAAAATCCTCCATAATGTTTAGCGCCAGTCAATAAAAAACAAAACTCATCCCAGTTACATTGCCATCACCAAAACAAAACAGAGCACTGCTATTTCCCTTCAAGGGATGGAATATCACTTCCTTTATAGCACACAAACATATCTAATAATTCCTCTGTACAAGACTGGCACCTACATAATAGTCACTCTAATACTAGACACCTCTATACTAAGCTGTCAGCAAATAGCCACTTCTGAGACAATCCCCAACCTTGGCTCCTTCCTTGAGACCTCCCTCTTGTCCCACCCCTGACACAAAGGAGACTAGCAGTAGTCTGAATTTAGCAGACATATGTACAGCAACCCTATCCTTAAACAACTGAAAATAGGGCACTCCATATATAAAAGCTTCTTATGGTTCATAGAAATACCCCAATTAGAAAACTCAGTACTAAATCTCTCTTTATCCCTTCAAAAAACTTAAAATGCCACCCTTCAAGCTCTAAAAAACAGAAAGAATCCCTAAACAACCTAGCAGACATAGTTCTCCAAAACAAGAGGACCCTAGACATCCTCACAGCCAAAGCAGGGGAACTTGTGACAAACTAAACAAAACTTACTGTTTTTACATTAACAATACAGGCATAATAAAAATTTTACAAATACTTAAAAAACACATTGACATTATTGCCCAAGCTAAGGAATGGGCATACGGAAATCCCTGGTTCGAAACCTTCCTCTCATACTTTTCCTCTTCCTTCAAAGCAATCCTAGTGCCTCTCATAACCCCACTGCTTCTCCTCCTATTATTCCTCACCCTTGGCCCTTGCTTCCTCAAACTACTAGTTAACTTTATTCAAAAAACTGTCCAATCCATGACAGATTCTACCATTCATAATATACTCTTATCAAGATCTTTCAGATATCACCCCGTGGCAAGAGACAACCCCAGAGAGGCAGTCAGCCCCCTCCCATTGTCCTAACTCAGCAGGAAGTTGTTATAGAAGAGAGATTTGATGACCCCTCTCCCAACCAGTCTCTGCCACACTCCCCCAAAAAACCCACCCCACCCCTCACCTCCTTTTATTAAAACAAAAAGGCTAGAATGACAGCCTCAGTTCCCTTGTCCCTCTCTCCCCTCTCCCTGCCTGCCTGTAGCTTCCTGGGAGAAAGTGATATTTTGGCCTGGGAGTTTCCCATGATAGCAGGGTGCATCAAGCTGAGCCCCATTTGGCCTTGATCAGCCCGTCATGCTTGCAGGTGAGAGAGAAGCAGGTGACAACTAAATTCAATAGTTCCTTTATTCTTCCCCCTATAAAACAACACCCTCCTTCCCTAGGAGTCTGGAGTCGGAGCCATTCGTGGTACAGCTTCCTTCCTGCTTGCTAATTCCCTCAATAAACTTATTTTTCTGCTCGCTGCATCTTGACGGTTTTCTGTGCGACTCTGTTCTTACAAGGATAACAGTATTTTACCATTTTCTGTTTCTCCTTATTCTGGATCTGGAGATCTTCTCCCCAATAACCCCCACTGTGAGCTCAACCACCCATACTGGAAATTTGTCGCCCATGCCAGTGAACTCAACCCCCCTGTACTGGAAGTTTCTTGTCCATGCCCTGTACATTCTCCCTAAATGGACTATTGGGTAGAATGTCCATGGGGCCTTCCTTGGCTCCACTTTGTTTCCCTAGGCCTAGAATTTTCATTTCCCATCCTCAGTCAATTCCTATGGCTGAATCCAGTTGTGTTTTCAACCTCCTTTACCAGAGATTTATTGAACACAGACCCTGTGAGCTCAATCCCCCTGTACCAGAGAATTCCTGTCCATGCCCTGTATACTTAGCCTCCCTTACCAGAAGTTTCTTGTATACAGTCCTGTGCTCAACCCTCTTACAAGAGACATTGCACACTGCCGGAGACACTTTGTCTGTCTCTGGCCATTTCCCTTGCAGGAGAATGGAACCTCAGATTGGGACTCCACACTCACTCCATATCTTGAGATACATTCCACCATACACACATTCGACTCCCCGAGGATGCCCAACTACCAAGGCAGTACTTAAGTCCAATTTTCATACCTTGGCCCATACATGAGGTTGCCTGGTTGCCACGGTGTTTGCTTTTTTTTTTTTTTTTTTTTACTTTTAGTTCCCTGCTGCATTGATCCACTGCTGTCCCAATAAGACGTCTCAGGTCATTTCCGGACACTGTGAGGCAGGTGGGCTCTGGGTCAAGCGAGCCACCCAAGAACGGGTAGGATGCGTCTCCCCTCCTCAGCTCAGAGCCCCTTCCTGCACACAGGTGGAGGATCCTGGATGAGACCCCAAATTGTGAGAAACGCTCACAATAAAACACCAGGACACAGGACTTTATCAGTAACTGAGGCAATTGTTTATTCACAGACTGCAGCTCTGGGCGCAGCCAAAAAGCCAAATCAAGGTGCGCACCAAAAAGATGGAGCTGGCTGTTTTTATCCTAATGCGAGTAAAGCCTCCCTCCTTCCCCTCTTCCCCTCCTTCTCCTTCTCCGTTTTTTCATGCTGGATAGTCCAGAGTTACAATCTAACACAATTAATTAAATTAACTGATGGTGAAAATTAACTCAGGGTGATCTGGTTATAGGTCTGTCTCCAGCTCTTCTCTGAAATTTCTCTATCTTGTTTGCTGGGATGTCTAGCTACATTTTCCCACTTCCTGGAGTTTGGTGGTGACTGTCTCCCCCTCTTTGATCTCAGATACCCTCTGTCCTCAGAAGCATTTACCCTCTGTCCTCAGAAGCATTTGTGCTGAGCTTCGAAATGCCCCTTTTCTGATTTGTAAATATGCTAATACTGTTAACTCTGGCTCAGAGGCCCTCTAAGTACATTTTCCCTTTGCTGCTAATTATTTTCTACTGGTTTGAGAGTCACCAGTTTCCTTGCCCCTTACACTCTGGGCTCCAGATTTCCCAAGAATCTCCCTTGTGGCTGACCTAACTAAAAACACACAAGAAAGGGAATTCTAGAAAATGTAGTTCATCCTCACCAAGTTGACACATTATAAAGCCAACACAATTACAAAATCACTTCTATAGATTTTTAGCTAATTAAAAATACCACAGCATTTAAAAATGCATCTTACAGAGATTTATTCAACCAACATTTATTAAATCCCAATATGTACTAGATACAGTCCCTGCCTTCAAGAATTTCAGTTCCATGGGAAAAACAGACAAATCAATGGAGATCAATAGTCCAGAGGGAGTTTCAGAGCTTTATGTTCTCTAGTCACAATCATCTATTCCTGAGTACCCTCATCACCATTGGTAGGATGAAAAGAAGATCAGAGCTCTGTGTGTTTCTGGCAAAACCTCCATTTCCAACCACTATTCCCTTATGACAGCCTTACCATCACTATCCGTTTACCTTGGGAGCATGAAGAATAATCTCACAGTGACCTGTAGCCCATCATTTCTTTTTTATTACCACACATCCTAATTCCCAAATAGTTCCTTGAGCAGTGAGTGACAACTCCTATCTCAACTCCCATTTGTCTTCCTTGCTCGGTTTTGCTTTATAGTCCTTACCATACTTTGACACACTATTTATTTTACTGAATTATTTGTCTTTATCCATTAGAATGTAAGCTTTAAATGGGCAGAAAAATTTTTCCATATGATCACTGTTATATCTCCAGACAAGATTGCCATATTTATATATTTCAGTAAGTATTTGTAGAGTGAAACCAAGTCATTTCCTCACTTCAAGTGGAAACCTGTAGTACCTATCATGGCTTTATTGAACTGATAAAGAGATTGACTGAATAAAATATATTCATATGCCATATTTATCTATGAATTTAGATGGCATTAATATTCTGGGAACATTTTGTTTATTCATATTTGTAAAAGAAATAAACCATAGAAACAACATTATTTTACCTTCTGAGGAAAAATATAGAATGCTTATTTCGTTCCTTGCTGTTTGAACAGAACACCAGTCCTCTATTGAGTCTTAAACTTGTGACTATTTGTAAAATATTATTTGAACCTGAAACATATTAACATATATTTTTAGTTGTACTCATCATTTTTATACTCCAACAGTCTCAAGGTTTATAGAAAAGTTTAAAGAAAGTAGTCCCTGGGTTCCAATTTGTCTCAAAAATATAATTTAATTTCCAAAGCAGTTGTTTTGTATTGCCAGCATATCGTTCCAATTCTGAGATTATTTAACCCCAATAAAAGTAAAACTAACTGAAAAGTGAATTTTAAGGTTCACTAGGCCTTTCTGCAGAACCAGACATCCAGTTGTTCCTCATTTTGTCAGAGTTGATGTTATGTGCTCACCAAACCCCATTTTATTTTCCACTATCTGGATCATAGGAAGTTTACAATCCTCAAATTTCATTGCACTGAGGTTGCAGCCAAGTGACTGGATTCTGGATAATGGGTTGCATATAGAAGTGGGTTAAAGACATTTTTCTGAATGGTAGAGCATCAAGATGGTGGAGCCTGTATGACTTGGGGACTAGGTGTGTAGCACTGTAGGGGCACCAAATATTCCCTGTAAAAAGTTTCAAAGGTCTGCTAAATATGTAAATATGTAGTGGCTTCAGATGTTCTTTGTAAAAAGTAGCAAGGACTTGCTAAAAAGCCTTGAAAAGAGGAATGTAGGAAGGACTGTAGCATTTGGTGATTTACAGGCTAAAAGCACCTCAGCCCCCATCACCTTCCATTTGCTTGTATCTGGTTTATAACATTTGTGAAAGTTATACTTTACAGAATATCTAGCCCTTTGAAGATAAATTGCTTTGCTAAGAATTCGTCCCTGGCTGGAGAGCTATGCCGCCACCGGAGATAACCTTATAGCCTTGTGAATTTCTGTTCCTGTTACTGCCAAGACATTCCTGCATTCCTGACCAGCCCCCTCTTCCTAAGGCTGTTTCCCACCAAAGAAGAAACAAAGGGGGCCTCACCAGTATATAACCCAGCATTTAGACTCCATTGTAGGTTGGAGCATGTTAGAGACCAGCTCAGGGTCTGCCCAACTCCTGGACATTATTAAAATCCTTTGCTTACTTTATACACTGCTTCAGAGTGTTCAATCTCGCCTATGTAGCCGTAAAAGCACAATCTCCCACTGACTGTATTTATCCCATTATGTGAGTGAGAACTAATCTTTTGTTGTGTTAAGCCACTGATATTTTAGGATTTATTTGTTACTGTTTCCTGACTAATCCACTCCCAATTGATAGGAAATTGTGACTGAACTGAAAAATTCAGAATTTAGGTTAGACTTATATTCTGGTTCCTAGGTAAACATTTCAGAAAAAGCTACTTGACTAACAGTGTAGCGAGTTTGTAAGTAAATGAGGAGTTGCTGGGGTCCCTACCTTCTTTCTTCAGCTGTGTAATTTGCTAATGTATAAACATGGCCAAAAGCTTTGGTCTTATATTCTGCATATGTTCTCTTCAGAACATTTTTCTCAGAGTCTTGGTGCTTCCTGCAGCCTCTGGGAAGCTTTCCAGAGCCAGAAATCACCATTGTGTTCTCTCTCAGAGATATGGAATATTCTCTGGCTACCATGTCCCTAAATGGAGAAAGAATTTTTAGAAATAAGAACAGAGAGTGGAGATAGAAAGTAAAGTTCTTGCTTCATTTGACTTTCCTTTCCATCTCCTGAGAAATGCACCCAGAGACATAGGTCTTCTCTTAGAGAAGACAAACTTTTACCAACTTCCCCCTAACAGGATTTCTACCCTTTGGTTTGACCTCTGCTTCCAAAGAACACTTTCTTTCAAATCTCTCAATCTGAATACTCTCTCCTCTCTGTGAGAAAAACCACATTCTGTCCCACAGGAAAAGATCTATCTAGCTCTATATTCAACACAGAGATGCACAACCCAGATCCTTCTTCAAGAAAGGATTTGATACCCAGCTGAGAAGAGTGCAGTCATCAGGCAGCCTCCAGCTGTCAGCCCTTTCAGGGTCTGCCTCATCTGAAGAGACCAGCTTTTATGGAGGTCAAACCCTCCCAGGGCAGCTCACATCCAATGACTGAGGGAGGCAGAGGTATAAACGCCCTGCTATTTTGGCCTGATAAGAGACAACTGTGATAGACAATTTTATCTTCAGAGATCCCCATTGGCTTGAACTAGGTTGTATGGGACTTGCACTGTAGTTCAACTTCTCCATCTATTCTGCCCTACTTTCAAACATGTTGACCTCTAATAAGCATCTTGTACCTCAAACTCTATTATAGCATATTCTTTCAGAGAACTTAACCTGCAAGAGGCTCTCTGTACACTGTCTGGTTTCTAAAGTCATCAATAACTTTCCTGTATTTTTTCTGGGTAGACTTTGATGTTCAGCAGGCAGTAGTGGGAGTAGGGTGTGTGTATGGTTGAAGATCTACCATTGCCTAAGAGAGCTGCCAGCTATGCAGCTCTATTATTCAGTGACCTAAACGCCTCTTTTAAATGCTAACATTCATTTCTTTTATAGATCCTACAATCCAAGTACATACTGAAAAAGATATTCCCCCATGTTAATAAAGGGCTGCCTCTGCTTTTAGGGACAGTGAAATTTTGGGGTATTGTTTGAGAACAATACAACTGCTATAATTTATATTTCTGCTATAATTCAATAATTCAATTCTGATAGAGAAAGAAAACTAAATGTGATAAATGAAAGTCATAAGAAGTGTTAAGTACCAATAGCTAGAAACTCATAAGATAAAGGCAAATTTCATAGGATATGTTAAGTATACATAATGAGTAAGCATGTAGTTTGTGAGACAGACAGAATATATAAGAAGTCTTACATTTATATAGTAAGGTAATAAACTAAAAGATATCTTATAATATAGATAGAATAAATATAATATGTAATAGAACAGACAAGAGTGTTATGGATAGAAAGTGGTAGAAAGACCAAGACTAAATCATGATCATGTTACCTCTGATTATGTCACCCCTAAATTGACCAGCCAGTGATGGCATCCTGTAAGGTAGACACAATTATGGCTTCAGAGTACTGTTCCCAATAAAAATAAATGAATCTCATAGCTGTTCAACGGACTTATTGACAAATTACATGTGTCCAAGTGTGCTTTTCTCTGCATCTCTCCAACAGGGTAATTGTATGCCATTGGTCTTAGGAACTTTCCATTTGTCAACTGAGAGCCCACAATAAGTAGTTTTGTTTTGTTTTGTTTTGTTTTTAATCAGATACTTCCAGTTCATTTCTTCCTTTTTAATTTTCCCAGTTTTGCTGAGGTATAATTGACATACAACATCACATAAGACTAAGGTGAAAATGTGATTATTTGATAGGCATATACACTGTAAAATGTTTACCACAATGAAGTTAGTTAACATGTCCTTTACCTCAGATAATTACTATTTTGTTGTTTCCATGGTGAGGAAATAAAAGCTCTACCCCATATCAACCTTTGAATATAAAAGACAACTGTAGTCACCATGCTGTACCTTAGATCTCTGGAACTTGTTCATTGTAACTGAAAGTTTTTATCCTTGACAAACATCCCCACCCCTCATCCCCAAGACACCACCATTCTACTCTGTCTCTAGGAGTTCATGGTTTTTAGATTCCACATGTAAGTGAGATCATACAGTATTTGCCATTCGCTGTCTTGATTTCAAGTGGATCAATGAGAGATGGCTGTCAAATCCCACTCATGTAGTCTCATGGAGAAATGTTCTACTTTCTAATGGCTGAACAATATTCCATGATGTGTGTATATTTAAGTAACATATCTTTAGCCATTCATTTGTTGAAGGACACTTAGGTTGTTTCCATGACTTGGCTATTGTGCATAATGCTACTGTGAAGATGGGTGTGCAGTTATCTCTTTGAGAGCTTTTCATTTCCTTAGTATATACTCAGCTATGTGATTACTGAATCATAAGACAGTTCTCTTTCTAATTTTTTAAAAGACCTCTATACTATTTTCCACAGTGGCTCTACCAATTTTTATTTCCACCAACAGTGCACCAGGGTTCCCTATTCTTCATACCCTTCCAGCATTTGTTACCTCTTGCCTTTAATTTTTTAAAAAAATGACTTTATTGGGGTGACATAAGTTAATAAATTTATATAGGTTTCAAGTGTACAATTCTACGATACATAATCTCTATATTATATTGTGTTTACCACCCAAAGTCAAGTCTCCTTCCATCACCATTCCCCCCCCTTTTACCCTCTTCTACCTCTTCCCCCCACCCCACCTTTTTTATGGTAATCACCATAATGCTGTCTGTGTCTATGAGTTTTTTATTTTTCTTAATCCAATCATATTTTTGATAACAGCCATTTAACAGGACTGAAGTGATATCTCATTGTGGTTTTCATTTTCAGTTCCTTGATAATTAGTCATGTTGAACATCTTTTAATGTATTTGGTCATTTGCATGTCTTCTTTGGGGAAATGTCTATTTTCTTTGCCCACCTGCTACATTATTTTTTTTCAATGTATTTTTAATTACTGTTTTTCAATTACAGTTGTCCAATTCACCCTTATTTCTCCCCCCTCACCCAGCCCACCCCTTCTCCCACAGTCATATCCTACCCCGTTGTCCATGTCTGAGTCATTTATACATGTTCTTTGACTAGACCCTTCCCTTACTTATCCCCTTCTCTCGCTCCCCACTCCCCCCTGATAACGCTTATTCTGTTCCTTGTTCTATTTTGTTCATTTGTTTTGTTGTTCATTAGTCTCCTGTATTAGGTGATATCATATGGTATTTTTCTTTTATTACCTGGCTTATTTCACTAAACAAAGTTCTCTCGAGTTCCATCCATGCTGTCGCAAGTTGTAGGAATTCCTTCTTCCTTTCTGTTTCATATTGTGTATTCCATTGTGTAAATGAACCACAGTTTTTTTATCCACTCATGAACAGATGGGCACTTAGGCTGTTTCCAGCATTTAGCTATTGTAAACAGTGCTGCAATGAACATAGGGGTGCATAACTTCTTTTGAATTGGAGTTTCAGGATTCTTCGAGTATAATCCTAGTAGTGGAATCACTGGTTCAAAAGGAAGTTCCATTTTTAGTTTTTTGAGGTAATTCCATACTGTTTTCTATAGTGGCTGCACCAGTCTGCATTGCCACCAACAGTGCACTAGGGTTCCCTTTTCTCCACATCCTCACCAGTACTTGTTAGTTGATTTGTCAATAATGGACATTCTGACAGGTGTAAAGTGGTATCTCATTGTGGTTTTTATTTGCATCTCTCTGATGGCTAGTGATGTTGAGCATTCTTTCATGTGCCTGTGGACCCTCTGGGTATCCTCCTTGGAGAAGTGTTTGTTCAAGTCTTTTACCCATTGTTAAATTGGGCTGTCTGTCTTCTTTGTGTTGAGATGTGTAAGTTCTTTATATATTTTGGATATCAATCCCTTGTCTGAGGTATCAATGGAAAATATATTTTCCCATATGGTTGGTTTCCTTATCATCTTGCTAATGTTTTCTTTTGCTGCACAGAAACTCTTTAGTTTGATGTAGTCCCATTTGCTTATTTTTTTCCTTTATTACCCTTACCTTAAGAGATGTATCAGTGAAAATATTGCTATGTGGGATATCTGAAATTTTCTTGCCTATGTTTTCCTCGAAGACTTTTATGGTGTCACGGCTTACATTTAAGTCTTTAATCCATCCTGAGTTTATTCTGGTGAGTGGTGTAAGTTGGTGGTGTAGTTTCATCTTTTTGCACATCACTATCCAGTTCTCCCAGCACCATTTGTTGAAGAGGCTCTTCTCACTCCATTTTATGCTTCTTCCCCCTTTGTCAAATATTAGTTGACCATACAGACCTGGGTGTATTTCTGGGCTCTCTATTCTGTTCCATTGATCTATATGTCTGTTTTTATGCCAGTACCAGACTGTTTTGATCACAGTGGTTTTGTAGTATAGTTTGATGTCTGGTATTGTATTCCTCCTGCTGTGTTCTTCTGTCTCAAGATAGCTTTGGCTATTCAGGGTCTTATTTGGTTTCATATAAATTTTTAAAGTATTTGTTGTAGGTCTGTATAATATGTCATTGTTATTTTAATAGGGGTTGTAGAGGTAAGATGGCGGAGGAGTGAGGAGAGGTTGCGGTTTTAGGCTCCGGAGACCCGTCTGCAGTTTGGTCTAATTGCAGACAGAACATCTCAGTGAGCAGCTGGACATTGGCGGGAGTTGAGCCAAGGCACTGCTGGATTAGAGAAAATCCATCTGGGAACAACCTGTTTAGTGAGGATAGCGGAGAAAAAGGGGACGAAACGGGATTCCTGACTGGGGCGGCTGCCCGAGCTGTGGCGGGAAGCACACAAAGGATCTTTGGCGACCACAGGCTACCCCAGAGAGGAGTCAGGCGGAGAGCGGATCTCTGCCCGCTGGCAGAGACGGGACTCGACCAAGTGGCATTGGCGCTGAAGGACAGGAGACAGCGTGCTGCCGGGCAAGTGAGAACATAATTCTCCTTTATATTTTTCTCTAGTGGACGGTGGAGACGGGAGGAAAGTTTGGGTGTGGTAGGCCGTTCTGGAGGAGCCCAGGCGCAGGGGCGCGCTAATCCACTCCTCAACCCTACCATTGGGTCGCGGGGGCGCACATAGGGAAGTGCTCTCATTCACTGGCCCAGGTGCGCGGGGCCGTGAGTCCAGGCGTCCCTCGGACACTCCCCAACGGACATAAGATCAGTGCCCCAACGGGCACAGGGAGGGCCCACTGAACACGCAGAGGACTGTGCACAGACACCCCTAGACAGCTCCCGTGGGCGCAGGGCCCTAGGCCGGAAAGCAGACCACTAGCGCAGGCTCTGTTTGTGCCCACCCAGACGGGTGAGGGAACGGGGCGGCTGCAGCACGGGAACAGCGAGAGGTGGCGACCCACGGACGCTCGATTCCACTGAGCACAAGTGTCCCCGGCCCTGCCCTAAGAGGCGAGAGACCAACTCCCGGAGCTTGGCTCAGCGGGACTGAGGGCACGGGGCAGCGCGCGAGCGCGAAAGCACCTCAGCCCGGGGTCAGTGGGAGCTCTCGGGCCGCCTGTGCGGGCAGGGTCACCTCGGCGCGAACGGGGAACCGCCACGGCCCAGCGAAAGCAGCAGCCAATCCCGGGGAAAGCGCTCGGGCCGCCCGCGCGGGCAGGGTCACCTCGGCGCGAACGGGGAACCGCCACGGCCCAGCGAAAGCAGGAGCCAATCCCGGGGAAAGCGCTCGGGCCGCCCACGCAGGCAGGGACACCTCGGCGCGAACGGGGAACCACCGCGGCCCGGCAGCAGTGGGCTCCAACCGCGGGGCAAACTCTCGGGCTGCCCTTGCGCGCAAGGGCACCTCAACTGGCTACAGTGGGCAGCAAGGTAGCGCGCTGTGCCGGCAACCGCGGGCGCGCACCATAGCGGCAACCGGGTGCGCACACCAGTCCGGCAAAAGAACAAGAACCTCTGACCTGCCACACTAGACCAGCTGCGGACCCAGAAAAAGAAGGCAACACACCAAGGCTAAAACGGAGTAAAAACATCGTTTTTTTTTTTCCAAATTTTTTCTCCCAAATTTTTTCTCCCTTGTTCTTTCTTTCTTCTTAATAATTTCTTTTCTTTCCTTCTTTCTTTATTCTTTTCCGGGGGTTTTTTTTGGGGGGGTTTTGGGGGGTATATATATATATATATTTTTTTTTTTGTTGTTGGTTCAATTTTTTTTTTCTTTTCTCTCTTTTTTCTTTCTTTCTTCTGTATTCTTTCTTTTCTATCTTTCTTTGTTCCTTTCTTGCTTACCTTTTGGGGTTTTTTTGGGGGGGTTGTGGTAAATTATTTATTTTCTTCTCTTTCTCTTTTTCTTCTTTTCTTTCTTCTATTTTCTTGGGGATTTTTTGGGGGGGTGTTTTTCCTCCACCTCTTCCAATAATAACAAACTTTATCTCTAACGTGTTGCATATAACCTCTCCTTCTCATCCTTTCTCTTTAATAGTGGTTTATTCGTTTGTGTGTCTAGCTTAGCCCCCCTATTACTTTAAATAATACAATATAATTACTATATAAACCCAAATACAATACAATCCCACTTTCTTACTATACTAAGTATTTTTCTATCCTTTGCTTCTATTTTTCTTAACATACAATGTAAATATTACTAACTGGCTTGCACAGTCTCAACTATTATTAATCTATCAACCTCTCTATCAAAAATTATATTTTTCCTCCCCCAAAACAACTCGTATCTATTCTTCTTATAGTATAAAAGCTCAAATCTCTTTACATTTATATTAATACGGGCTAGTTGGCTAACGATAGCAGGATAGAGTGGGGGATACTTTCTGAGGGTGTGGGTCTCCTGCCTGGGTTGTGTGTTTATGTCTTTAACAGCATATCCACAAAAGAACTCAAGAGAAAGCAGATAGAGTGACTCTCAACCAAGTAGCCAGAAGGAAGATCCTATCAAAGAACATCTGAAATATAACCGAACAGCATAAACAAACGACATAAAGGGTAACTCAAGACCATCAAGCTCAGGATATCAAAGAGACTGCACCACTGAAACTCCCAGACCTTCGATAAAGAATATTACACCACAAAGGAGGGAAGTCAAAGCAGACTACCCCCCCAATAAATAAATAAATAAATAAATAAATAAATAAATAAAAACAAAAAGAATCCAACATGGTAAGACGCAAAAATAACCCCTCAATGAAAAGAAAAGAGGAATCCTCAGAAAGAGAGATAGACGAAATAGACATAGCCCAAATGTCAGACATCGAATTCAAAACAATGGTGGTAAAGAAGCTCAATATACTCGACATCCTTAAAATCAACTATGACAACCTTCAAGGAAGTTACCAGCAGCTCCAAGAAAATTACAGGGAACTTGCAGAGAACTACACCAGCATAAAAAAAGACATAGAAATTGTTAACAAGAACCAGGAAGAACTTAAGAATACAATCTCTGAACTGAAAAACACAGTAGAATCAGTCAAAAGCAGACTTAACGAAGCAGAGGATCGGATTAGTGAGTTAGAAGATAATGTAGAGAAAAACTCCCAGACAATACAGCAAAATGAAAAACGATTGAAAAAATATGAACAAGATGTAAGGGAATTACAGGATAGCATTAGGAAAAATAATTTAAGGATCATCGGAATACGAGAGGAAGAAGAAAAGGAACATGGAATTGAAAATCTGATAGGAGAAATAGTGACAGAAAATTTTCCGAACCTGATGAGAGGAAAAGCTATGCAAGTCCAAGAAGCACTGAGAGTTCCAATCAAGAGGAACCCCCAAAAACCCACTCCAAGGCACATCATAGTTAAAATGGCAACATTCCAAGACAAAGAGAGAATCCTAAAAGCAGCAAGTGAAAAGCAGCAAATAACATACAAGGGAGCTCCGATAAGGCTATCAACTGATTTCTCAACAGAAACATTACAAGCCAGAAGGGAATGGTCAAAAATATTTCAAGCAATGAAAAACAAAGGCCTACAACCAAGAATACTCTACCCAGCAAGGCTCTCATTCAAAATAGAAGGTGAAATAAGAAGTTTCTCAGACAAAGGAAGACTGAAAGAATACATCTCCACCAAACCAGCATTGCAAGAGATGCTAAAGGGACTGTTCTAAGAAAAAAGAAGGAAAAAACAAGAGAGGAGAGGAACAGAGGTACAAAGGGAAATGAAAAAATACATGTCAATAATAACCTTAAATGTAAATGGATTAAATGCTCCAATTAAAAGACATAGGGTAACGGAATGGATAAGAAAACAGGACCCACATATTTGCTGTCTACAAGAAACACACCTCAAAACAAAAGATTTACACAGACTGAAAGTAAAGGGATATAAAAAAATATTCCAAGCAAACAGACCGGAAAAAAAAGCCGGGGTAGCAGTTCTCATATCAGACAAAATGGATTTCAAAGCAAGGACAATAAAAAGAGACAAAGAAGGACATTTCATAATACTTAAAGGAACAATCCATCAAGAAGATATGACTTTGATAAACATATATGCACCCAACATAGGAGCACCCAAATACATAAAGCAAATACTAGAAGACCACAAAAAGGATATCAACAACAACACACTCATAGTAGGGGACTTCAACACTCCATTATCAACAATAGACAGATCATCAAAGCAAAGAAACACCAAGGATATACAGGCATTGAACAACACACTAAACCACATGGATCTAACTGATATATATAGAACTTTTCACCCCAAAGAAGCAAAATATACATTCTTTTCAAGTGCACATGGGACATTTTCAAAGATAGACCACATGATAGGTCACAAAACAAGCCTCAACAAATTCAAGAAAATTGAAATCATATCAAGCATCTTTTCAGATCACAATGCCTTGAAACTAGAAATCAACCTCAGAGGAAAAAATCAAAGACACCCAAACTCATGGAGATTGAATAACATGCTATTAAATAATGAATGGGTTAACAATGACATCAAAGAAGCAATCAAGAAATTTCTGGAAACTAATGATAATGAGCACACAACAACCCAAAACCTGTGGGACACAGCAAAAGCAGTCCTGAGAGGGAAGTTTATAGCAATACAGGCATATCTGAAAAGGATAGAAGAATCTCAAATAAAAAACCTAACCACAATACTACAAGAACTAGAACAACAACAACAAACAAAGCCTAGGGCAAGAAGAAGGAATGAAATCATCAAGATCAGAGCAGAACTAAATGACATAGAGACTAAACAAACAATCCAAAAGATCAACGAAACTAGGAGCTGGTTCTTCGAAAAAATCAACAAAATCGACAAGCCTCTAGCCAGTCTAATCAAGAAAAAAAGAGAGAAGACACAAATAAACAAAATCAGAAATGAAAGAGGAGAAATCACGACTGATACCTCAGAAATACAAATGATAGTTAGAAATTACTTCAGACAACTGTATGACAAGAAATTTGACAATCTAGAAGAAATGGACAAATTTCTAGAAACATACAACCTTCCAAAACTGAATCAAGAAGAAGTGGAAAATCTCAACAGACCAATAACAAAGAAGGAAATTGAAACAGTAATCCAAAATCTCCCAGCACACAAAAGCCCTGGACCGAATGGCTTCACAGGCGAATTCTACAAAACATTCAGGGAAGAACTAACTCCTATCCTCCTCAAACTGTTCCAAAAAATCCAAGAAGAAGGGAAAATCCCAAACTCTTTCTATGAAGCCAGTATTATCCTAATCCCCAAACCAGGTCAAGACACAACAAAGAAAGAAAACTACAGGCCAATATCACTGATCAACATCGATGCTAAAATCCTCAATAAAATATTGGCAAACATGATCCAGCAACACATCAAAAAGATCATACATCATGATCAAGTGGGCTTCATTCCAGGGATGCAAGGATGGTTTAATATTCGCAAATCAATAAATATAATACATCACCTAAACAGAATGAAAGACAAAAATCACATGATCATATCAATAGATGCAGAAAAAGCATTTGATAAAGTTCAACACCCATTTATGATGAAAACACTCAGCAAAATGGGAATAAAGGGAGCATATCTTAACATAATTAAGGCTATATATGAGAAGCCTGAGGCCAACATCATACTCAATGGACAAAAACTGAAAGCATTCCCCCTGAACTCAGGAACGAGACAAGGTTGTCCACTCTCTCCACTCCTTTTCAACATAGTGTTGGAAGTCCTAGCCAAAGCAATCAGACAAGAGAAAGAAATAAAAGGAATCCAAATTGGGAAAGAGGAAGTGAAACTTTCATTATATGCAGATGATATGATAGTATACCTAGAAAATCCTATAAACTCCACTAAAAGACTACTCAATATAATAAGTGAATTTGGCAAAATCGCAGGGTACAAAATAAATATACAGAAATCTAAGGCATTTCTGTACACCAATAATAAAATAGCAGAGACAGAGACAAAAAAGAAAATACCATTTACTATAGCAACAAGAAAAATAAAGTACCTAGGAGTAAACTTAACCAAAGAGATAAAAGACCTGTACTCTGAAAATTACATAACATTGAAGAAAGAAATTAAGGAAGAAACAAATAAATGGAAGCAAATACCATGTTCTTGGATGGGAAGAATCAACATCATCAAAATGGCCATACTACCCAAAGCAATTTACAGATTCAATGCAATCCCTATTAAAATACCAATGACATATTTCACAGACCTAGAACAAATACTCCATAAATTCATATGGAACCAAAAAAGACCCCGAATAGCAAAAGCAATCTTGAGACAGAAGAACACAGCAGGAGGAATCACAACACCAGATATCAAACAATACTACAAAGCCACTGTAATCAAAACAGTATGGTACTGGCATAAGAACAGACATATAGATCAGTGGAACAGAATAGAGAGTCCAGAAATAAACCCAGGCCTCTATGGTCAACTAATCTTTGATAAAGGAGGAAGGAACATAAAATGGAGTGAGAAGAGCCTCTTTAACAAATGGTGCTGGGAGAACTGGATAGGGACCTGCAAAAAAATGAAACTAGACCACCAACTTACACCACACACGAGAATAAACTCAAGATGGATCAAAGACATAAATGTAAGCCGTGACACCATAAAAGTCCTAGAGGAAAACATAGGCAAGAAAATATCAGATATTTCACGTAACAATCTCTTCACGGATACATCTCCTAAAGCAAGAGAAATAAAGGAAAAAATAAATAAATGGGATTACATCAAACTGAAGAGTTTCTGCTCAGCAAAAGAAAACATAAGCAAAATGAAAAGGAAACCAACCATATGGGAAAACATATTTGCCAATGACATCACAGACAGGGGACTGATTTCCAAAATATATAAAGAGCTGATACAACTCAACATCAAGAAAACAAACAACCCAATTAAAAAATGGGCAAGGGACCTGAACAAACACTTCTCCGAAGAGGACATACAGAAGGTCCATAGACACATGAAAAAATGCTCAACATCATTAGCCATCAGGGAGATGCAAATAAAAACCACAATGAGATACCACCTTACACCAGTCAGAATGGCCATCATCAACAAATCAACAAGCAACAAGTGCTGGCGAGGATGTGGAGAAACGGGAACCCTACTGCACTGTTGGTGGGAATGCAGACTGGTGCAGCCACTATGGAGAACAGTATGGAATTACCTCAAAAGATTAAAAATGGAACTGCCTTTTGAACCAGCGACTCCACTACTAGGATTATACCCGAAGAATCTTGAAACACCAATTCAAAAGAACTTATGCACTCCTATGTTCATAGCAGCACTGTTTACAATAGCTAAGTGCTGGAAACAACCTAAGTGCCCATCTGTAGATGAGTGGATCAAAAAACTGTGGTACATTTACACAATGGAATACTATGTAGCAGAAAGAAAGAAGGAACTCCTACCATTTGCAACAACATGGATGGAACTAGAGAGAATTATGCTTAGTGAAATAAGCCAGGCAAAGAAAGAAAAATACCATATGATATCACCTAATACAGGAAACTAAAGAACAACACAAACAAAGGAACTAAATAGAACGAAGAGCAGAATAGCAGTCAATAGGGGGGAGGGGAGAGGGAGAGAAGGGGGATAAGTAAGGGAAGGGTTTAATTAAAGAGCCTGTATAAAAGACTCATGGACATAGACAACGGGGAGGGATATGATTGCGGGAGAGGGGGGGCGCTGGGTGGGGGAGAGAAATTGGGGGAAAAGGGGACAACTGTAATTGAAAAACCAAAATAAAAAAAAAAAAAATAGGGGTTGTATTAAACCTGTAAATTGCTTTGGATAGTATGGACATTTTAATGATGTTGATTCTTCCCATCCATGAACATGGTATTTTTTTTCATTCATTTGTATATTCCTTAATTTCTTTCTTCAGTGTTACATAGTTTTCTGAGTACAGGTCTTTTTTATCTCTTTGGTTACGTTTATTACTAGGTACTTTATTTTTCTTGTCGCTATAGTAAATGGGATTTTTTCTTCTAGTTTCTATCTCTAATATTTTATTGTTGGTGTACAGAAATGCCTTAGATTTCTGTATATTTACTTTGTATCCTGCTATTTTGCCAAATTCACTTTTTAAATCAACTAGTTTTTTAGTGCAGTCTATAGGGTATTCTATGTATACTATCATGTCATCTGCAAATAATGACAATTTTACTACTTTCCCAATTTGAATGCCTTTTATTTCTTTCTCTTGTCTGATTGTTATGGCTAGAACTTCCAACACTATGTTGAATAGGAGTGGAGTTGGTGGATATCCTTGTCTTCTTCCTGATCTCAGGGGGAATGCTTTCAGGTTTTGTCCATTGAGTATGATGTTGGCTTCAGGTTTCTGCTATATAGCCTTTATTATGTCGAGGTATGTTCCCTCTGTTCTAATTTTGTTGAGTTTTTTTCATTATAAATGGGTGTTGTACATTATCAAATGCTTTTTCTGCGTCTATTGATATGATCATGTGATTTTTGTCTTTCACTTTGTTTATGGGGTGTATTACATTTCTTGATTTGTGTATATTAAACTATCCTTGCATCCCTGGGATGAATCCCACTTGATTGTGGTGTATGATCTTTTTAACGATTTGCTGGATCCTATTTGCCAATATTTTGTTGAGGATTTTTGCATCTATGTTCATCAGTGATATTGGCCTATAGTTTTCTTTTTTGTTGTGTCATGACATGATTTTGGAATTATGGTAATACTGACTTCATAGAAAGAGTTTGGGAATCATCCTTCTTCTCAGATTTGTTGGAATAGTTTGAGAAGCGTAGGAGTTAGTGCTTCCCTAAATTTTTTGTAAAATTTGTGCTTGAAGCCATCCAGTCCAGGACTTTTGTTTGTTGGGAGATTCTTAATTACTGTTTCAATTTTACTCTTTGTTATTAGTCTGTTCTGGTTTTCTACTTCTTGATTCAGTTTTGAAAGATTATATCTTTCTAGAAATTTGTCCATTTCATCTAGGTTGTCAAGTTTCTTGCCATACAGTTGTTTATAGCAGCTTCTTACAATCATTTGTATTTCTGTGATATCAGTCATGATTTCTCCTCTCTCGTTTCTGATTTTGTTTATTTGGGTCCTCTCTTTTTTTTCTTCTTGAGCTTGGATAAAAGCTTGTCAATGTTGTATATTTTTTCAAAGAACCAGCTCCTATCTTTGTTGATCTTTTGAATTGTTTATTTAGTCTCTATGTCATTTAATTCGGCTCAGATCTTGATGATTTCCTTCCTTCTACTTGCCCTGGGCTTTGTTTGTTGGTGTTGTTCTAGTTCTTGTAGCTGTAGGGTTAGATTTTTTATTTGAGATTCTTCTGTCCTTTTTAGGTAGGCCTGTATTGCTATGAACTTTCCTCTCAGGACTGTTTTTGCTGTGTCCCATAGGTTTTGGGCTGTTGTGTGTTCATTATCATTAGTTTCCAGAAACTTCTTGATTTCTTCTTTGATGTCATTGTTACCCATTCATTATTTAATATCATGTTATTCATTCTCCAAGAGTTTGGATATCTTTGATTTTTTCCTTAAGGTTGATTTCTAGTTTCAATGCATTGTGGTCTGAAATGATGCTTGATATAATTTCAATTCTCTTGAATCTGTTGAGGCTTGTTTTGTGTCCTATCATGTGATCTCTTTGAAAATGTGCCATGTGCTTTTGAAAAGAATGTATATTTTGCTTCTTTGGGGTGAAAAGTTCTATATATATCAGTTAAGTGCATGTGGTTTAGTGTGTTGTTCAAGGCCTCAATATCCTTGGTTTTTGTTTTTTGTTTTTTTTGTTTCAAAGATCTGTCTATTGTTGATAATGGGGTGTTAAAGTTCTCTACAATTAGTGTGTTGCTGTTGATATCCTTCTTATAGTCTTCTAGTATTTTTCTTATATATTTGGGTGCTCCTATTTTGAGTACATATATGTTTACCCATCTTCTTGATGGGGTGTTCTTTTAAATATTATGAAATATTCTTCTTTATCTCTGTTTATGGCCTTTGCTGTGAAATATGTTTTGTCTGATATAAGTATTTCAACCCTAGCTTTTTTTTTTTTCATGTTCATTTGCTTGAAATACTTTTTTACATCCCTTCACTTTCAGTCTGTGTATATCTTTTGTTTTGAGGTATGTCTTTTGTAGACAGCATATATGTGGGTCATGTTTACGTATCCATTCCTCTACCCTATATCTTTTGAGTGGAGCATTTAATGCATTTACATTTAAGGTTATTATTGACAGGTATTTATTCATTTACCTTTGTTCCTGTGTTCCTCTCCCTCTCTCATTTTATTCTTTTTCTTAAAGCATTCCCTTTAGCATCTCTTGCAATGCTTGTTTGATGAAGATGTATTCTTTTAGTCTTCCTTTGTCTGAGAAACTCTTTATTTCACCTTCCATTTTGAAGGAGAGCCTTGCTGGGTAGAGTAATCTTGGTTGTAGGCCTTTGTTGTTTAATCCTTGAAATATATTTTGCCATTCCCTTCTGGCTTGTAATGTTTCTGTTGAGAAATCAGTTGATAGCCTTATTGGATCTCCCTTGTATGTTATTTGCTGTTTTTCTCCTGCTGCTTTTAGGCTTCTCGCTTTGTCTTTGAATGTTTCCTTTTTAATTATGATGTGCCTTGGAGTGGGCCTTTTTTGATCCATCTTCATTGGGATTCTCTGTGCTTCCTGGACTTGCATGACTTTTTCTCTCATCAGGTAAGGAAAATTTTCTCTCATGACTTTTTATATCACGTTTTCTATCTCTTGCTCCTCCTCTTCTCCTTCATGAATCCCTATGATTCTAATGTTGTTTAGTCTCATGTTGTCCTGCAGTTCTCTTAAACCCTCTTCATTCTTTTGAAATCTTTTTTCATTTTGTTGTATTGTCTGGGAATTTTTTTCTACATTGTCCTCTAACTCACTGATCCAATTCTCTGCTTCATTTAGCCTGCTTTTGATTGATTCTACTGTGTTCTTCAGTTCAAAAATTGTATTCTTCATTTCTTCCTGGTTCTTATTAATAGTTTTTATGTCCTTTTTTAAGCTGGTATACTTCTCTGTAAGTTTCTTGTAACTTCCCTTAAATTCTTTGTAGTTTCCTTGGAGTTGCTGGTGATTTTCCTGGAGTTTGTCATAGTTTTCTTTAAGATTGTCAAGGTCATTGAGCTTCTTTTAACCATTCTCTTGAATTCCATGTCTGATAGTTGGCTTATGTCTATTTTATCTATCTTTCTTTCTGGGGAGTCCTCTTTTCCTTTCATTGGGAGGTTGTTTCTGTGTCTCCTCATGTTGGATTCTTCCTGTTTGTTTTTATTTCTTAGATTTATCTGCTTTGATTGCCCACCTTTGTGGTATGAGATTCTTTATAGGAGACCTGGGGGATTCAGTGGTGTAGTCTCTTTGATCTCCTGACCTTGGTGCCCTTGAATGCCCTTTATGCCATTTGTTTAAGCTGTCTGGTTGTATTTACGTTACTCTGTGGTGGATTCTTTCCTCTGGCTTGTTGATTGAGAGTCACTCTGACCACCTTGTCTGAAGTTCTTTTGTGGAGATGCTGTTAAAACGTCAACACACAACCCAGGCAAGAAACCCACACCCTCAAAAATATCCCCCACCCGATAGACTTCTGGCCAAGATACAGGCATAGACAGACACGCTGCATCTCCCTCCACAACTAAGAAACAACTAGAAATTTCAGAAAATAAAACTCATGGTAGTCCAACAAACAAAGATATAAAGAAGAAATACTCATCCATACCTATAGGAGTGTTGGAGCCAGGGCAGAGAGGATGTGGAGTGCTGGTGGTGGCAGTGGAAACAGCTGCAGGCCAGCAGAAAGTACAGTCACACATTTAAAAAAGTCATAAGGGACACCTGGGGAGCATTCCCAGCTCCTCACCAGACCGTACAGCTCATAGTTCCAGCACCGGGGAAAATCAAGCCTCATTGCTTCCGATTGTACAAACCAGTGCATGTGGGAGTGGAGGCAGAAACTGCTGGTCTCTCAGTAGAGTCTGCTTGTTTAAAGTGCCCCCACGGACCTAGAACATCTGCATACCCACCCACTCTGAGAACAACAACCAGGGAAACAGCTAGAGAGTCACCAGTCCTATACAGAAGTAGGAGAAGTGCCCGGAAAAGGGGCGAGTACTGGGCAAGAGGCATTGTTCCTTCTCAGACCCTTCCCCCACATACAGCGCCAAAACTATGTGAAACAGGTCACCCTGTACTGACTAATACCGAAGGCTCCGCCCCTTACAACATAATAAGAGCAACAACTCTACCTAAGACACAGAGGCAAACACACACAGGAGACTTCCTGCCAAGATGGAGGCCTAGAATGACATGCTCCATCTCCCTCCACAATTAAGAAGGAGTACAACTACTGCAAAAGCAGAAATAACCAGAAGTTCCAGAAAATAGATGGAAGTCCAACATATGACGTTATAAAGAAGTGGAGCTCATCCGGACGGATAGAAGTGGAGAAGCCGAGGTGGAGAGGTCAAGTTGTGCTGGCAGCGGCAGCAGTGGTGACAGCAGCAGGACAGCAGTAAGCATAGACATCTGTATTTAAGGGGAGGCGAGAAGCACCTGGGGAGCACCCCTGGTTGCAGATCAGACCTGTCAGCTTGCGATTCCAATACCAGGGAAGGCAGACCCCCAGTGCCTTGGATTGTGAGGCCCAGAAGGGGTGGGAATGGAGGAGGAGGCTCCCGGTCTCTCAGCAGAGAGTGAACGGCAGGAATCCATCTTGGACCTCCACCCCCACAGAAAATGCCACAGCATGGTAAGAAGGGTCACCTGGTTGTGACTAGTACATGGAGCTCTGCCCTCTATAGCGTAGGAGGTGTGACAGCCCTGCCCAGGAAGCAAAGGTAAACACAAAACTGTCAGAATGGCACAGATCATGATAGAGATCCCAGTGACGCTGCTGACCAGACAGCAAATATCTAATCTAATGAAGCAGCAGATCAGAAGTCTTTGTGAGGCATAGTTCAGAGTTTTGGTTATAAAAATGCTTACAAACCTAACAGTAAATCTTAAACAAGACGAGAAAGAAATGAATGCTAGTCTTGCTGAAATGAACAAAAACACATACAAAACTAGTGGTTAGGGAAAGAAAACTAGGGGTCAAATCAACAAATAGGAACATAGGGAAGGAACATCCAGTCAACCAGTGCAGAAAGAGGAAACAAAAAGTGAGAAAAATGAGGAGAGTCTCAGAAACCTATGGGACAGCTATAAGCGGGCCAACATGTGAATCATAGGGTTGCCAGAAGGTGAAGAAGAAGAACTAGGAATTGAAAAATTATGTAAAAAAATAATGAAGCAGAACTTCCCTAACTTGGGGAAGGAAATAAACTTACAGGTCCGGGAAGCAGAGACAGTTCCAAATAAACTGGACCCAAGGAGAACCACACCAAGACACATTATAATCAAAATGTCAAAAATGAAGGATAAAGAGAGACTCTTAAAAACAGCAAGAGAGAAGAAGAGAATTATGTTGAAAGGGGTCCCAATAAGACTGTCAGCTGATTTCTCAAAAGAAACTCTGCAGGCAAGAAGGGACTGGCAAGAAATATTCAAAGTAATGCAAAGCAAAAACCTACAACCATGATTACTCTATCCAGCAAAGCTGTCATTCAGAATAGAAGGGCAGAGAAAGTGCTTCCAGGACAAAGTAAAACTAAAGGAGTTCATCAGATCCAAACCACTGTTATATAAAATGCTAAAGGGACTTGTTTCGGAGAAAGAGGATCAAAACCAAGAACATTAAAATGAAAACTGTGTCACAACAACCAACAACAGAAGCTAGGGAACTAAAACAAAGGCCAACTAAGTAGGCAATGAGAGTGGGAAAAGAATTATACATATGGGGAACATTATGAGGGGAGGTCAGCAGGGATGGGGAAGGGGAGAAAGGGAGGGAGATGGTACAGGGATTAAGAAGCATAGTAGGAAGAAGTGGAATAGATAGGAAAATGTTGAGTAGAACTATATGCATAACCAATGGCCATGGTCTAAGGGGTGAGCAACTGGAGGGAAGGGGGTCACTGCATGGTGGGGAACAAAGGGAAAAGAAATTGGGACAACTGTAACACCATAATCAGTAAAGCATCTTAAAAAAAATATATCCCCCACCCACAATCCCACTATCAGCCCAAACGAGTTAATATTAATATAAATGTAGAGATGTTAAGGCTATTATACTATAGAAGAAACAGATAAGAGTTGTTTTCAATGAAAGAAAGATGATTTTTGAGAGAGAAGTTGATAGAGTAATAACAGTAGCAAGTAGGGTCAAGGCTATGCGAGACAGTAAGTAATATTTACATTGTATGTTTAAAAAGGGAGGGAAGAGTGCAGAATAAAGTGAGAGAGTGGAAGTGTATAGTAGTAGGTTTATATAGCAGTTACATGCTATATGTTTAGTGTGAGAGGGAGGATAAACAAAACAAACAGACAAACAAAAATTAAAGAAGGATAGGAGGGAGAAAAGGTAGGAAACAGATTAAAGAAAGAGTTTAAAAAAACAAAGAAAGAAAGAAAAAGAGAGAGAAAGAAAAAAAGGAAAGGAAAGGAAAAAAGGAAAGAAAAAAGGGAAGGAAAAGGAAAAAATAAAAAGGAAGAGTTTTTCCTCAGTTCAACCTGTGAGCACTGTCTTCCTTTTCTGGATCTGCCCCAGGTCAAAAAACATGGAATGCTTCACAAATTTCCATGTCATCCTTGTGCAGGGGCCATGCTAATCTTCTCCGTATTGTTCCAACTTTAGTATATGTGCTGCCAAAGCGAGCACAATAAGTAGTTTTATAACTACACCATCAATGGAAGAATGTTGATGTGACAGAGGGGGAATGGGGAATAGGAGGGAAGAGAGGAGAAGAGAACAGAAGAGCAGAGGAGAGAAGAGGAGAGGAGAGAGAGAAGAGAAGAAAAGTGAAGAGAGGAGAAGAGAAGAGAATAAAAGTGAAGAGAAGAGAAGAGAAGAGAAGAGAAGAGAAGAGAAGAGAAGAGAAGAGAAGAGAAGAGAAGAGAAGAGAAGAGAAGAGAAGAGAAGAGGAGAAGAGAAGAGAAGAGAGAAGAGAAAAAGAAAAGAGAGAAACATTGTAAGGATTCTGATATCCTGCTTGCACCCTGTAAGTGTATTAAGCTATTACATCTTTTCCCTCTTGCTTCTCACTGTGCTTTAAGTTGATTTAAAAAAAACTGTGTGCTTATTATTTTCATCATAATTTGGTCTGTGAATTTTTCTGTCTTTTACCCTCTGGGATTGTGGAATAGCTTGCCTAATTGTGATGACAGCCACCATCAAGCAGCCCTATGGTAGGGCCTATCTGATGAAGAACTGAGGTCTCTGGCAAATAGCCATGTGATAATTTTGAAGTTGAGCCCTTCCGCTGCAGACTTTTCTTCTCTTTGAGTGTAGGATGACTTCAGCCCTGGTCAACATCTTGATTATGACCTCATGGCAGATCTTGAATCAGAACCACCCACTAAACCACTCTTTAAACTGTTGACCCACAAAAACTGTTAGAAATAGTTGTTGTTTTCAGCCACAAAGTTTTGGGGTAAGTTGTTACTCAACCACTGTTAACTAATACATTGATTCGCTATGATGGGTAGCTGAGGGTGAGGAGTTCTTACATATTTATATTCATGAAAAATGGGTCCTTTATTTTTTCCAAAAGTCCGACTTTATTTTATGATCACAGAGAGCGAGGAAATCAGCAATTCATAGAGAATGAAGAATCAATCTCTCTAGGTTTTGCAAAAATCATTACAGGGAACTCTGCATTCAGAATTGTTTAATTTTCATAAAGCTGTCCCACTTTTATGATATTACAACTTGGAATAATTTGCTTTACCCTTTCTGTGTTTGAATGATGAATGATATCTCCAAGGGAGTCAATGCCTTATAATCAGCAAAAACCTCACATGGATTAAATGCCTTATCATTGCTTCTCAGATATGTGTTTCACCTAAAATGTATCTAACAAATCAAAACCCAAACCTATCCCTTCTTTCCCATGAGAAAAATATGTTTACTGAATTCAATAGTAGCTTTCAGTCAAGCTTCAGGGAACCTCAAAGATTAAACACTTGCAGCAAAATTGATTCATAGTCCTGCAGTAGTTTTACTTCACAACACAATTGAGTATTATATGTACTTCTTGTTACCATGACTTGTCTATCTTGTGATAATGCCGAAGTCACATTTTTTTCATGTTGGGCTTAATAATAGGTCTGAATTTGGAAGGAAGAAACATTTGGGCTTTCAGCAACCCTCATAGTTTTACTTTTCTATCAAGGATTAGCTGAAAATTTTGAAGGATGAAGATAGGCATTGATTTTCTCTACCAATGCACCCACACAATTTGGAATGTTTAGAAATTTATGTATTTTATAGTCCTTATAAAACTTTGTGGCATGAATAGAAATATACATATATATTTATGTATTTTTTAAAGTTATTTTTTATGTCTTTCTATTACAGTTGTCCCATTTTTTTCCCCTTTGCTCTCATCTGCTCCACCCACCTCCCCCCTCTCCCACAGTCCATCCTCATTTAGTTACCCATGTCCATGGGTCATTCATATTAGTTCCTTAACTAGACCCTTCCTTTACTCCCCCACCCCTTGCCCCTTTCCTCCTCCCCTCTGGTCACTGTCAGCCTATTCGCTGTTTATATGTCTCTGGTGCTATTTTGTTCATTTGTTTTGTTCATTAGTTTCCTGTATTAGATGAGATCATATGATATTCATCTTTCACCACGTGAAAATATATATATATATTTATATTTATATTTATGACCTTGTGTGTAATTCTGATTCATTATCCATTCCTTAACAAATTTCTGTGCTTGTACAGTTTATGCTTTTCTCCTTAAATGAGTGGGCCTCAATCTTGTACACGAGAACCCTGTAAGCTTCTTATAAAAGCAGATGCATAGACCCCTTGTCCTCCCATTTGGATTCAGTACGCTGGAGCAAAGAAAGAAGACCAGAGGAGATTCTAATGCAGTAAAATTTGAAACCCAAGGACACAAACCTTTATTTTTAAGAGTTGAGATCATGATCTCTTAAAAAATTAAAATCTAATTTTAAAAACTTTAGTTTTTACTGATAACTTGATTAACCCTATTATTTAAGTCAAAATTGAGTTATTTTAGTGTCCTTTCTCAGACCACACATCTAATCCACAGAAGAATCTAGTAATTTCTTTTTCTAAAATACCCTGAATGTGCCCTCTTTTGTCAGTCACCCCTGTCATTACCCTAGACCAGGTATAGAGCATTGCAACAGCCTCAGACTGGTTTTTCTGGTCCATCCTTGATTAGCTTTAGTTCATCATTCCAAGTAGCAGCAAAAGTAATCTTCTTAAAGTGTAAAACAGATCATGTGACCCTCTGGCTTCTTTCAGTACCTAGAATAAAAACCAACCTCCATCCCATGACCTACAAGGCCCTCATCATTTGTCCCCTCTCATCTCTCCAATTACAGTACACTGTGGACCACTTCCTCCAGCTCGGTGGGCTGCAGCCCTACTTGTTTTTTTGTGTTATTTTTTGTTTATTTTGTTTTGTTTTTTAGTTTTTTAAGTTTTCTTAATTGTATGTTTTATGTTACCTTTTAGTCCCCCTATACCCCTCTCCCCACAGCAATCACCGCAGTGTTGTTCATGTTCATGAGTCGTTTTTCCTTTTTGTTTACTTGTTTTCACTTGCTCCAACATGTCCAGCTCTCTGACCCATTTACAGAAGGTGCTGCAGTGCTCTTCCAATCCATTCTTTGAGATGCTGGTTCCTTCTTTCCTTAGGTCTCAGCTCAAATGTCATCTCCCCAGAGGAGCCTTCCCTGACAACACATTCCAAGGTAGATTTCCCCTTCCTCCTACCTTAGTCTTTATCTCAGCCACTTATTGTTCTCTTGTGTAGCATCTATGACAAGTTATAATTATTTTACTGATGTCCATGTTTAATTTACTTTTATCTCTCTCTCCTGCAAGTAAGTAAGCTCCAGGAAGATAGGAGCTTATCTCATTCCTCATTATTTTCTCAGTGACCCTTGCATCTTACAGTAAATGATACAAAACATTAGCTTGCCTTTTTAAAAATTCAACTTGTCTTCATATTATCATATTTTCCATCTATACAGGGATGGAAAAAGTGGGTTTACAATTGTTTGTATGGAAATAATAAAATTAATAAATAATAATAAAAGAATAAGCTCTGTGTTTCATGCAATCACAATTGTAAACCTACTATTGTCCACCCCTGTATATGATAGATAAAGAATATTATAAAAATTTTGATAGATTGAGAACAAACAGTTGATTGATTTAGTCTGGGATAATTTACCTTTTTAATAAAAATCTTTCACTGAGTCACCTGGACAGCTTAGTAACTAACAGATTTCAAATAAATAAAACTTAACCAAGAGGCTTTAAAGCTCTTTTGAAAATGAAGAAAAACTACAAACTATATTGAGGAAGGGGAAGAGAGAATATTAGCTTTAATACAACCCAAGATTGAGGCAGAAACCCTTCAACAAAGAGAAGATAAATACTCTACCATCTTAAGAAAGTATTTAGCTGTAAATTAACTAGCATAAAATGCCCCAACCTGGTAAAATACCCACAAAGGTCTTTTACAGGGATCATCTCCTTAGATTACCATTATGGATCCTCAGCAGGAGCACTTCAATGCAAGAGTATTAAATATGTTACTAAGCACTACTAAGTCTGCCTAAGAAGAAACTCCAACCATTAAAACAAAATGCCAATGTGTATCAAAAGAGAACTGCCTACAAATCAAACTGGCAGCATTTGTCTCATATGCCAGTGGAGTAGCAGATGAGCTGTCTTGAAAAGAGGATTTGGAAGGAAAAAAAAAAGAAAGAAAGAAAAAGAGCTAAGTCTGTCCAGTAGTAATAGGTTCTCTAACATTCTTCCTGAGGTCTTCTAAGTAGACTTCAGAATATAGTTGATGCTCAAGGGGGTTGGAGGTGAGAAAGGCAGTGGCAAGTCCCTCAGAGCTCTTTGTTCCCCTTCTCTCATGGACAGAGCTTTGCTTCTAGAACTATTCATCATAATCATCAAGAAGCCATTTTCCAGAGCATAAGTGTATTCTAGGTTGGATGTTGCCTTATATTTCTGAATTGACCATAGAGGTTGTGCAAGTGACAGCAAAGACATATCCAGCTTCTGGGAGCCAACCATCATCTTATGGAGCACAGTGCTGGCAAACAGTAAGCTTTTTTTGGGTTAATACATTTTTAAATTTTTTGAAGTAACTTTATATTTAGAGAAGTGTTGGGAAGATAATGCAGAGAATTGCCATATACTCTTTACCTAACTACATCTAATGTTAACATTTAAATAACCATGCACATTTATAGAATCTAAGAAATCAACATGGACATAATACTATTAACTAAACTACAGAATGTATTAGGATTTTCCACAATAGGTTATTGATGGCTATGATTTTCTAATAGGAATACTGCTGAGCCAAATGTAAAAGGAAGCACCTCTTTGATAAGGTCAGAAATGAGTCCCATGTTTCAGTATTCAACCAGCAGTTATGGAAACCAGTCTATATAAAGAGAGTAACCAAACATCATTTACATTATCTGAATATTGTCAAGGTAGGTACGTCTTCCTTCTTTATAGGGTTAGTCTGTGTTTAGGCACTATAGCTCTTTCTTTAGTTGACTTTCTTTTCTTTGCTGTTTTCTTCTCCTGTCAACCCCTGGTCTTTGGGAATTAGTGGCCCAGTGGAGTAACAAAGTGGTTTGTTAACCATGAATTAGATAGAGCAGAGGGCCAATTTTGCTTTATCATACATTAAGGTAAAAAGTATTTCTTTGGCCAAAAAGTCCATTATGTTTCTTTCATAAAATAAAAGACACATTTTTCATTTTCTCCAATAACTTTATTAATTTGGAAACTTTAAGTATGTTGGCTATCTCTCACTATTGGATTGTAGTGGGTTGAGGCCAGGGGTGCTGCTAAATATCTTCCAATGCATAAGACAGCCCATAGCAAAAAATTATTTGGCTAAAATGTCAATAGTACCAAGAAACTTTGCAAACCACTTTTGACACATTTGATCAGTCACAGAGCCTTTTCCATACACTGCATAAGTCTTTTTTCTTTGCATTTCAGTTGCATTTTTACCTTTCTTGAGATAATAAAGCATAATATGCTGAAAATGTTGCATGTTTTCTTCCATCTTCAATATTAAAATGGCTTCACAAAATTACCAATCTGATAAGTTTTTTTAATGCACTCTGATATGACAGCTGTCACAATACAATCTAACAAAATTACTTCGAATGAAGTTAAAGAAAACTAAACATTATTAGAGCCATCATATGGAAAAAACATAACGGACTTTTTTGCCAACCCGATAAATTTTGAAGTGTAGTCAATGTGTGGAAATTGTAGCAAATAATTGGAAATACTAGTAAAGTGACTTAACAGAGAAAACATTTAATCCAGGCTCTTTTGATTTTTTCCCACTTGAAGCTATCTTACTCTTAAATGAAATTAAGTTTCTACTTCTAAATCTGGTGTCTGCCATTTAGTTCTAAACTAAAAGCTCTGGTTGATATTTAACTACTTGGGACAGATAAGAAACCAGACATAAAAATTTGATTTGAGATAACTTATTTTTTTAGAGACTACACTGCATAGGAAAACCATAGATCAGTGACTTGAGACCCTCTTTACATTCTTGTCCATCTCTGTTTTTAGTTTCCTCACATGTCATTTCTCTTCTGAATATAATTTACTTTTCAGTGCTGGAGTTGTGAGTTTAATCAAAAGGATTTATCAGGAAACACTAACAGCTTCTAAAAATTATTTATTACTATTTGTAGATTATCCCTGTCATGGTAGGACTTATCTCAAAATTGGTACTACCTGGCTTTCTTTTTGGCATTAAGACTTGCCTGAAAAGAATCAGAGTCTTGGCTCATCAGCAATTATAACTTTACACTTTGCAGTGCACTGTAGCTCACAAAGCTTTTACACTTTTGTCCTCATTTCATCTTTAGGCAGCTCAGTGAGAGCTGTACTTGGTGACTCAAACAACTGAAGTTTTGCATGTGTAGTTGCCCAAGGAGAGAGCCAGCAAGCAACTGAGTTGAGATGAGACTCTAGATTTATTTTTCCTAACCTAGCAAGTTCTTGGTCTTTACTGTAAACAAGCCTAAGATACTGCAGTACTGCCCTCTATGCTGCAGGATTTTTTGTGTACTTGCTTATCTCTAACAGTAGAAATGGCTTCAGATTTCAATAATGTTTAAATGTCAGTGACTCTCAAATGTAATTTGTCTTTGGTTCTGAAATCAGCTGGCCAAACTAACCTAATAACATGGGGCTTTCGTTATTTAATTAAATCATAAGAGAGGCAGTAATAAGGAACTTTCTCACATCAGCAGCAGGGGTTATCTCTTTTTATTACTTTAGCTGTTTCTAGTGGAAATTTTTGCTGCTGTAGAATAACTAGAAAATCTAGTTCCATTCCGATCTGACTGACTTTTCCTTTTCTGGACTCTTGATCAATCAGTTGCATTGATAACTCTCCCCTACTCTAACTTCTGTTCATGTATCAGTTTGCCTTTCTAATATAGTTAGGACTCAAAAAAAAAGCTTTTTATTTTGAGTTTTCTCATTTGCAAAAGCACTAATGATGGCAGTTTTTTCTACTCTTAGTACTTTTAGAACTCTTAAGACATAATCAGAGTCCAACAGACTTAATTTCATGAAAACACTTGGCAGATGTATGTATCATGGGCAGTGAATAGGCCCTGCTTAGATGTATAGTAAAAATAAGCCTAGAATGGGAAAGCAAAAATCTGTCTTGCCATTCATCAAATCTTGATAACAAATACAGGTAAAGCCAGCTACAAATGATCAGGAAACAACATTTCTCTCCAGGTAATCAATCATAGCTGTAAAATATCATAAAAACCTCCCCATTAAAGAAAACACAACATGAAAATTTCTCCAGTTTATTTTATGATGCTAACATTAATATAAAAACTTGGCATTGATAATATAAAAAGAAGGAAGGAAAGAAAGTAGAGAGGGAGGGAGAAATAACGCTATAGAACAATATCACTTAATTGAAAATAAGCTCCAGAAATATATTAAAAGAAAGGTATGGTATGATGTGAGGACAAAGAAATCTAGTCAGCCTTCCTCACCCTGGATGCCCTGGTATAGGCTCCTAGAGATAACATTAGATAGGCTTGCACAGTGCACTGGCAGTTATATAAACATCGATGTCATATTTTTGGCTAGTAGCCAGCTTTGTTTATACATATTAAAGAGGTGGAACCCCCACAACAG
The DNA here is from genome assembly GCF_987537825.1 of Furipterus horrens. Lineage (NCBI taxonomy): Eukaryota > Metazoa > Chordata > Mammalia > Chiroptera > Furipteridae > Furipterus > Furipterus horrens. Next base: position 87,458,230 of record NW_028327187.1, read on the forward strand.
TGCTCGTGTTCAGGTGCAGCAAGGAGCAAGTATTAGGGCAGGGAGCGAATGGAGGAGCAGCACCAAGCGCCAGCGGGCACCAAGTGCTGAGCAACGGAAAGATGGAAGTACAAGTGAGATGCTATAAAGTCTGCAATAAAGGAACTGTCAGAGATTCCAACCTTGCTTTGCATATTTTACCTGATTACCAGACAAAAGGGATCTGCATTCATTTGGCATGGCATATGAGAAAGGGACAAGCGTGGTTTAAGATTTAAAAAATCTATCAACCTAATTCATTAAAGAAGCAAATTTAAGAAAAAAATGTGATTAAAACTATTGATTAAAAAGCATTTGATAAAATATAGCCAGAATTTCAAGTCACTACTTTTCTCTTATGAATTGAGAAACTGTTCTCTAAAGTCATAGACTTTAGAAATAAATGTAACTGAAAGTAGATCAATAAGATGAAATCCTCTGCTTTTGCCTGCAGCATCTGAGTCTCTGTGACAGAGAAGCAGATAAGAGGCTTCAGGACACAAAATTGCACATCTGCCTTAACTTTGTTGTTCCCAAGGACACAGACTTGATTGAGACTATTTCACAATGGAGACCTGATGTTGATATCCTTACATATTGCCTTGCTTTGCTTTGAGCCCATCATTTAATTAAGCTCCACCTTACTCTCAAATTCTATAATAACTACCCTTTCTTTTGATGAGAGATGCCCCATGACTCCTTTGTTGCTCACTCTCACTTACTGCAATGAGTCAACACTACAGGTTTTTCCCTGGTGGTTTGAGGCTGATTGAATGAAATAGATGACCAAGGGGTTGGTTGGTTTTCTAGGAAAAAAAAATTCTCTTAAAAAGGCACCAGTTCAAGACTGTTTCTGAAGGAAAAAGAGCTGAGTTGGTTATATGTTAGCTATTTGGAGTTTTGTAAATTGCTTATAGCCACAAATTTGGCTAAAATGTAGCTTACCAAGGCCTCACTGTCATTTCCAAGTAGTTCCTTCCCATTGCCCATGCACAACCAACTCAATCTTCCACTTGAAAATAAGAAAGAAATTCAAGTACCTTTATGCTAGCTCTTAGATATAGGTTTTTCTTAGAAAATGTCATTCTTCAACAAACTTCTCAGTCTTTGCTAAAACATGATGAGAATCTTCAGTAATGAAATGAGTTAATCTTTGGAGATATGACTTCACCTATGACATAGAGCGCTTATGAAAGCAACCTGGCCTGATTTTAGACTAAGCAGTCGTTCCTTGGCCACACACTCTGTGCCTGTGAATGTCAAAAACCTAAAGTTCATAGCTGGCCATCTCTTAAGTTTTCTATCTCTGTTCTGCCTTATTTCTCATATAGATCTGCAAGTCACAGTAACAAAATAGAAAATTTAACTATCTTTTTCTTCATTAAGTCTCTCTAAAAGACTCTGATTCAGATGTGACTTTAATCTCACAAGTAACTTCTACCTCAAATTCCTCAATGCTATTCTAAAATACCTAAGCAACTAGCTATGATGAAAACTTGAGCCTAAAGTGATTGAGTTAAGTCATATCTTTTAAGGTATTTGGGGCTTGACTTGGCCTGCAAGGACTTTGACATTGCCTCTAAATTTCTGTGCTTCCTGTCCATATCTATTTCTGGCTCAGTTTCCCAGTCTGTGAAAGGGTAAATTGTTTCATTCTGTGTGGATAAGCTTCATTGGATTCTGGAAATTTTAGAAATTTCCTATTTGGTTTTCAGAGGTCCCCTGGGTCTGTGAGACAGGCTTTGCTTTGCAAAGTTTTGCCCAGCTGCATGAGTACTTTTTACCTACTAGGGCTCCATGTGGCTACAGCTCCATTTGAATCTCTGTGGGCATCACATAGGGCTACTCTTTCAGGCACCTATAGGTAACATTAACTATCAGTAGTTTTAAATCAAAACAAGGGCTCTACTCAGCTGCAGCTATGTTGTGATAGCATATGGAGCCTAAAACCAGTTGGGGACCCCTAGGAATAGAAGAGGACTATTTGGCGGGAGAACAGTGAGGGTGTGGGAAAGCTGGTTGTATATGAAGCTGAGAGTGACTGGTAGGCCAGAGGAGCTCCACAAGAGAGCCAGATAATGTTGGAATAGGAGGCCTGGACTAGTATAAGCAGCAGTGTTCATGCTGTGTCAAACTTAGATGTAAGAAATCTTAAAGGAAAGTAGCCAGTAAAAGCATCAAGTTTCCAAATCAGATGGAAGATAATCCACTCTGTTCACAAGGGTAACTAGTCCAAAAAACCCCATGAAATATTGAGCAACAGAGTATGTTGATATGAGAAGGCTAAATGAAAAGGCTGGGGACTTCTAGGTTCTATAGTATTGGTATATATATACTAGAGGGATAGAAGCTGTAAATGGTGTGGAAGTGTTTTGTTGTTGTTAATAAATTAGAAAATAATGACCTTTGAAAGAGTTCAAATTAGACATAAATTATGTCCACTGAGCTAGTTACAAGTCACATTCATCATGAAAACAGTTAAACTCATGCTTTCTTCTTCTTGTAGGTTGCCATCATTTTCTTGATTTTGGCAATAGCTTTTCCTGGATTCAGCCCCTGGGGACAGGTTCATGATGATGTGGCAGCAATATAAAGAGATGGTGTCCTGCAGTTTGGCCAGGCACCCCTCCATGAAGTCATCTCTGGAACTGATCATCCAGCAATAGGCCTGCATAAGAACCGCAGGTCCCAAATATTTGTCTCCATTCCACTAGTAGCTGGGGCAGCTGGTGCTGTAACAGACAAAGAGAATGCACTCATACAGCCCATCCAATCTCTCCCAATCTTATATGGACTGCAGATGCTGCTTGCCTTCCTGGGATTCATCCTTCTTCAAATAAGTCTCAATGGATTTCTACTGAACATAGAAGTTGCTCAAATCAGAACAAGATCCTTTATAACACACATTTGCAGAAGAGGGTACATTTTTAGTTGACTTTGTTGAGGCCTGTGTTGACTCCATTGATATTCATTGCACAAGAGGCACAGATACGTTCCCTGTATGATCTTCAGAAGGTCAAGGTAGAATAAACTTCATTCTTAATCTTGATTAAAGTATAAAAGACCATAGGAACACATTTATTCAAATCAGTTTCATAAGTTTGCATATGAGGTTTATCTCCAGAATTGCCTGGGTCCCACTGGTAGATGACAGGTTTCTTTATTTATTTTTAAGTATATTTTATTGATGATGTTGTTTCACTAGTCCCAGTTTTTTTCCCCTTTGCTCCCCTCTGACCAGTACCCCTTCCCTCTGAAATCCCACCCCCCTTAGTTCGTGTCCATGGGTCATGAATATAAGTTCGTTGGCTTCACCATTTCCTATATTATTCTTAACTTCCTCCTGTCTATTTTGTACCAACAAATTATGCTTCTTAATCCCTGCACCATTTCCCCATTTCTCCCCCTTCCCCCTCCCAGCTGATAACCCTCCAAATGATCCCCATACCTATGATTCTGTTCCTATTCTGGTTTGCTTAGTTGGATTTTGTTTTTATTTTTTTAGATTCAGTTGCTGATAGTTGTGAGTTTGTTGTCATTTTAGTGTTCATAGTTTTGATCTTCTTTTTCTTAAATAAGTCCCTTTAACATTTCATATAATAATGGCTTGGTGATAATTAACTCTTTTAACTTTACCTAGTCTGGGAAGCCCTTAATCTGCCCTTCCATTCTAAATGATAGCTTTGCTGGATAGAGTAATCTTGGTTGTAGGTCTTTGCTTTTCAACACATTGAATACTTCTTGCCAGTCCCTTCTTACCTGCAAAGTTTCCTTTGAGAAATCAGTTGAAAGTCTTATAGGCACCCCTTTGTAGGTAACTCTCTGCTTTTCTCTTGCTGCTTTTAAGATTCTCTCTTTATCTTGAACCTTTGGCATTTTAATTATGATGTATCTTGCTGTGGTCCTCTTTGGATCTAGCTTATTTGGGACTCTCTGTGCTTCCTGGAGTTGTACGTCTATTTCCTTCACCAAATTTGGGAAGTTTTCCTTCATCATTTTTCCACATAAGCTTTCCATTTCTTGCTCTTCCTCTTCTCCTGGCACCCCCATGATTCGGATGTTGACACGTTTAAATTTGTCCCAGAGATTCCTAAGCCTCTGCTCATTTTTTTCATTTCTTGTTTCCTCATTCTGTACTGGTTGACAGTTTTTTCTTCCTTGTATTCCAAATCATTCATTCGAACCCAGGTTTCCTTCTCTTCACCATTGGTTTTGTGTGGATTTTCCTTTGTTTTACTTAGCATAGCCTTCCTTCATTTCTTCCTTGTGCGTTTTCCATACTCAAGCATATCTGTCAAGCCTGTGAGCATCTTTATCACTAGTGTTTTGAATTCTGCATCTGTTAGGTTGGCTATCTCCTCATCCATTAGGTTGGCTATCTCCTCATTGCTTAGTTCTCCCACTGGAACCTTGATCCATTCTCCCTTTTGGGCCATACTTCTCTGTCTCCTCCTCTTGGCAGTCTCTGTGTCTGTTTTCCTCTGTGTCTTAGGTAGAGCTCCTGTTACATTGTAAGGGGCATAGCCTTAGGTATTTGTCAGTACAGGGCAACCCATTCACCATGTTGTGGTGCTGTATGTGGGGGAGGCATCCGAGAGGGAACAATGCTGCTTGCTCTGCACTTGCCCCTTTTCTAGGCACTTCTCCCACTTTTGTATGGGACTGGCACCTCTCTAGCTGTTGCCCTGGCTGTCGTTCCCGGATTGGGTGGGTCTGTGGATGTTCTATGATCATGGGGACCTTTTAAACAAGAAAACTCTGCTGAAAGACCAGCAGTTTCTTCCTCTGCTCCAACCCCCACTGGTTTGCACAGTCAGAAGCAATGAGGCTTGATTTTCTCCAGCATTGGGACCGTGAGCTGTGTGGTCTGGTCAGGAGCTGGGAATGCTTCTCAAGTGTCCCTCCCCACTTTTTAAAACATTTGACTGCACTTTCTGCCAGCCTGCTGCTGCTGCTGCTGCTGCCACACCACGTTCTCTCCACCCTGGCTCCACCCCTCCTATCTGTATGGATGAGTATTTCTTCTTTCTGTCTTTGTTGGACTTCGATGCATCTTGACTTTCTGGAACTACTGGTTGTCTCTAGTTTTGAGGTATTTGTATTCCTTCTTAGATGTGGAGGGAGACCCAGCAAGTTCTGTCTAGGCCTCCATCTTGGCCAGAAGTCCGAATGGCAGGTTTCTTGATTTGAGGGAGCTGTGGCTGCAGCTAGCTGTCTGGACCCCACAGCCAGCTCTCCAAAGGGCTATTTCTGTGAACTCTCTCCTCAAGAAGTCTGGCCGCTGCCACCATCCTGGCTCCTGACACCAAGTCCCACTCCTTAACTCCCAGGTTGCTCTCCTCCTGCATTCTGAAGAACACTGTAACACACAGCCAGCATTCACACAGCATCACTACCTGCAGAGAAGATGCGGAGTTGGAGGCAGGTTCCAGTTTCCAGGGTGGGAGGAGGGAAGGCAGAGAAAACCTACATGAGCATGTGCAGTTACTGAGGGTCCCTGGTGTGGAACTGTTTTTAGTGTGAGCTATTGCTCACGAAAGTAGAGTAGGCACTAAATTCATGTTATTTGTGGGAAATAAAATGACATGGGTGTTTTTAATACTCCACTAATCTACCTTAGATACCTGAGAGTAGTGGTGTGGGGGTGGGGGTGAATTCTCGTGCAGACTTGAAGAACCTTGAGCTTATCCTCAAAATATGGCTTGGGCTAGAAATGAAGTGGTTAAGTCCACAAGTTATATTTTACTAAGCAAGGTGGTAGTGGCTGGAGTAAATGTGTTACCCATGTTAAGTCTGAAGTATGCTATTTCTTTGAAGACGTCCTCCAGGGTACTGCCACAACAGCCATGGGAAAATCAATACAAAGCCCAGAGATGCTCAAAACTTGGAAGAGTGAAAGTTCTTCAAGTTTCTACATGTTGTTCTAAGCCAAATTCAGGTGCCACAGGAGTTTCTCAAAAGTTACCTATTATGTCAGGTATAATCATCAGGGATCTGTATATTCCAGGTGTATGAGGAGGAAAAGGTGAGCACATGCCTCTTGAAGCTATTGATTTTATCTGAAGCAAGATCCCAAGGAGATAATGCCCAGGTATATTTCCCTAATTATATCCACATCCTTGAATTTTATCCTTGCTGTGGGTGGTCATCCATTCATTATCTAAGCCAGATTGTTTTCTCTAGCTTCAGTAGCAGCTAGAAGCCCTTACTGAAGTCTGGAAAGGCTAGGAATTTCCCAGAGGTACAGTTTAGTGAAGGCCTGTGACCTTCAGATGTGAACGATCAAGAGAAATTAAATAATGGGCGACAACACTCTGATCTTGGTAACATAGCAGAGGTCAAACTTGTCATTAGTTAAGTCCTGGAACAACCCCTGCTGTAATTTAGTGTCAGAAAACATAGTCTATCTGGCTTCCAAAAGGAAGTCTACTTTTGCTATGGGCTAGTTCCTGGGAATTAGGCCAGTTGTACAGGTATTTAAGACTTAGGAACAACTCCTTCTTGAATTCTGTACTTGATTTTCTCTGTGTTTAAAATATTTGTAGAGACAGAATACTTATAAAATGAATATAAAGAGGAAGGCACTATGGGACATGTGGAAATGCCTGGTGACACAGCTTGGAAAATAATTGCTGGATCTTGAGGTACTACTGATGAGGTTAATAGCCACAGGCTCAGTAAAGTCAGTAAGGTAAAACAGAAGTCTGTTTTACAGGGGTGGTCTTGTGAGGCATTGTTCACTCTAGCAGGGGCTCCTCATCAACAGATGGCTTATATTTTCTTCTGGACCAAGCCTTGGTCCACAAATCTGCTAATTCTCTTTAATAGACCATCACATAGAACTAGACAGGTTTATTCAGTCACACTGCTCAGAGAGAACAAATAAATATGGGAATGAAAAATATAATATAGGGTCCTGCTGGTCAATGTCTACTCCTGGGCCAGGGTGGTTCCTAGCAGTAGGGGCAAAAGTTTTCTGAACCTGGGGCACCACAGTGTGGCAGCCTACCTGTAGACCATATCCCCTCAATATCAATATGGCTGGCTGAAGGATCCCATTTTCTGTTCTGTGGAAGTAAGTGGGAAATATGTGTAGGGAGGTGAATGTAGCTGACCTCCAGCCGTTCTCAAATCTACATATTTAGAGGCTGGGAAGCCCATTGGGTTTGGTTACTGCCTCTCACACCTTCATGCACCTTTTCCTGGGCTTAATAACTAGCCCAGTGCCATTGCTCATTCATGTATGTGCATGGAGCGCATGTATGTACATGGAGCACATGTCTTAGGGTGAAAAAGTCTGTAGTTTCTTTATGAATTACCAGATTTCATGACTAAAGCTGTGTGTCTGCCTTATGTTTCCCCTTCCTAGTAAGCTGGGACCTGAAGAATTTGCATTTCTGTTCCGTATGAATTTTGAATTCTGTGTTTCTATATTTAGTTATAACTGAACAAAACAGTTGGACAAATAGATAGACTTAATGAGAAGTAGTCTGGCATGGTAGCAAGGTGGGCATTACAGCATCAACACAATTACTGCTTGAAATAATGGGCCTAATGTTTGTTCATTTGAGAATGTATTTATTATTTTAAGCAAACATACAAGATTATTTTTTAATTGTTTTTCTATTATATTTTACCCCCTTTGCTCTCCCCTGCTCCACCGAACTCTCCCCACTCTTCCACAGTCCATCCCCATTTAATCGTCCATGTCCATGGGTCATTCATACTAGTTCTTTGACTTGACCCTTCTCTTTCTTTCTCCCCTTTTCCTCCTCCCCTCTGGTCAAGATGATTCTTACTAATACATTTTTATTTTTCCTGACCTAGTGGATTCTCTGCAGTCCCAGTCTTTTCAAGGACAGCTGAGTTGCAAAGCTGTACTATCTTCATCAGAACCATGGAATCTGAGAGGTTGGTTTAATGTGATCCAATGGATCAATGAATGGGCCCTGTAATGGGAGAGAAAACACTGACTCCTAAACCTGCAACCTTCCTTCAACTCTAATTTGCTCACCTACCAAGGGAAGCTTGCAGGATTGGGGCTACCTTAGAAGAAGGAGTTTTGGTATCCTGATCTGACCCTGAGCCTAGGAAATGATCTGGTCAGTATAATCAGCTTGGGCATGTACCAGACCTTGGGTTTGATGGACCATTGGTTGGCTACCTCTTAAATTCTGCACTTGATTGACACTAAAGCAGTGTCTATCCCCCAGAACAAATCTCCTTCTTTTCAAAGTGGGGCCAACTAGTTTTGTTTTTATTTGGCCAGGTCTCCCATTGGTCTGTTATATTTCTTTTTCTTTTTGTTTTCCTTTTTCTAAATTGTTTTTCTATTACAGTTGTCCCATTTTTCCCCCACTGATATGCCACCCACACAGCCCACCCCTTCTCCCACAGTCATTCCCAATTCCGTTGTCCATATCCAAGTGTCATTTATACATATCCTTTGACTAGATCCTTCCCCTATTTAGCCCCTTCTCTCCCACCCCCCTCCCCCATGATACTGTGTTATTCGGGTCTTCGTTAAATTTAGTTCATTTGTTTGTGTTGTTCATTAGTCTCCTGTATCAGGTGATATCATATGGTATTTTTCTTTCATTGCCTGGCTTATTTTGCTAAGCATAATTCTCTCTAGTTCCATCCATATTCTTGCAAATGGCAGGAGTTCCGTCTTTCTTTCTGCTGCATAGTATTCCATTGTGTAAATGTATGATAGTTTTTGAATCCACACATCTACAGATGCGCACTTAGGCTGTTTCAAACACTTGGCTATTTTAAACAGTGCTACTATGAACATAATGGTGCATAAGTTCTTTTTTTGTGTGTTTGTCTGTTTATTTATTTATTTATTTATTTATTTATTTATTTATTTGCAACTCTCTGATGGCTAATGATGTTGAACATTTTTCCATGTGTCTATGGACCTTCTTTTTTTTTTTTCTTCCCCATATGGTTGGTTCCCTTTTCATCTTGCTGAAGTTTTCTTTTGCTGAGCAGAAAGTCTTTAGTTTCATGTAGCCCCATTTGTTCATTCTTTCCTTCATTTCCCTTGCCTTAAGAGATGTATCAGTGAAAATATTGCTATGTGGGATATATGAAGTTTTCCTGCCTATGTTTTTCTCGAGGACTTTTATGGTGTCATGGCTTACATTTAAGTCTTTGATCCATCTTGAGTTTATTCTGGTGTGTGGTGTAACTTTTTGATTTAATTTCATTTTTTTGGAATGTCCCTGTCCAGTTCTCCCAGCACCATTTGTTGAAGAGGCTCTTCTCACTCCATTTTATGTTCCTTCCTCCTTTGTCAAATATTAGTTAACCATACAGACCTGCGTGTATTTCTGGGCTCTCTATTCTGTTTCATTGATCTATATTTCTGTTCTTATGCAGTACCAGACTGTCTTGATCACAGGGGATTTGTAGTATAGTTTGAAGTCAGGTATGGTGATTCCTCCTGCTATGGTCTCCTGTCTCAAGATTGCTTTGGCTATTTGACGTCTTTTTTGGTTCCATATAAATTTTTGAAGTATTTGTTCTAGGTCTGTGAAATATGTTACTGGCATTTTAATAAGGATTGCGTTGAATCTGTAAATTCTTTGAGTAGTATGAATATTTTAATGATTTGGTTCTTCCCATCCATGAACATGGTATATGCTTTCATTTATTTGTATCTTCATTAATTTGTTTCTTCAGTGTTATGTAGTTTTCTGAGTACAGGTCTTCAACCTCTTTGGTTAAGCTTATTCGTAGATACTTTATTTTTCTTGTTGCTATAGTAAATGGGATTATTTTTAGTCTCTATCTCTGATATTTTATTGTTGGTGTACAGAAATGCCTTTGATTTCTTAATATTGACTTTGTACCCTGCTATTTTGCCAAATTCACTTATTATATCGAGTAGTTCTTTAGTGGAGTTTACAGGGTGTTCTTTTTTATTTTTTTTTTATTTTTGGTTTTTCAATTACAGTTGTCCCATTTTCCCCATTTTTCTCACCCACCCAGCCCATCCCCTCTCCCGCAATCATATCCCTCCCCGTTGTCCATGTCCATGAGTCATTTATACAGGTTCTTGACTAAACCCTTACCTTACTTATCCCCCTTCTCTCCCTCAACAGGGTTTTCTATGTATACTGTCATGTCATCTGCAAATAATGACAGTTTTAGTTCCTCTTTCTCGATTTGGATGCCTTTTATTTCTTTTTCTTGTCTGATTGCTGTGGCTAGGACTTCCAACACTATGTTGAATAGGAGTCTGGAGAGTGGATATCCTTGTCTTGTTCCTGATCTCAGGGGGAATGCTTTCAGTTTTTGTCCATTGAATATGATGTTGGCTTCAGGTTTCTCATATATAGCCTTTATTATGTTGAGGTAGGCCCCCTTTATTCCCATTTTACTAAGTGTTTTCATCATAAATGGGTGTTGTATTTTATCAAATGCTTTTTCTGCATCTATTGATATGATCATGTGGTTTTTGTCTTTCATTTAGTTTAGGTGCTGTATTACATTTATTGATTTGCAAATATTAAACCACCCTTGCATCCCTAGGATGAATCCCACTTGCTTGTGGTGGATGATCTTTTTCATGTGTTGCTGGATCCTGTTTGCCAATATTTTGTTGAGGATTTTAGCATTTATGTTCATCAGTGATATTGGTTTGTGGTTTTCTTTCTTTGTTGTGTCTTGACCTGGTTTTGGAATTAGGGTAATACTGACTTTGTAGAAAGAGATTGAGAGTTGTCTCTCTTCTTGGAATTTTTTGGAGTAGTTTGAGAAGGGTTAGCCTTAGTTCTTCCCTAAATGTTTTGTAAAATTCGCCTGTGAACCCATCCAGTGTAGGACTTTTGTGTGTCAGGAGTTTTTTGATTACTATTTTAATTTCACTTTTTGTTATTGGTCTGTTCAATCTGTCTACTTTTTTATTCAGTTTTGGGAGATTATATGTTTCTAGAAATTTGTCCATTTCATCTAGGTTGTCAGGTTTCTTGCCATACAGTTGTCCATAGAAATTTCTTACAATCTTTTGTATATCTGTGATATTGGTCGTGATTTCTCCTCTTTCATTTCTGATTTTTCTTTATTTGGGTCTTCTACTTTTTCTCTTGATGAGGCTACTAAAGGCTTGTTGATTTTGTTTATCATTTCAAAGAACCAGCTCCTACTCTTGTTGATCTTTTGAACTGATGTTTAGTGTCTATATCATTTAATTCTGCTCTGATCTTGATGATTTACTTCCTTCTACTTGCCCTGGGCTTTGTTTGTTGTTGTTGTTGTTTTAGTTCTTGTTGCTGTCAGGTTAGATTTTTTATTTGAGATTCTTCTATTCTTTTTAGGTAGGCCTGTATTGCTATGAACTTTCCTGTCACGACTGCTTTTCTGTGTCCCATAGTTTTTGGGCTGTTGTGTGTTCATTATCATTAGTTTCCAGAAACTTCTTGATTTCTTCCTTGATGTCATTGTTAACCCAGTCATTATTTAATATCATGTTATTCATTCTCCAAGAGTTTGAATGTTTTTGATTTTTTCCTTAAAGTTGATTTCTAGTTTCAAGGAATTTTGGTCTGAGAAGATGGTTGATATACTCTCAATTTTCTTGAATTTGTTGAGGCTTGTTTTGTGTCCTACCATATAGTATATCTTTGAAAATGGCCCATGTGCATTTGAAAAGAATGTATATTTTCTGCTTTGGGGTGAAAATTTATATATATATTAGTTAAATCCATTTGAACTAGTGTGTTGTTCAATGCCTCAATATCCGTGGTGTTTCTTTGCTTCAAAGATCTGTCTATTGTTGATAATGGGGTGTTAAAAGTTCCCTACTATGGGTGTGTTGCTGTTGATATTTTTCTTGTAGTCTTCTAGTATTTTCCTTATATATTTGTGTGCTCATATATTGGGTGCATATATGTTTACCAGGGTGATATCTTCTTGATGGATTGTTCCATCAAGTATTATGAAATGCCCTTCTTTGTCTATTTTTATGGCCTTTGCTGTGAAATCTATTTTGTCTGATATAACTATTGCTATTCCAGCTTTTTTTTTTTCATGTCCATTAGCTTGGATTACTTTTTTCCATGCATTCACTTTCAATCTATGTATATCTTTTGTTTTGAGGTATGTTTTTTTTAGACAGCATATATGTGGGTCATATTTACGTATCCATTCCTCTACCCTATGTCTTTTGACTGGAGCATTTAATCCATTGACATTTAAGGTTATTATTGATAGGTATTTATTTATTTCCCTTTGTATCTGCGTTTTTTTTCCCTCTCTCTTTTTCTTTTTTTTTTCAATTATTCCCAAATTTTATTATTCAAATTAATTTTTTTTATTTCTTTCCTCCAATACACAATAAGAAATACATTTTGCATCATTTGCATCATAGTCAAGTCCTCTGTTCTCCTCTGTTTTCCTCTTCTTTCTCTGTCTCACACAGATACACACAAACCCATGAAATAATTTTTTAAAAAACTAATAATTTTCTATACACATGCCCTGCACCATAATTTCTATCTTTTCTGTTCAGTCCTATCAGTTTCTTTTTTTGTTTGTTTGTTTGTTCCCACCTTAATTCCTTTATAACTTTTTTTTTCTTTTATTTTTTGGTTTTTCAATTACAGTTGTCCCATTTTTCTCCCATTGCTCCCCCCATCCAGCCCATCCCTTCTCTCACAATCATATCCCTCCCCATTGTCTATGTCCATGAGTCTTCCATACACGTTTCTTGACGAGACCCTTCCCTTACTTATCTCCCTAATCTCCCTCCCCTCTCCCCCCTACTGACTACTATTCTAGTCTTTGCCTATTTAGTTCGTTTGTTTATGTTGCTCTTTAGTTTCCTGTATTAGGTGATATCATATGGTATTTTGCTTTCTTTCCCTGGCTTATTTCACTAAGCATAATTCTCTCTAGTTCCATCCATGTTGTCGCAAATGGCAGGAGTTCCTCCTTTCTTTTTGCTACATAGTATTCCATTGTGTAAATGTACCACAGTTTTTTGATCCACTCATCTACAGATGGGCACGTAGGCTGTTTCCAGTTCTTAGCCATTATAAACAGGGTTGCTATGAACATAGGGGTGCATAAGTTCTCTTGAATTAGGATTTTAGGATTTTTCGAGTATAATCCTATCAGTGGAATTGCTGGTTCAAAAGGCATTTCCATTTTTAGTTTTTTGAGGTAATTCCATACTGTTTTCCATAGTGGTTGCACTAGTCTGCATTCCCACCAACAGTGCACTAGGGTTCCCTTTTCTCCACATCCTCGCCAACATTTGTTGCTTGTTGATTTGTTGATGATGGCCATTCTGACAGGTGTAAAGTGGTATCTCATTGTGGTTTTTACTTGCATCTCTCTGATGGCCAATTATGTTGAGCATTTTTTCATGTGTCTATGGACCTTCTGTATGTCCTCTTCAGAGAAGTGTTTGTTAAGGTCCTTTGCCCATTTTTTAATTGGGTTGTCTGTTTTCTTGATGTTGAGTCATATAAGCTCTTTATATATTTTGGAGATGAGTCCCCTGTCTGTGATATCATTGGCAAATATGTTTTCCCATATGGTTGGTTTCCTTTTTATCTTGCTGATGTTTTCTTTTGCTGAGCAGAAAACTTTTAGTTTGATGTAGTCCCATTTGTTTATTTGTTCCTTTATTTTTCTTGCCTTACGAGATATATCCATGAGGATATTGTTACGTGGGATATCTTTAATTTTCCTGCCTATGTTTTCCTCTAGAACTTTTATGGTATCACGGCTTACATTTAAGTATTTAATTCATTTTGAGTTTATTCTCCTGTGTGGTGTAAGTTATTGGTCCAGTTTCATTTTTTTGCACGTCCCTGTCCAGTTCTCCCAGCACCATTTGTTAAAGAGGCTCTTCTCACTCCATTTTATGTTCCTTCCCCCTTTATCAAAGATTAGTTGACCATAGAGGCCTGGGTTTATTTAGGGGCTCTCTATTCTGTTCCACTGATCTATATGTCTGTTCTTATGCCAGTACCAGATTGTTTTGATCACAGTGGCTTTGTAGTATTGTTTGATGTCTGGTATCGTGATTCCTCCTGCTGTGTTCTTCTGTTTCAAGATTGCTTTTGCTATTTGGGGTCCTTTTTGGTTCCATATGAATTTTTGGAGTATTTGTTCTAGGTCTGTGAAATATGTCATTGGTATTTTAATAGGGATTGCATTGAATCTATAAATTGCTTTGGATAGTATGGCCATTTTGATGATGTTGATTCTTCCCATCCAAGAACATGGTATTTGCCTCCATTTATTTGTATCTTCCTTAATTTCTTTCTTCAATGTTGCATAATTTTCAGTGTACAGGTCTTTTATCTCTTTGGTTAAGTTTATTCCTAGGTACTTTATTTTTCTTGTTGCTATAGTAAATGGTATTTTCTTTTTTGCCTCTGTCTCTGATATTTTATTGTTGGTGTATAGAAATGCCTTAGATTTCTGTATATTTATTTTGTACCCTGCTATTTTGCCAAATTCACTTATTATATCGAGTAGTCTTTTAGTGGAGTTTATAGGGTTTTCTAGGTATACATGTCTGCAAATAGTGATAGTTTTACTTCTTCTTTCCCAATTTGGATGCCTTTTATTTGTTTGTCTTGTCTCATTGCTGTGGCTAGGACTTCCAACACTATGTTGAATAGAAGTGGGGAGTGTGGACAGCCTTGTCTAGTTCCTGATTTCAGGGGGAATGCTTTCAGTTTTTGTCCATTGAGTATGATGTTGGCTTCAGGCTTCTCATATATAGCCTTAATTATGTTAAGGTATGCTCCCTTTATTCCCATTTTGCTGAGTGTTTTCATCATAAATGGGTGTTGTACTTTATCAAATGCTTTTTCTGCATCTATAGATATGATCATGTGATTTTTGTCTTTCATTTTGTTTAGGTGATGTATTATATTTATTGATTTGCAAATATTAAACCATCCTTGCATCCCTGGGATGAATCCCACTTGATCGTGATGTATGATCTTTTGAATGTATTGTTGGATCCTGTTTGCCAAAATTTTATTGAGGATTTTAGCATCTATGTTCATTAGCGATATTGGCCTGTAGTTTTCTTTCTTTGTTGTGTCTTGACTTGGTTTTGGGATTAGGGTAATACTGGCTTCATAGAAAGGTTTGGGAATTTTCCCTTTTCTTGGATTTTTCGGAATAGTTTGAGGAGGGTAGGAGTTAGTTCTTCCCTAAATGTTTTGTAAAATTCGCCTGTGAAGCCATCCGGTCCCGGGCTTTTGTGTGGAGGGAGATTTTTGATTACTGTTTCAATTTCCCTCTTTGTTATTGGTCTGTTGAGACTTTCTACTTCTTCTTGATTCAGTTTGGGAAGGTTATATGTTTCTAGAAATCTGTCCATTTCTTCTAGGTTGTCAAATTTCTTGCCATATAGTTGTTTGTAGTAATTTCTTATAATTGTTTGTATTTCTAAGGTCTCAGTCATGATTTCTCCTCTTTCATTTCTGATTTTGTTTATTTGGGTCTTCTCTCTTTTTTTCTTGATGAGCCTGGCTAGAGGCTTGTCGATTTTGTTTATTTTTTCAAAGAACCAGCTCCTACTTTTGTTGATTTTTTGGATTGTTCGTTTAGTTTCTATGTCATTTAATTCTTCTCTGATCTTGATGATTTCCTTTCTTCTTCTTGCCCTAGGCTTTGTTTGTTGTTGTTGTTCTAGTTCTTGTAGCTTTAGGGTTAGACTTTTTATTTGAGATTCTTCTAGTCTTTTCAGATATGCCTGTATTGCTATGAACTTCCCTCTTAGGACTGCTTTTGCTGTGTCCCATAGGTTTGGGGCTGTTGTGTGTTCATTGTCATTATTCTCTAGAAATTTCTTGATTTCCTCTTTCATGTCATTGTTAACCTGTTCATTATTTAATAGCGTGTTATTCATTCTCCATGAGTTTGGGTGTCTTTGATTTTTTTCCCTGAGTTTGATTTTTAGTTTCAAGGCATTGTGGTCTGAAAGGATGCTTGATATGATTTCAATTTTCTTGAATTTGTTGAGGCTTGTTTTGTGTCCTATTATGTGGTCTATGTTTGAAAATGTCCCAAGTGCCTTTGAAAAAAATGTATATTTTGCTTCTTTGGGGTGAAAAGTTCTATATATATCAGTTAAGTCCATGTGGTTTAGTGTGTTGTTCAATGCCTGTATATCCTTGGTGTTTCTTTGCTTGGATGATGTCTATTGTTGATAATGGAGTGTTGAAGTGCCCTACTATGAGTGTGTTGTTGTTAATATCCTTCTTGTGGTCTTCTAGTATTTGCTTTATGTATTTGGGTGCTCCTATGTTGGGTGCATATATGTTTATCAGTGTTATATCTTCTTGATGGATCGTTCCTTTAAGTATTATGAAATGTCCTTCTTTGTCTCTTTTTATTGCCCTTGCTTTGAAATCCGTTTTGTCTGATATGAGGACTGCTACCCCAGCTTTTTTTTCAGGTCCATTTGCTTGGAATATTTTTTTATATCCCTTTACTTTCAGTCTATGTAAATCTTTTGTTTTGAGGTGTGTTTCTTGTAGACAGCAAATATGTGGGTCCTGTTTTCTTATCCATTCTGTTACGCTATGTCTTTTAATTGGAGCACTTAATCCATTTACATTTAAGGTTATTATTGACATGTATTTATTCATTTCCCTTTGTATCTCTGTTCTTCTACTCTTTCTTTTTTTGTTTTTTCTCTTCCTTTTTCTTAGAATATTCCCTTCAGCATCTCTTGCAATGCTGGTTTGGTGGGGATGTATTCTTTTAGTCTTTCTTTGTCTGAGAAACTCCTTATTTCACCTTCTGTTTTGAATGAGAGCCTTGCTGGGTAGAGTAGTCTTGGTTGTAGGCCTTTGTTTTCTTTTGTTTTGTTTTTTTGTGATGAGTTATTTTAATATATACTCTCAGAAACTTTTGAATATGCAGTACAGTATTATTAATTAGTCATCATGCTTTAATCATACCCACATGACTTTTTTTCTTTTTTTAAAAATGTATTTTATTGATTATATTGTTACAGTAATTACAACCTTCTACCCCTTTCTCCCCTCCACCCAGCATCTCCCTCCCACAGCAATCCCCCCCCAAGTCCATACCCATGGTTCATAAATACAAGCTTTCCCGCTTCACCCTTTCATATATTCTTCTTCTTCTTCTCTCTCTCTCTCTTTTTTTAGTAAATATGTGATTAATTAATTATGTTAACGATAAAAAATAACAATCCCTCCCTCTCAGATATTAAAACCCTTTGTAATCTTATAAAGGACAATGGGCCTTTGTTCTTTATTGCTTGAAATATATTTTGCCATTCCCTTCTGGCTTGTAGTGTTTCTGTTGATAAATCAGTTGATAACCTTATCAGA
This sequence comes from Furipterus horrens, assembly GCF_987537825.1. Classification (NCBI taxonomy): domain Eukaryota; kingdom Metazoa; phylum Chordata; class Mammalia; order Chiroptera; family Furipteridae; genus Furipterus; species Furipterus horrens. The sequence continues at coordinate 87,475,596 of NW_028327187.1, forward strand.
GCTCCCTTGTAGGTTATTTTCTGTTTTTCTTCTTGCTGCTTTTAGCATTCTCTCCTTGTCTCAATGTTGCCATTTTAATTATGATGTGTCTTGAGTGGGCCTTTTTGGGTTCATCTTCATTGGGACCCTCTGTGCTTCCTGGACTTGCATAACTTTTTCTCTCATCAAGTTGGGAAAATTTTCTGTCATTACTCTTTCCATCAGGTTTTCTACCCCATTCTCCTCTTCTTCACCTTCTTGTGTCCCTATGATACAAATATTTTTTCATTTTATGTTGTCCAGCAGTTCTCTTACACCCTCTTAATTCTTTTTCAGTCTTTTTTTCATTTTGTTGTATTGTCTGGGAATTTTTTTCTATATTTTTCTCTAACTCACTGATCTGAGCCTCTACTTCGTTTATCCTGCTTTTGATTGATTTTTCTGCGTTCTTCAGTTCAGAAATTGTATTCTTCTTCTTCTTTTTTTTTTTTTTTTTTTTGGTTCTTATTGATAGTTTCTATGTCCTTTTTTTATGCTGGTTTGTTCACAGTAAGTTCCTTGTAACTTCCCTGGAGTTCTTTGTAGTTCCCCTGTAGTTCATTGTAGTTTTCTCTGAGTTTGTCAAATTCATTGAGCTTCCTTATAACCATTTTTTTAAAAATTCCATATCTGATAATTTGCTTACTTCTGTTTCATCTATCTCTCTTTCTGGGGATTCCTCTTTCCCTTTTATTGGGAGGTTGTTTCTGTGTCTCCCCATGTTGGTTGCTTCTTATTTGTTTTTGTTTCTTAGATTTGTCTGCTTTGATTTCCCACCTTAGTAGTATGAAATTCTTTATAGGAGACCTGGGGGATTTAGTGGTGCAGTTTCTTTGATCTCCTGACCTTGGTGCCCTTGGATGCCCTTTAGGCCATTTGTTTAAGCTGTCTGGTTGTATTTTCATTACTCTGTGGTGGATTCTTCCCTCTGGCTAGTTGACTGAGAGTCACTCTGCCCACCTTGTCTTGACTTCTTTTGTGGGGATGCTGTTAAAACATATACACACAACCCAAGCAAGAAACCCACACCCTCCAAAATAACCCCCGCCCACAATCACACTATCAGCAGCAAGTGAGCCACTATTAATATAAATCTAAAAAGGTTTAAACTATTATACAATAGGAACAATAGATAAGAGTTGTTTTAAATGAAAGGAAGATGATTTTTGAGAGGGAAGATGGTAAAATAATAATAGTAGCAAGTAGAGTCAAGGCTATGTGAGAAGTAATATTTACATCGTATGTTGAAAAAGGGGGGTAAGAATGCAGAATGAAGTGAGAAAGTGGAAGTGTATAGTATTAGATTTATATAGCAGTTATATGCTATACATTTAGTGTGAGAGAGAGGATAAACAAAGAAGACAAACATAAAAAAAAATTAAAGAAGAATAGGAGGGAGAGAAGGTAGGAAACAGGTTAAAGAATGAGTTTTTTCCCAGTACAACCTTTGGGCGCTGTCTTATTTTTCTGAATCTGCCCCTGGTCAAAATTCCATGGGTTTCAAATCTTTTCTGGCTGGCTGGCTGTTAGGAGATCTAGCTGGATTGTGAAGTTGCTATTCTCTCACTTGTGGGCCTGCCTCAGCTTTCTGCTGTGAGCCGCACTTAGTTGAGTCCACTCTCCCATGGTCCTGCAGCACCCTCCAGCCCTCCTCAGGCTTGTCTAGCAACGCTGTTCTGCTGGTGAGCCAGTGCGCATGCCAGTAGTCCCTGCCCAGCCTCAGGTCCTGTCTCCATTTTTCCTCCAAAAATGTCTCTGTGTTGCCTCCAAGCTACAGCACTGGCCTGTGTCCCTGCCTGATGGAGCCTTGTTGGATGCCTATGTGTGCCACTTACCTGCCTAGTGTCCCTACTGAGTCTGCAGTTATGCCACAGCTTTCCCGTATGGACCCCTCTCACCATCTCAGTTCTGCTTTTTTGTTTGGTGGAGCCTTGGTGCAAGTGCTTGGGGTGCAGGGTTGCCAGCCAAGGGAGTCCCCACCTAGACTCAGCTCATATAGTTTCTCACAGTCCAGGCTGTTCACTGTCTTCCCACACCTCCAGCTGTTTCAACCAAACCTTCTTGCTGACTCCCTCCGGGACTTTGCTGGTCATGGCAACTATGGCAGGGGGAAGTTTCCAAGCAGATTCCAATTAATGTGACAGTCAGCAGCTGCTGCTTTTGGGTGCAGTGTGGCAGAGGCGCCGGCCTGGGAAGCCCAGCAACTCCTGTTGGGGAGCTCGGGCCAAGCTTTCTGCCCTCTTTCATGCTGTTCCCATACTCGCTTCCCTGTTCGCCCTATCTGAAATCTGCTCTCACTCACTCCACTCCATGTTGGTACTCCAAGTCCTTCTGCGATGGGAGCAAGCAGACAACACTGCTGCCTACTCCCCTGCCATCTTCTCGCCTGATCTGTTATATTTCTTGTTAAGAGTTTCTCATATATGAAAGACATCCTAATGCATTTATTATATCACCTATATAATCATTTCCCTGCTGAGACCAGGGAAAATAGCCTTTGCTTTATAGACTTTTAGCCTCGTTTTGTAGTGTTCCATAATAATAACCTTGGGAATTTCAAAGGTACCCTATTAAATTTGAGGTTATTATTGGTGGAATCTGCTTCTGGGACAACAAGTAGACAAGACTTACATTGAGAAGGAGATGCCCATTTTTATTGGACGCACCAGGTAAATATCTGCTTGTCTGACTCTAGGAAGAGGAAATTTTGAGGAGGGGCAAGTAAGAAGGTGAAGAGGAAGCTATCTCAAGTTGAGCAAGGAAGGTAGTTGAATTTATTTAAGAAACAGAATAAGCAATTATTAAAAACAGAAATCAACCATATGCATAGGCAACTTTAGCTTCCAAAAATAACAGCCAGGTGTGGCTATCATTGAGTCAGACAGCTAATAATCATGGCATACTACTTTATTCCCAGCATCTGAGATGAGTACTAGTTTCCAAGAAATTTACATTCTACCCCAGTGAGATTATCTAGTTTTTCTAGCATATAAACATTTATTCTCTACTGGTTTCTGAACCCATGTAATGGGGATCTCTTTGGTTAAATCATGGAGACTTCTATTCAGTGAAGTATCTATAATATACAGTATTCCCTCACTTATCATAGGTATTACATTCTAGACTCCCCCACAAAGTAGGAAACTTACACTTATTCTACACTCTTAAACCTATGTAACTTTAACAACATACGTATACAGTACCACAAAATCCCGCGATATAGTGAAAAATTCATGATAAATAATTAAATATAATGTTTTAAAAAATCCCTTGATACAGTGAGGCCACAATAAGCGAACCGCAATATAGAGAGTGACTACTATATATATCCTCTGGGTGGGAGTTCAGGTTCTGGAGCTTCCCAAAGAACTTGCTTATAACTCCCAGCTATCCTAACCACAGAGCAAATGACCTCATAGTTATCATGTTTTTCTCTGTTAAAGTTTTTTACTAGGACAGGAATATTCAGTTAGATGCCTTTGATCCCAGGGACTGTAGCCCATATTTCTATTATCTGACCTTGTTAGAAAAACTCATCTTCCTTACATCCATAAAGTAGTGGTGAAGATCTCCAAACTAACATCAACTCTGCTACCCACAATAATAATGCTAAAGAAAGTTGAGGAATTTTTCTGAAATAATCAAATGTAGCTCTGCAGACATGGCCATTTGGGGCTGATATAAGAACCTGCCTTACAAATTTGCATATAATAATTACAAACAAGCTATCTCTCAAATATCTATTTGTGTATTTAAGGGTTAAAGTCTTTTCATATAGAAAAGCCAAAGGCTTCATCTTTCCCTTTGCTCCCAATCACATTGGTGATATTGACCATTTCAGTATGCAATATTAAATTGATGCAGGAAAAAGCCAGAGGCTCATTGTCACTAGCTATATTTCAGTGTAGCATTAAAAAAAAAATGCTATCATGATACCTCCTGCCATTTGGAAGATGTATTCCTCTACACAGTTACAGGCAGGGGCTCTGTGTTTTGGGTTTTTTTTTGTTGTTGTTGTTGTTTGTTTTTACATGGATCACTTTGGCAGTCTGAAATGTGTATAAAAGTCTAAAACAAAACACATGATGTACTGATGACAGCCACCAACTGGATGCTCTGAGCAATGTTTCTGCTGCCTCCATCCTTACCACTTCTATCAGATTAAAGCATCTCTCAGGTTCAGTGCCTTCTTGGTGCCTAGTCTCTTCCTGGGTCATTGTGTCTTTCAGAATCTCATGCTGTCCTTGTTTCACAACCTTCCTGAGATTTTCATTTTTCATCTGGAGGCTTGTAGCACTTCTACTGCTGAGAAAAAGTTTCAAGACTGTCCCCTGTACTATAATATTGAAAACTCACATTTTTAATAAAAAATGAAATACACATTTCAATGATTTTAATCTATTTCCAAGTAAAAAATAAATAAAAAAGAGATGAGTATTTAACTGTTCTCTGATAGTTGTGATCATAACTTCAGAAGTGAAGACAAGTACGACAAATATATATCTGAATATGCAAAATATCCTGAGCTGATTTTCCCTTTAGTATATGTGAAAAGATAAAATTATTCATGCTTCTGCTTGGAGATCAAGTTAGAAGAATGCAAAATGAAGGGAAGAAGGACAATCATATTCAACTCAAGCCAATATTAAAAGGCAGAAGAAGAAAGGATCAGTATTGATGCCACAATATGGCTTGAAGAAGGGGATATCTAGACATTTGCAAATGGCAAAGATGAAAAGTGGGGAAAAAGATCTCAACTGGCAAATGATTGTGCTGAAGTAAAGCAAAGAGTGGGTCAGGCAATTGCTAGTATGGTTCATAAATTGAAGGTCTGCTTGAGGTAAATGCTCAAAAGGATGTTTCAAATGACTTCAGTTCCCCTCAGCATTTTTGCTACTTGAATTCTGAGTCTGTTAGCAATGCAAATTCAGAAAACATTGATACAACCAAGAAAGTGACACTGAGGCTATGCTCATAATGAGGAGTAATGGAAGACTGAGATTTGGAGAGCCAGAGAAACTGACATTTACACATAGGTGATTGGACTATTGCTAAGAGCGTCCACATAAATCTTGATGGGAAAGTGCATGTAACAAATTTCTCAGGAGGCAAAGAAGAAATGTTGAAAATAATAAATGCCAAACAACAAATAAAGACCTTGCTGCCCTTTCCTGCTGTACTTCTTTCTCTTCTTTCTTACTGACAAAGAGCACATCATCGATATCTTCTGAAAATGTGTGTGATTTTGAGTATTCAGCATAAGAAAAAAATGTTACTTTGCAGTCTGTGATACATCATCAAAGAATCATTTTTAGAACTGAACAATTTTGTGAAAAACCAAGAATGTATAGCAGTCTGTTTCAACACACAAAGCTAAAACATATAATAGTAGTATCTTTTAGTTTGAAAAGGTTTTCCTCTACTAATGACTGATAACTAAATGGTAAGTTTTGTATGACATGCTGGATTTCCAAATTATTTTCTTTGAATCTTTCCAAATAAATACTTAACTGACAAAAAAAAATTAAAAACAAGGCAACTAAATTCCAAGAATGAGGTAGAAGAATACCAAAAAGAAATCATAATCATATTTACCATTTAGCAGTATATCAAATAAGGTCAGTATTAAATACTGGCTTAATCATAAATTGATATAATATTAGAGTGGATGGAGGCTGGCATTATGTAATAGTGCTAAATCCTCATCTTCCATAGTAACTAAACTTATGAAATATTAAAAGTTAGAAATATGTAAACCTATTATCATCATAAGTGTTGAAGCCTATGTTGTTTTGATCGAGTAATATTTACATAAAATAGAATTTTAGAATTCACAAAGTGCTACATGACACTGTTATCCCAATTAAAAAATAATGTACCTAAGAAATATACTAGAATGAATCTAATACAAATATCTTTGAGTTGATAGATTGTGGGTAATTTTAATTTTCTTTTAGTGCTTATTTTAGTGTTTTCCAATTTTATTAAATATTGACTCCTATGGTTTCAAACAAAACCAATTAGCTTATCATCTCCCAGGATAAAGCAGGGCTAGTTGCAGCATTCTCTCCAGTCTAAAGCCTGCTTATTCCTTTTTAGATAAGAGTAACCTTGGCTGTAATAGTTTCCTTGTTTTCCTGAGTTTGGTTCAAGTTCTGTCAGATTCTGATTCTTCCTAGGTATCTTCCTGTGACCTTTAAAGTCTTACATGGCTACTGAATAAGTTTTGAATGGACAGAAATGATATGTGTGATTCCTAAAGCAGAGGTTGATAGATATTGGCTTTCCTCATTGGGTCTTTTTCTTTTTCCCTTTAATTCTATTTTTTTGGTGTGTATACACACCCACCCACACCCACACACAAACATCATATATGTATATGTATACATATATACATATATGCACCCTGGCTGGTTTGGCTCAGTGGATTGAGCATCGGCCTGCGAGCTAAGTGTCGCTGGTTCGATCTTCCAGTCAGGGCACATCAGAGAAGGAAAACTCTGACTCCAAAAAACCTCCACTGCCTTGCGGCATACCTCTTCAGGGGAAAGGCTAAGGGAGTAAACCCCGACAGAAAATCCGGAGCCGAAGTCCCTAAGGCGGTTTGACGTTGTAGTCAACACCGGCAACTCCTGCGGCGCACCTGAAGCCAAGCTGTATTGACTCCGTCTTTCCCTTGGACCCTTCAGCTGCGAAGAGAGGGGGGGGTCTGCTGCATGGGCAACAGCAGACCCTCCATATCACCCTGCCCAGGCTCTGTAGCTTCAGCTTCACTGAAGAGGACACTCCAGCGTCATCACAAGATGTCGATTCAACACGGGAGGAGACAGATACCGTGTCACTCCCGAGTCGGACTGCAGAGCCATTCTCGGCAGTGCAGATAGACTCTTAAGAAGCTACACCGTCGTCTCTCGAGACGGACGGCTGCCGATGACGATACATATATGATGTTTTGGTCTAAGAAGATGCTACCTTTTTAAAGTATATTGTATTGATTATGTTGTTACAGTAGTCCAAATTTTATCCCTTTTGCTCCCCTCTGCCCAGTACCCACCTCCCGCCAGCAATCCTACCCCCCTTAGTTCATGTCCATGGGTTGTGCATATAAGTTCTTTGGCTTCACCCTATCCTATATTATTCTTAATTTCCCCCTGTGTATTTTGTACCAACAAATTATGCTTCTTAGTCCCTGCACCATTTCCCCATTTCTATCCCTCCCCCCTTCCAGCTGATAACCCTCCAAATAATCCCTGTACTTATGATTCTGTTCCTATTCTGGTTTGCTTAGATGGATTTTGTTTTTACTTTTTAGATTCAGTTGCTGATAGTAGTGAGTTTGTTGTCATTTTAGTGTTCATAGTTTTGATCTCCTTTTTCTTAAATAAGTCCCTTTAACATTTCATATAATAATGGCTTGGTGATAATGAACTTTTTTACCTTTACTTGGTCTGGGAAGCACCTTATCTGCCCTTCCATTCTAAATGATAGCTTTGCTGGATAGAGTAATCTTGGTTGTAGGTCTTTGCTTTTCAACACATTGAATACTTCTTGCCAGCCCCTTCTTGCCTGCAAAGTTTCTTTTGAGAAATCAGCTGAAAGTCTTATAGGCACCCCTTTGTAGATAACTCTCTGCTTTTCTCTTGCTGCTTTTAAGATTCTCTCTTTATCTTGAACCTTTGGCATTTTAATTATGATGTGTCTTGGTGTGGTCCTCTTTGGGTCTAGCTTGTTTGGCACTCTCTGTGCTTCCTGGATTTGTACGTCTATTTCCTTCACCAAATTTGGGAAGTTTTCCTTCATCATTTTTTCACATAAGCTTTCAATTTCTTGCTCTTCCTCTTCTTCTCTTGGCACCCCTATGATTCGGATGTTGGCATGTATAAAGTTGTCCGGAGGTTCCTAAGCCTCTCCTCATTTTTTAAAATTCTTGTTTCCTCATTTTGTACTGGTTGACTGTTGCTGTTTTTTCTTCTTTATGTTCCACATCATTATTTGAACCCTGGTTTTCTTCCTTTCACCATTGGTTTTGTGTGGATTTCTTTTTTTTTTAGCACAGCCTTCACTTCTTCTCTTATGTGTTTGCCACACTTAAGCATATCTGTCATCCTGTAAGCATCTTTATCACCAGTGTTTTGAATTTTGTGTCTGTGAAGTTGGCTATCTCTTTGTTGCTTAGTTCTCCCACTAGAACCTTGATCTGTTTCCCCTTTTGGGCCATATTTCTCTGTCTCCTCATCTGAACAGGTTCCTATGTTTGTTTGCCTCTGTGTCTTAGGTAGAGCTGTTGCTCCTGTTACATTTTAAGAGGTGGAGCCTTAGGTATTCATCAGTACAGGATGACCTGGTTCGCCACATTGTGGTGCTGTATGTTGTGGAGGGGTCAGAGATGGAACAATGCCACTTGGTCAGCACTCACCCCTTTTCCAGGCATTTCTCCCACTTTCATATGGGGCTGGCACCTCTCTAGCTGTTGCCCTGACCACCGTTCCCAGAGTGGGTGGGTCTGTGGACATTCTCGGATGGTGGGGGCCCTTTAAACAAGTGGACTCTGCTGAGAGACTGGCAGTTTATTCCTCTGCTCCAACCCCTACTGGTTTGCTCAGTCAGAAGCAATGAGGCTGGGACTGTGAGCTGTGCAGTCTGGTTTGGAGCTGGGAATGCTCCCCAGGTGTCCTTTCCCACTTTTTAAAATATGTGTCTGCTTTCTGCTGGTCTTCTGCCACTGCCACTGCCACCACACCATGTCCTTTTTGCCCTGGCTCCACCCCTCCTACTTGTCTTTGTTTGTTGGACTTCCTTGCAGCTTGATTTTCTGGAACTTCTGGTTGTCTCTGTTTTGAGGTAGTTGTATTCCTTCTTAGTTGTGGAGAGAGGACCAGCATGTTTGTCTAGGCCTCCATCTTGGCCGGAAGTTGTGCTATCTTTCTGAGGCTCATGTTTTGTTTTGTTTTTTAACTATTTTTAGATTAATTATACCATTTCACAGAAGTTGGCCCTATACTCTAAACCTCTTAAAATCATTTTCAGAGGACACATAAGCCCATTCATCTCCTGGACAGCCCCAGTAGCTCCCTACTTTAGGTAGCCTAGCAATGAGTTGGCTCAGCAGAAAATGATGCAAAATCTCTAGCTGATTCCAGCAAGGGTGTGTAAACTACCTTGTGTGCCTGATGTTTTAATGTGGTCTGTTCTTCTTGCCAGAAATGTCTTTCTCTGCGTTAGCTTAAGGACTTGCAGTTGCCATTTACCCGACTGATGGTATTCCCTGTCTCTTCTCAACTTCCTTATAAAAATGTGGAATGTCAGGGAAAGGGTACCTCTCCTGGGGTACATTTAATAGTGCACCTAATCAAATTCAGCCAAAATGAACATTTCTTTGGACAAGAGTTTAACCCACTCGGTCTCACAAGCTCTCATCATCTCAAAGGCAGCAAGCATGGCTGTAAGCTAGAAGGGTAACTCGACACATAATGAAAGCTATATGTCTGGCTTTAATGAGGTAGGCATATAGGCTGGGGACCAGGCATATGGGTTGCTGCTACTGCAAAACGTATCAGCAAGAAAACAACTGTAATCAGATAATGGGTGTGGGAATAACTCTCAGCTATGCTATTGATGAATAATTATAGAGGTATCCTCATATTTAAATATTGAGCCACAAATGGAACCCATTACCTACAAATTTCCACATTAAGTTTGCTTTAGACCCATAGCCTCCCTGATTGAGAGCAATCCTCTAATGTAGGTCAAAGTGGGTGAGGTCAAGCAAAAAATGGTGAAGCCCCTGTGTACATATGTTTAAAGTTATAAAAATTACTTTAGAAAGACAAGACACATAGGGAGTTGCTTTTTGGGGATTTATTTACTAAAAATTATGTATTTATTCTTACATGTATTTGCCCTGGCTGGTTTAGCTCAGTGGATTGAGCGTCGGCCTGCGAGCTAAGTGTCGCTGGTTCGATCTTCCAGTCAGGGTACATCAGAGAAGGAAAACTCTGACTCCAAAAAACCTCCGCTGCCTTGCAGCATACCTCTTCAGGGGAAAGGCTAAGGGAGTAAACCCCGACAGAAAATCCGGAGCCGGAGTCCCTAAGGCGGTTTGACGTTGTAGTCAACACCGGCAACTCCTGCGGCGCACCTGAAGCCAAGCTGTATTGACTCCGTCTTTCCCTTGGATCCTTCAGCTGCGAAGAGAGGGGGGGTCTGCTGCATGGGCAACAGCAGACCCTCCATATTACCCTGCCCAGGCTCTGTAGCTTCAGCGTCATCGCAAGATGTCGATTCAACACGGGAGGAGACAGATACTACCATGTCACTCCCGAGTCGGACTGCACAGCCATTCTCGGCGGTGCAGATAGACTCTTAAGAAGCTACACCATCGTCTCTCGAGACGGACGGCTGCCGACGATTCTTACATGTTTAAACTTCAGTCACCTTCAAGGTACTCTCCATTTGATGCAATATAACTATCGAGATTTTTTTTCACTGCTCAAAACAGTTAAAACATTTTTTTGAACTTGTCAATTTTGAGGCCTTTTAGAGCTTCTGACATTTTTTATTTACCTCTTCCACATTGGCAAAATGTTTCCCTTTAAGGGCTTTATCATCAGGGGGGAAAAAAAACAGTCATTCAGGATGAGATCAGGTGAATAGGGAGGGTGGGGCATGAGGGTCATGCTGGTTTTTGGTTAAAAGCTGCTGAATACTGTACTCAGAACAGTGTGGGCATGTATGCTTGTAAATCACCCATCATTAAATGGGCAAACATGTTAAAAAATATTTTTTAAACATTTACAGAAGCTGAATGCAGCCTCTCACAACAACAGCAACTGGAACACTGACACAGATGAGTTCCTAGAACAATCACCTAGAGGGGGAAGCCTGTACTACAAGAGGCTCACCCCCCAGAAGATAATTCCAGTTTTTCTTCTGGGAGTCCCCCTAATACCTTATCATTTTACCTTCTCCCTCCTAATCAACCAGAGTCCTCAATTAGCTACTCTTACTTCCAAACCCTCCCCTAGGTAAATGTGTACACAGAAGAAAGCTCCCACAAAACAAAACAATTATTGGTCAGAGGCTTTCATTCAACCACATAAACCCAGTTGCTAACTTCTGAAGGCTACACTGATTTTTTAATATACAACTTAGTTAGGCATTAGTAACCTTCCCTTTAGGATCTTGCTACTAAACTGGGGTCCATGGACAAACAGCATCAGTATTACCTGGGACCTTGCTAGAAACATATATTCGCTGGCCCCACCTTGGACCTACAAAATAAGAAACTGTTTTCTAACAAGTTCCCCAGGTGATTCATATGCATGTGAGAGTTTAGGAAAAGGTGTTCTAAACCAGTGGTCTCCAAGCAGGAGGCTGCTCAGGGTGCCTTGTTAACTTTAGCCTTATGAGATGGAGTGAGTCTAGAAATGGTAAAACCTTTCCTCAACTATTCCTTATCTTTTCAGACAGCAGATATGAAGAAGCTGGCCCTTGTTTTCTTCTGTCAATTCCTTTAGTGATTACTAGTCTTTTTTTGGCTACCAGGACTTATGAGGAAAATTGGGAGGAAATCAGTCCTATCACCAAAGTTATTGTTTGGTGGTGTTATCACTAGTGTAAAAATTGTTAGCCACAGAAAACTGGCTTTCCATTTCCTGCCTGGAGGGCAGGATGATATGACAGAGGTAAATTGCTTAGGCTTGACATATCTATCCCCTCCTGTGAAGTGGATCACTGTTCCTTGAAGGAAAGGAAAGATGGTTTTATTCTACCCTGAATAAGAATAAGCATATCATCCCACCTCAATGTAAATAGTAAAATGTCTAAAGGACTGAAATCTGTGTTAGGGCTCTCTCTCTCATATATATATGGTTCTATCCAGGTCTTTAACTGACTGGATGAGGCCCACCTATGTTACTGAAATTAGTATGCTTAACTCAAGTCCATCAATTTAATGTTAATCTCATCCAAAACATCCAGAATAATGTTTGACTAACTGGGCTGTGTGGCCTCACCAAGTTGATGAATAAAATTAACTATCACAGTATCTCATTGTCCACTGTTCTTCATGCTCTCCTTGAGTTACAATTCTTCCAAACTACCTCCAGTTGACTCCCAGAACTATATCTTGTGCCTTGCCCCAGAGCTTTCTTTTGCAGACTTGTCAAACCTACTGGTACTTCAAATACACCATGACCCAGATCCAACTGTATTTCCCCTTGCTTGCCCTCCCCTCCCAACCTTTTGTTGTATGCAGGATCATAGTTAATGGTATCCCTATTCTACTAATCTTTCAAGCCAGTAATATGAGAGGATCTTTTCAACTGTTTACTCAACTTCCCTGCCCCCCCCAAAGAAAATGTTCCACTTACAGCAGCACTTGCATAGGAGATATCAAAACTAAGAAGCATGGTCAAAGGGTCATCCATGCTTTTTGAGTGACTGATAACTCAAGCACTGGCTAAAACCAATTGACAATGCTGACCAATGAGTAATAGGACTTGAGTAAATCAACTTTGTCAGACCTATGAATTTATTTTGTTTTATCCAAAGTGCTAGTTTTTAATCCTCAGTTAATATAACCCCTTTTTAGCACTTAGAAAATCCCTTTATATATTTTTCCTCATTGAACAAATCAATGTATTTCTTCTCCACTGGCATGTGTTTCTTTGACTAAAAAGTTAAGAAGTCCTCAACTTTTTTTTTTTTAACTTTTGGTGGTTTTTATTTAATTATTTGGGATCCCTAATATTTGATTTTCTAGTTCTATTGATTTTTTAAACCTACTAAATAGTTATCAAACACATTCCAAAAACCATTAATCTGGAAATGGTCATCTTTTGCCTGGATTGTGGTGAAGCATCTCTAAATGGTTTACATATTACCAAGTTTCTTCCCTGACTACTCTCCCCACTTCCTTTGTTAGGTGGAAACTATATTCAAAATTCTAAAAACATTAATCAACACCTGTTAAACATTGCCTTTCTCTATCAGACACTCTCTCTGACACTAGGTGCCAGTGTGAAGACATCGAGCGCCATATCAAGAGAGCCTCACATGTCATATTAACTACTTTTCAGCATAAATTGAATTGTCATGTCTAGCCTCACAACTTATTTTCTGGTTGTACTGAATTCCTCATGGTCCTCTATGAAAACATGTGAACAGCCTTCATGTAAACCACTCCTGCTACTCTTTGTCTTTCTTTACCTGAGCTCAATCTTAGAGCACGAATATGATTTAGCCAGGTATTGAATCAGGCAGTGTCCCAACAAGAAACAGCACACAAATTAGGATCATTTAAGGGGATTTCTTTACAAAGGGTTTAATTAAAAATATAGACTGACTAAAGAGGACTTGAGATAGTGCAGAAACCCATGACTGGAAGCTATTGGTACTACCACTGGATTGGAAGAAATGAAGGAAAGGAGTTGCTACTGGAAAGTGGAATGAGAGAGAGTTCTGTAGAACAGACTCCTTAAGACTTACAACATGGCAAGCCCAAGGCAACCTTGCAGGGAGAGGGTTATGGGAATAAAAACCTGATAGCACTCACTGCATCTTTCCACTGCATTCACTGGTTCCCAATCTATACAGAGCACAATCTTGGGACAGAGAGCAGTAAGGAAAAGAATAGAAAATGAATATGTACAGTTGTCATTCCAAAACCCTTGGGCATTGGTCTGCCTTTTGTTTTTTCCTCATGTATACATGCACTTCTGGTTTATATCTCGGTAGACTGAATGTCTCAAAGGAACAGATTGCTCTGCCCAATTTTGTAACCACAAAGCCTTGAAACTAGAAGTTTTCAATGAATTTAATTGAACAGGTTTACCTTTATCTTTTTCTATCCTTCCCTTCACTTTGGAAGTGTCCTTGTTCGAATGATTGAATCCTGAGGATCTTCTGCCTGGTGTCTCTCCCTTGGCCAAAGGCTTGGTGCTACTATACAGTGACAGAACACTAAGCTCAGTCCTCAATTGAGGTGAGGACCTAGCAATCAAAGCTAACTTATGTCTCATAAGGATGTAATAATGCACAGCATGGTGACCATAGTCAATAAGATTGTATTGAATATTTGAAAGTTGCTAAAGAGTAAATCTTAAAGGTTCTCATCATAAGAACAAAATTTGTAACTTTGTATGGTGACAAATGGCTACTGCACTCATTGTGGCAATCATTTTGCAGTATATGCAAATATTGAATTATTATGTTGTACACTGAGACTAATATATGTCAATTATACCTCATTTAAAAAATTTAATGCTAAGCACAGAGCATGGTGCCTAGCACAAAGAACGCTTTAAAAAAATGCTAGCTATTCGTCTTAAGGGAAAGAAACAATACGAAAGGTGAAGTCATGATCAGAAAAGGTCCTTAATGTGTAAGGCTTTAATAGGCATAGAGAAAAAACACTAAATAAATGTTTATTTTATAAAAATTTAAATAAGAAAACTTATGCCATCTCTGAGCATCTGGTAGAAGGACTAGATGGTCTTTTGCTGCCATCTTCTGGTATCCTGTCACCACAAGCAAGACTCATCAGGAAATTGAATGCGGTTGCACTGGCCACTGCTGGGCAGAGGGGTGGGGGTGTATTACTATTGTTTTAATGAAAGACTAAACCACTAGCTATAGCCATTTCTTCACCTTACTCTTCTACAATTGTAAGCACAAATATACCATACTTCTCTGTCATACTCAAGTGGTTGTCCAAAGGGCAAGAACCAGCTTATGAGCTTCTTTACTTTTTATTGTGGCAAAATATACACCACAAAATTTACTTTCTTAACCATTTATCAAAGTGTATGATTCAGTGTCATTAAGTACATTCACACTGTTGTGCAATTATCAGTTCATCTACAGAACTTTTTAAACTTCCCAAATAGAAACGTGGTCCCCATTAAACACCAATTGTTCATTGCCCCCTCCTCCCAGCCCCTGGTACTTAGCATTCTAGCTTCTGTCTCTATGAGTCTGACTACTGTAGGGACCTCATATAAGTGGAATCATACAATATTGGTCCTTTTGTTTCTCACTTATTTAACTTAGCGTAATGTCCTTGCTAGGGAGCAGGAAAGAATTCCCTCACTCTACAGTTCTTTGGTTCTTATGATGGGGCTAGTTATAAAACAACAATATTGATAACAAGACTAGATTAACAGAAAAAATAATTTAATATGTGTGTATGAAATAATCACAGCATGATGCTCAGATCATAAAATGAGGCTCAAAAAAGTGATAGAACTAGATACTTTTTTATACTTTTTAAGCCAAGAAACAAATGTGTGAGAAATTGACAGGACAAAGAAAGTTAATGGTTATTAAAAAGCAATCTAAGAAGGTTTGGGTATTTGTTAATGAGGAATCTAAACAAAATGTGGGCTTGAGTTGTCAATTAGTAAAGGCATTATGAAGTGTGCTTATATGCATTTTTTTTGACTCTGGATTTTATATCTCCTGTGAGAAGGTTGTCTCGGTCTTTCAGAAGCAGGGAGGGCAGCTATAATGGAAAATTATCTTCAGCTTTTAGGGGGATAAAAGAGAGTCAGAGAACTCTTCCTGCTCTTGCTGCTTCTGGTGATTTTAGTTCAAAATAATCAATGGCAATTGTGGAGTATCTGGGGCAACCTTCCCTTGGTTCTGACATCCTCAAGGTTCATCCACATTGTAGCATGTGCCAGAATTTTATTCCTTCTAGTGGCTGACTAATATTCCATTGCATACCTATGAATGTGTAGAAAATAACATATTATTATTTTTATTTATTTAAAAATGCCAAGAAAATAGTCAATATTAAGAAGTGAAACACTACAGATATAGTTAAATTCCCTTTGTTTCCCTCCCCAATCCCATTCTCTTTTCTCCTTTCCCAAAGGCAACCACTGTGCTGAATTTGTTAGGTCTTCTTCCATTGTACGAAGTATGTCCAGAAAGTATACAGCCACATGCTATGAAAAATAGAGACATTTATTGAACAAGATACAATACACAAAAAACGTTGCACACAGGACAATGATGTCTCAGTCGCCTTCAAAGTAAGCATGTTGGGACCTCAAATAGTTCTCCCAATTGCCTTCAGCTGCCCTGTCATATTTTCCTGAAGCTCATCAACAGTCTGAAATCTCCTCCCTTTCAAAGATGACTTTAATTTTGGGAAAAGCCAGAAGTTTCAGAGTGCCATATCTGAGCTGTAGGGGGCTGAGTCACCTGGGTGATTTGATGTTTCTCAAAAAAACTGCACAAGACATGATGCATGAGTAGGCACGTTGTCACGGTGAAGCTGCCAGTCACCAGTTCCCCATAGCTGTGGCCTTCTGAATCATCTGAATATTTTCCACAGAAGAATGTTCAAGTTTAACACAAAATTAGATGCAGATTGGTTGCTGTACTCCCTCAGTCATTTTGAATGTGATGGCCACACAGCACACATGCTCACTTGACAATATCTACCGCCCCCACTGACTAGTATAGTGAAGTTGTCATTCACACATGCGCATTCCATTCCACTGTCCTTGGCTGCCAGGTTACATCAATGTCTCACAAAATTTTCTCATTATGTTAACAATCGTCGGACTTCTTCTGGACATACCTTGTATATTTTTATATTTTATTACATACCAGTTTTCCAGAAACATAATATAATATTGTCCTTTTATGTTCACATAAATAGTATACTGTATGTGTCATTCTGAAGTTTGCTTCTTTCATTCCATTGTTTTCAAGATTCCTCCATGTTAGTACATATGGCTCTTGTTTGTTTAGTTTTACTGCTTTATGTCATAAGCACATGCATATGACAAATGAACCATCCTCTTATTGCTGAACATTTAAGATGTTTCTACTTTTTTTGTTGCTGTTACAAAGAATGGTGCCATAAATATCCTTGGAACATGTTTTCTTGACCGTAGACATTTCTTTATATCTAGTATATTCACCCTGGATTAGAATCTCTGAGCTGCATGCCATACTTATCATCACTTTTACTAATATATTGCTAAATTGCTATTGGTATAGCAAAATATCACTTCAAATTTGAACAATGTTTGAGAGTTCCCATTTTCCCACACTCTTGCCACCAATTGGTATCAGACTTTTTAATATTCGACAATTGGTTGGGTATTAAATGTTATATCATTATTTTCATTTTCATGATTTCTAGGGAACATCAGCATCTTTCCCTATGTTTACTGGTCATTTGGGGTTTCTTTTCTATTAAAAAATTTCTAGAACTAGCTTATATTTTAGAAATTGAAAGGGTTATAAAACATAGCTGACCTCGTGAAGCTTGTAATGAGTGTTGACCTATTCACTTTTGGCAGTATTAAATTAAGAGCACTATGATTCTGTGTTTCATGGCTTGCTACCACCAGATGTCAGCACTGTATCACAGTCTTAAGGACCTGCTTTGGCTGAAACTTATTTTGCAAAAGATTCAAGATGGTGGGGTCTTAATCACAATATAACTATGGATTTCTGGATATTTATGTAAACAACTTGTAAAAATCAAATATACTTAAGAAAATGCTATTATCTTTAGAACAAAATTCCAAAGCAACTTAAGCTGAGTCTAAACATCTAAGTAAATACTAGATTTGTTTTCTACTATGACCATCTTAAAATTTGATAATAAAATATTACAAGCAAACATCCTTTGAGTGATTATGTACCAGGAACTATGCTGAGCACTTGTCACATGTTGCCATGTAATTCTTACCACAGTTGTGTGAGGGGTTAAGTAAATTACTCACTAACACACAGGTAGTTAACTGTCACAGTCATGTCTTTCAACCCAAGCAGACTGGTTCCAGAGTTTGTACTCCCCACTATTACACTACTCGGGATCTCAACATATGCAATTCTTCAAACAACTCATGTCCAAACCCCCAGGAACTTTGTGCTTAGGGATAAGAATAAACTTGAGCTAACTAGGGCAAATATGTTCTAAAACTGTCTCCTTATGGTAGAGAAACATCTGCTTATTTCTGAGGTCAGCTTTAACTTCTAGTAACAAGCCTTTTAAAAAATCCTCCTTTTAAAATCAGTTTCTGAAAAAAATAACCCAAATTTTCTTTCACTCTGCCTCTTGGCAAACTTTCTATAAACTTTACAGCATCCAAGAATGAAAACACTTATTTGTTAATGCTACATGTGTTGGTGTAGTTTTCAGCAACTCTGTTCACCTCTAACTCCCAAAAGACTCCACGTCTTCATTTCTATTCTCTGACTGGAGCTGGATGCTCAGCTTATAATTGTCTTTGCTAATTTTCACTAGTGATTGGGGTTCTTTTAGAACTTTGTGCTGCTGTGTATAAGGAGGAAAAGTAATATTCCCTCTACCTGTCTTAGTTCTTGGCTGACAAGGAAAAAAGAAACAGAAGTTTATTGATGTGTAAGCCTCATGTATAAGTGGGAGATAAGTGTATAAGTGGGAGATACCCAGGAAAAATGAGTAACTCCTTGAGGTGGCTTAGAATTCAGGCTTAAATACCATCTTTCACTAAAGACAAAAGGAAGGAAAGGTGTGGAGGGGAGGCCAGTTATGGGGATGTGATCAGGAAAAGCACAGTAAACAAAGATAAGGTTGTTGTGCAGATTTAAGTCCATGGCTTCTCCATTGATAAGATTCTATGTGATTTAGTCATCCTTCTCTTCCTGGTACAATGAGGGAGACATCCTTATAAATGGAGATTTCCTTTATAAATGTAAATGCTCCTTAAGGAAGAGTAACTTTCTCTTTTCTCATGTCTGCTATTTCTCAATATAATCAGCTCAAATTAATCCTTATGCTAAAGAGGTGTATTTTGAGGGGCATATTCTGCTACCCTTAAGCTGTATATTTGACAGCTTGGTAACATTACTTCTTGCAGTAAAACTGAAATTTGCCATAAAAGAGACCTCTTGGGCATCACTACAAATGTTCTTAGCTGTACTTCTTGTTCCAGCAATGCCGTGATGGTCAGTCCTGACTAGGCTTTGGTCACTTTGCCCAGGGGTCACCACATAGCCCCTGGCCTCAAGCCCACACTGAGTCCTTGCTTTCTGCTCTGAGCCTTTCTGGCTCTGATTTATATTTTACAAGTAGGATGTCCCTTGATGAAAGGAGAACTAATGGGCAAATGCTTCCCTCTTTTCTTCCCTAGCCATAATTCTTAGGCACATTTTGTAAGGTTCCTCAGAAGATCCTGAAGATCAGTCATCAGTCACCCATTGAGTCACTACTGAGTCATCAGTAATAGTGGCCAACTTGATACATATCCTTTTATTGAATTTCCCTCCTTCCATTACTCAACCTCTGCTCCTTCACTCCTACTCCTGGATAGTATTTCCAAATAAACTGCTGTTAGAACCCATGACCAAATACTACTTGGAATACACCTGCAATAATAATTTTAAAAGATGGGTTTGTTTATCTTGTAGAGACAAGGGAGAAAACACTCCAGGAACAACTTAGGAAGAGAGACGATGGAGGAACTTATTGTATGTGGAGTTTTGCTGGATGATCCTAAGGAGGATTTAACAAAGTTGGGACGAGTTCTGATTTGGATGTAATCAGGAACCAGGGTCAATTCAGTTTTTGGTTACTTTTCATAATTTTTTATTTAGGAGGAGGAGGATTAAAGTAGGGCTAGAGTTGTCAGTAGTAAAAAGCGTCATTCATTCATGTTATCAGAAAAGGGATATTAAGTCAAGGTATGTACATGTATGTATGTGTAATTGTATTATAGAGAGCGGCCTTGTCCCTGTCACATTCCAAATGTGGCCACAGAGTACTTCTCTTGAGATTGTTTGTATTCTGCAGACATTGCTTATATTGAGTTAGGAACATTGTGTTCTAGCCATTAGCAGGTGATTTTTCACTTTCTCATTACCTACTTACAAACCTTAACCCAGGTCCCTCCACATCAGAGCTTGAGAAAATATAAAACAGGCATTTAAGTAGAACTAGTTTCCCTCCTAATCAAGCAATCCTACTTTTCTTTTATGCCTACTCTGCCTTTGCACATGCTACCTCTTGTGAGAATGTCCTATTCTTATCTTGTGAAAAGCTACCTACTCTTTCATATTTAGCCTAGACATCCTTTGATCCATGCTGCCTTAATGGATTCTACCAAGCAGAGCAATGGTGAAAAACTTCCACTCTGTGCTCAGAAAATGCCATGCCTACCTCTCTGATAGTACTTTTCATATTGTTTTGTAATTTGGCCTTCTGTGACAAAGCATGAGATACAAAGTTGTTTGAGATGAGAGTTTATAGCTAAGATCATCTTCATATCAAAATTAAGTTGGAAAATCATCTGAAAAAACTAGACTGTTTGGTCACAAATCCTGTAAGTAATAAAAGCATCAAATTTAAATTTGGTAGTCTGATACTCAAAAGCATCTACCACTTGCCCACAAGGTACATCTCTTAGGCAAATTCTTCTATACTTTTCTTACAGGATTATTCTATGTCACTTAAGCTGGTCAACCTACTGTCCCTTGAGTGTATTTGTCACCTTATCATCTTAGTACTGTGTTTACAATATACCCTTTACCAAGAAAGAAGGCATTTCCCTATCTCTCTGCCTCTTACCTTTTCTAGACATAGCAGATTAGTGCCATGCAGATAACAGATATGAAAACATGTGGTCTAAACAATAAGGAGAAATAGAGACATCTGACCCCAGCTCTTAAATGTTGGAACACTTACCCCTCACTTTCTATGCCCCATTGTCCAAGCACTGTGTTTCACTAAATATGGGACTATATGATCTCTGCATGTGTAGTGATAATCTCTCTGTATCATGCTTCTGCTTGGTGGAGCTATGAATCACCAAATTTCTTCTTCAGTGAGGGACCCAGAAGTCTCTTGAGAAATAACTCCTCAGAACAAACTGGATTGTCTTAACTATCTTTTCAAATAACTAAACCCTTGACTTGTATGGTTGGGATAATTCTGAATATCAACATGGCTTGCCACTCAGCCAATCTTCCAGCTTGAGGTGATAAGGCTTCAGGTAAAAATGGGCAGAACAGTCACATTGAAATGCCTGGGACTCGAGACTTTAAAAAAATGAAGCTTTAATTCCCAAGCAACATTTAAAAATACAAAGGTGAGGGGAGAAGAATTGCCTCTAGTTTTGAGGAAAATATATTCCATCTATGGTGGAGTAGAAGCTCTATATAATCCAGTGAGTTACCCCATTAAGGTCTTTCAAGGGATGGCAATACCAGAGCCTTCAACCAATGATGGCAGGTTTTTATAATTTGAAGGATATTGTATCTTGAGGGCATGAGCATGCAGAAATCTCAGCTACAGGGAAGCACAGCAAGAAAAAATAGAAATGACTGATGTCACAGAGTGGCAAAGAGAAATCTATTTCTCAGGCGAGATGTCCCTTCAGACTCCCAGAATAAGGCCTCCCTCCTTTCCTCTACCTCTGTCCAAGCCTGAAAATCCTGTTTTAGCAGGCACGGGGGAAAATATTCAGAGAAATACTATTGATGATTGTGACTTGTATACTTCTATATTTAAATAGCATACTCAGGAATTAGAACATGTCATTTAAACAAATTAGAGAAATCTGCCTTCAGGGGTTCTTGTTGGGGTATAAAATTATAGCTTTATGTATTAATGTTTTGTGAATCACATTAGATACATGGAAAATTAATGCCCCAAAACACAATATCCTGAGCTTTTCTTGTCTTTTTATATTCATATGAGCAGGGAGTTTGGCTTTTCTCTCTGGGTTCACTTTTTCCCTATACCCTGAGGAAAAGAAAATCAAAGAACATGCCTGGGACTCTAAAACATACTACTTGTCTTGCCATGAAATTCAATTCTGTCTCTATCGAATGACCTTTGGTGATTGAAGTGTTATTCCTTATCTGGTGGTAGTCGTCGGCAGCCGTCCGTCTCGAGAGACGATGGTGTAGCTTCTTAAGAGTCTATCTGCACTGCCGAGAATGGTTGTGCAGTCCGACTCGGGAGTGACACGGTATCTGTCTCCTCCCGTGTTGAATCGACATCTTGCGATGACGCTGGAGTGTCCTCTCCAGTGAAGCTGAAGCTACAGAGCCTGGGCAGGGTGATATGGAGGGTCTGCTGTTGCCCATGCAGCAGACCCCCCCCTCTCTTCGCAGCTGAAGGGTCCAAGGGAAAGACGGAGTCAATACAGCTTGGCTTCAGGTGCGCCGCAGGAGTTGCCGGTGTTGACTACAACGTCAAACCACCTTAGGGACTCCGGCTCCGGCTTTTCTGTCGGGGTTTACTCCCTTAGCCTTTCCCCTGAAGAGGTATGCCGCAAGGCAGCGGAGGTTTTTTGGAGTCAGAGTTTTCCTTCTCTGATGTGCCCTGACTGGAAGATCGAACCAGCGACACTTAGCTCGCAGGCCGACGCTCAATCCACTGAGCCAAACCAGCCAGGGTCTGGTGGTAGTACCTCCTGCATTAACCACAACTATAGATTATCCAAGACTTGTCTGGATCTCCAAATTATAGTTCTTTATTTACAATGCTTTTTTATTTATCGTCTCCACTCTTAAGCACTTTCTTGTATCAAATTCCACAACCAGGAGGAGCTTTGGGGCAAAATCTTCAATAAGCCTTTTCATAAACCCATAACCATATTCCCCTTCAGCAATGTATATCCTAGCATGGACACCACCATTAGGCCCAGTCTCTTTCTGCTTGCAGAAAAGTTTTATCATCAAAGCATGGCTGTCTTTTCCACCATCAGTTGATAACCAGGAACACCTCTAATCACCAAACAGGTTTCAATAATTTTGAGTCTCAGAAAATAATTTGTGGTCTCAACCTCTTCCCTCACAGAAGATTCCTAGAAAATATTTCCATGGCTTTCTCAGAAAACATCAAGTTTTATATGTAATGAAAATGAACAGGAGTTGAAGTATGGCTGGATGATTCTGCCCCAACTATCAAAGAACTAGAGCTTTAAATCTTTCCCAAATGATGAGTTTCTCTTTGCATTCCTACTATGCAGTCAGAAGGGGGGAGGAGGGAAGGGGAAAAGGGGGGAAAGAAGGGGAAGGATTTAGTCAAGGAACTGGTAGGATTGACCCATAGACATGGACAACAGGGTGGGAATTGAATGTGGGGGGTGGCTAGAGGAGGGGGGAGCCATAGAGGGAAAATGGGACACTGTAATAGAAAAACAATTTTAAAAAAGAAAGTAACATTTATTCCCCACAAAACAAGGAGGATCTGCTCCAAGGCAATTTAATATTTCCATTGCTATACATAGAAAAGTTTCTTAGAGGAACAATTACTTATAAATTATCAGGGATAAAAGGGCCTATTGAGTACACTCAAAATTGTACCTCCATTGTTTATGTAGACTGTAAAGAAGTCTTGGAAATGTTAACAATTTATTCACTTTTTTTAAAGAATATTTTATTGATTATGTTATTACAGCAGTTCCAATTTTTTTCCCTCTGCTCCCCTCTGCCCATAACCCTCTTCCCTCCAGCAATTCCACCCCCTACCCCTTAGTTCATGTCCATGGCTCATGCATAAAAGTTCTTTGGCTTCACCCTTTCCTATATTATTTTTAACACCCCCTGTCTATTTTGTACCAACAAATTATGCTTCTTAGTCCCTGCAGCATTTCCCCATTTCTCCCCCTCCCACCTCACAACTGATAACCCTCCAAATGATCCCCGTACCTATGATTCTGCTCCTATTCTGGTTTGCTTAGTTGGATTTTGTTTTTTAGATTCAGTTGTTGACAGTTTTGAGTTTGTTGTCATTTTAGTGTTCATAGTTTGGATCTTTTTTTTCTTAAGTAAGTCCCTTTGACATTTCATATAATAATGGCTTGGTGATGATGAACTCCTTTAGCTTCACCTTGTCTGGGAAGCACTTCATCTGCTCTTCCATTCTAAATGATAGCTTTGCTGGATAGAGTAATTTTGGTTGGGGGTTGCTTTTCATCACATTGAATACCGAATGCCAGCCCTTTCCTGCCTGCAGTGTCCTCTGAGAAAATAGCTGATAGTCCTATATGCATCCCTCTGTAGGCAACTTTCCGCCTCTCTCTTACTGCCCCCATGACTATCTTTCTCTTTCACCTTTGGCATCTCAGTCATAATGCTTCCTAGTGTGGTCCCCTCTGGGTCTAGCTCTCCCGGGACCCTCTGTGCTTCCCAGACATGTATGTCCATCTCCTTCGCAAAATTTGGGAAGTTTTTCTCATTGTTTTCAATTCTTGCTTCCTCATTCTGCACTGGTTGACTGTTTTTTTCTTCCCTATGTTCCAAATCATTGATTTGAACTTCGATTTTCTTCCCTTCACCATTGGTTTTGTGTGGATTTTCCTTCATTTCACTTAGCATAGCCTTCACTTCTTCTCTTATGCATTTGCTATACTCAAGCATATCTGTCAAGCCTGTGAGCATCTTTATCACCAGTGTTTTGCATTCTGTGTCTATTAGGTTGGCTATCTCCTCGTTGCTTAGTTCTCCCATTGGAACCTTGATCCATTCCCCTTTTGGGCCATAATTCTCTGTCTCCTCATTCTGACAGCCTCCTGTGTTTGTTTGCCTCCGCATCCCAGGTAGAACTGTCGCTCCTGTTATGTTGTAAGGGGCAGAGCCTTAGGGATTCGTCAGTACAGGGCGACATTTCACCACATTGTGGTGCTGAATGTGGGGGAGGGGTCCGAGAAGGAACAATGCCGCCTGCCCAGTACTCGCCCCTTTTCCAGGCACCTCTCCCACTTCTGCACTGGACTGGCACCCCTCTAGCTGCTGCCCTCACCATCGTTCCCAGAGTGGGTGGGTCTGTGGATGTTCTAGTACTATGGAGGGCCTTTAAACAAGCAGACTCTGCTGAGAGATCGGCAGTTTCTGCCTCCACCCCAACTCCCACTGATCTGCACAATCAGAAGCAATAAGGCTTGAATTTCTGTGGTGCTGGGACCATGAGCTGCTAGATCCGGTGAGGAGCTGGGAATGCTCCCCAGGTATCCCTCCTGACTTTAAAATGTGTGACTGCACTTTCTGCTGGCCTGCCGTTGCTTCCACCACTGCTGCCACCACCACACCATGTCCTATCCACCCTGGCTTTGCCCCTCCTACCTGTCTGATGAGTATTTCTCCTTTATATCTTTGTTTGTTGGACTTCCATGCAGTTTAATTTTCTGGAACTTCTGGTTGTTTCTAGTTTTGAGGTAGTTGTATTTCTTCTTAGTTGTGGAGGGGGACACAGCATGTCTGTCTATGTCTTCATCTTGGCCGAAAGTCTTACTTACTTTTTAAAAGATTTTATTTATTTATTTTAGAAAGAGAGAAAGGGAGGGAGAGAGTGAGAGAGAAACATCAATGTGTGGTTGTCTCTTGTGCGTCTCCAACTTGGGACCTGGCCTGCAACCCAGACATGTGCCCTGACTGGAAATTGAACCAGAAACCCTTTGGTTCACAGTCCAGTACTGAATCCACTGAGCCACACAAGCCAGGGCCCAATTTGTTCATTTATGTGGTCAGTGGAGTTGCTCATTTCAGGTTGCCCACTTTCTAGACACATGGTAGGATTGGACTTTCTGTTTCTTTGTGGGTAGGTGGGACCATGTGTCCCATTTTGTTCCATGAATTATGAGTTCTTACCAGTGTGAATCTGTTCTTCCACAGCCACTGGCAATGTTTCAAGTGGTGGATTCTTTGTTTGGGTTTTAAACTTAAGGATGAAATAGAATAGAACCACAGACAACACACGAAGATGTAATGTTATTGTGAAATGAAACTTTGCTATTTCTATCGTGGTCCTGTTAGACTTGGTTATTATGGCAGCCATGGAAGTGTATTGCTTGGATATCCCTTTAATAAAGAACTTTCTGATCAGCTGTGAGGTGAGGGGTGCAGCTACCTGACAGCCTCCAACTATAGCAACTTTGGGATCCACTGCAGCATTTGAGCCCAGGACTTACTCTTTTCCAATAGCCCTCAAGCAATGACTGAGCATGGTGGGGACATAGGGCTTGGCTATTTCTTTCCAATATGAGACTCTGCTAAAGGACAGTCTTTGCTTCAGTGTTATCCATTGTGTTGGTCAGACTTGTCATACCTGCATTGCATTCTGAGGCTCTGCCTGCCAGATTCAGCTTCCTTTCTTCTTTGCTTTCACAAGAGTCTTATTGGCATCAGGGTCTTGAGTCTTTCCATGTCTAATCCTACCTTCTCTTCATTTATCTTTTATAGACATTACTCCCCAACATATATCTTATACTCTCAACTCGTTCTTAGCGTCCTTGTACCAGAGGACCTAAACTAATACCATTAGGCTATGGTAAAAGCCATCTATTTTGTGTACATAGTGATTAAGAAACAGACACATGTACTATAGCATAGGAAATGCTAAGGAAAGGAAACTATGAGAAATGGACAGGGATGAAGCAATATTCCTTAGGGGTAACTGAGAGTTACATTTAAACCATCAGTGCCTGAAATTAGCAGAGCCGTTTAGGAAGACTAAAACTGTTGGTTAGACAGTTGCCCTGTTCCTGAATGTGTTTCTGCCCTTATTTGAAAGGGACTGCTCCAGGTTTTCTCTTGAAGGTCTAACCTAACCTCTATTCATTTAATTATCAATGCCTTTTCTGTCTGTGGACTGTACTGTGTGGGGGTCCACCACTTTTCTCTAACCCAAAGTAAGAAGGAAAATCATTTTCAAAGTTAAAACAAAATTAACTCATGAGAATAAAGATGAAAAGATTCTACATTATAAGTTTCCTATTTTGAAAAACATATTGTGGACATATAATGTTTCTTTTTTTAAATTTTATTTTTATTGTCTTTCTATTAATGTTTCTTAATAATGAGAAAAATCACTTGTTTCCTCCACTCTTGAGTGATTATTATTTAGCTGGGAATGAGACCACAAAATAGGTCAAAAGGACACAATCTGAAGCTTCTGCACATGGTGATAAAAAATAATATGCTTTGGGTATTTATAATCATCTGAGGTAGCCACTGACTCATTAAGTGTGATATACCCTACAAGTTGTCCTTACTGACACTGAACCAGAAGTTATGGCCCCATGTTTAACTGTTACACAATTACCTTCCTCAGGATATTAATTATCAACTTGGATTTCTCTCCTGGATGAGTCAGTGGGCTATAACAGCCCTGATGGCAGGGCTGCAAAGCAATCATCTCCATAAAGAGGGACTAGATCACTAAGACAAGAATGTTATCATAAATCCTAGTGCCTGACAGGTCTCAGAATGGTACTCCCTTGAGCTAAGAGAAGTCATTTGCCAGATTCAGGAAATCTGCTTTACTGAACTAGAATTATATTGCTTTACCATAGCTGACTTATCTGTAGGAAAATATGTCTTGGAAAGAATGATTTTCCCTTGAAATCTACTTATTTTGCTCTTTCACTCAATATATAGTGTTTCAGTTGTATTTTCCAGAAAACAGAAGCTGGGATGGAATTAAAAGTGCAAGTCTTTGAATAATGCAGTTTTTTGTTCAATGTTGTTTTATTATAATATTGAAGAGATGCTGTAGAAACGTAACTCATTTCTTTTTAAAAAATTTTTTCTTTATTGCCTTTGTATTACAGTTGCCCCACTTTTTCTCCCATTGCTTCTCCCCATCCCTTCTCCTACAGTCAATCCTCACCCCATTGTCCAAGTCCATGGGTCATCCACACTAGTTCCTTGACTAGACTCTTCCCCCCCTTTTCTCTTTTCTCCTCCTCCCCCCTGGTCACTGTCAGTCTGCCCCTTGTTTACATTCCTCTGGTTCAGTTTTTCTCCTTTGTTTATGTTGTTCATTAGTTTCCTGTATTAGGTGATATCATATGGTATTTGTCTTTTGCTGCCTGGCTTATTTCGCTAAGCATAATTCTCTCTAGTTCCATCCATGTTGCCACAAATGGTAGGAGTTCCTTCTTCCTTTCTGCTGCATAGTATTCCATTGTGTAAATGTACCAGAGTTCTTTGATCCACTCATCTACAGATGGGCACTTAGGCTGCTCCTGCACTTGACTATTGTAAATAGCACTGCTATGAACATAAGAGTGCATAGGTTCCTTTGAATTGGTGTTTCAGGATTCTTTGGGTATAATACTAGCAATGGAATTGCTGGATCAAAAGGCAGTTCCATTTTTAGTTTTTTGAGGTAATTTCATACTGTTTTTCATAGTGGCTGCACCAGTCTGCATTCTCACCAACAGTGCACTAGGGTTCCCTTTTCTCCATATCCTCACCAGCACTTGTTGTTTGTTTTATTTGTTGATGATGGCCATTCTGACAGGTGTAAAGTGGTACCTCATTGTAACTTTAATTTGCATCTCTCTGATGGCTAGTGATGTTGAGCATTCTTTCATGTGCCTATGGACCCTCTGTATGTCCCCTTTGAGAAAGTGTCTGCTCAGGTCCTTTGCTCATTTTTTAATTGGGTTGTCTGTCTTCTTGGTGTTGACTTGTATAAATCCTTTATATATTTTGGAGATCAAACCTGTGTCTGAGGTATCATTTGCAAGTATGTTTTCCCATACTGTTGGTTCCCTTTTCATCTTGCAGAGGTTTTCTTTTGCTGAACAGAAACTTTTTAGTTTGATGCAGTCCCATTTGTTTATTCTTTCCCTTATTTCCCTTGCCTTAGGAGATATATCAGTGAAAATATTGCTACATGGGATATCTGAAATTTTCCTGCCTATGTTTTCCTCTAGGACTTTTATGGTGTCATGGCTTACATTTAAGTCTTTGATCCATCTTGAGTTTATTCTGGTGTATGGTGTAAGTTGGTGGTCTAGTTTCATTTTTTTGCATGTCCCTGTCTAGTTCTCTGAGCACCATTTGTTGAAGAGGCTGTTTTCACTCCATTTTATGTTTCTTCCCCATTTGTCAAATATTAGTTGTCCATACAGACCTGGGTTTATTTCTGGGCTCTCTATTGTGTTCCATTGATCTATATGTCTATTCTTATGCCAGTACCAGACTGTTTTGATTATTGTGATTCCTCCTGTTGTGTTCTTCCTCAAGATTGCTGTGGTTATTCGAGGTCTTTTTTGGCTCCATATAAATGTTTGAAGGATTTGTTCTAGGTCTGTAAAATATGTTATTGGTATTTTAATAGGGGTTGCATTGAATCTATAAATTACTTTAGGTGGTATGAACATTTTAATGATGTTAATTCTTCCCATCCTTGAACATGGTATATGCTTCTGTTTATTTGTATCTTCCTTAATTTCTTTCTTCAGTGTTACATAGTTTTTTGAGTGCAGGTTTTTAACCTCCTTGGTTAATTTTATTCCTAAGTACTTTCTTTTTCTTTTTTTTTTAATGTTTTTTATTGATTATATTGTTACAACAGTTCCAATTTTCTCCCCCTTGTTCCCCTCCACCCAGCACCTCCCTCCCCCAGCAATCCCCCCCAAGTCCATACCCCTGGTTCGTAAAAATTAACTATCCCCCCCCTCTCAAATATTAGGACCCTTTGTAATCTTGTAAAGGACAATGGGCGAAGGTCTCAAGCTCCTCTAGCTGCTTCAAGCTGGACATGGTCGTCGTCCTACCTACCCTTGGGTCCAGAAAACCCTAATAAGAGTGGGGGTGTGGAGGGGAGGGTGGCCTTCCCACATGGGGAAGGATTGTGCAGACTCAAGGTCAGTTGGCTGTCTCCGGTCAACGGCGTGCTTGGTTTAACAGGCTGGTGTCCTTGTTGTGTTCTGGGGGCAACAGATTTGGCGAAAAGGGTTGAAAGACATCATTCAATCCATAACTACTAGATGACAAAAGGCAGGGATTAATTTTTCAATGTTCCATATTAGGGAAAAAAAAAAAGCTTCTTTGTAAGAAGGTGTGCTAGGCACATCTCGCCTGTCCAAAATCCTTTTACCCATTATACTTAGTTTGGGCTGAGGTAAATAGTTTAGGTTTTCCCCCCTCTCAGACCTCTGGGCCTTTTCTGTCCAAGCCATTAGGATAGAAAAGAGAAACCCATTTTAAAGTGAAGCCCACAGACCACCCCATTCTTCCCCAACCCAGCCATTAATTCAGCCAAACCGTTGAGTCTCAGGAGGCAGCGCTGCAGAGAGGATTAAGTGAGGCTTATGCGTACAGATAATCACTCAGGTAATGCGATCATTGGCTTATGTCCTTTGAAAACAAAAAACACGTGTTAATTTATGTAACATAACCCGCAAACAAGTCTCTAAATCTGGAGAAGAAACTTTTAAGACAGTTAGTTGCCCTGTTTTATACTCTACTACTGATCATTGTGATTTTCCTTGAATAATAATTTTTCTCCCTAAGGTTACCCTCCTTGTCTTTAAAGGGACTACATTAAGTCCATTTTTAATTTATCCTGTTCGTTTGCATAAACATAACAAGAGCAGCAAATGATCACTTATGATCTTTAGTTCTGCTTTGCTGGAACTTACCCAAGGAATATTTGGGGTGACCTTCAGTCTGTTCTTCAGGGCACAGAAGATGTGCCACATATCTGGCATTCATCCTTGCCTGTACACACCTGTTTTTTCCAAGTCTTTCTGGTCTTTCCTTGTGCCTTAAGGTCCCTTCTAGCCATCTTTCAGGAAAACAACCTTCGTTCCTTCCCTGGAAAGATTGCTGTGGACCGCACAACCAACCATGGTACCAGGCCTTTTATCTCACGGGCTTTTATTACCTTTGAAAGTCATTCCCAGTTCCTCAGGGCTTTCTGGTAACAATCTGAGCCCAAGTATGTTTCCTTTAGGCTTGACATTCCAGTCAAAGACTTGGTCAAAAAAAAAAAAAAAAAAAAGAACCTCTGTTGACAACTGGTCTTATTAGTTCTATGCAAAGGAACTTATGTCATTACTTACTTGTTTAGAATGCCAAACTCTGGAGGGATCAAATAGGGAGAAAAATATACAACATGAAGGAAAATCTTTGTCCTAATATTCACTGAACTGGCATTTCCATTCTTCATATTTTCATTTTTCCCCCACTAAAAAATTTTTGTTTGTTTTTCCATTACAGTTGTCTCACTTTTTTAGCCCTCTTGTTTCCCTGCACCCTGTCCCTCCCCTCCCCCACATTTAGTCCCCACTCAGTTGCACCTGTCTGTGGGTCATTCATATATATATATATATTTTTTAACTTGACCCATCCCCTTACACCTTTCTTTTCTTCCCACCCGCCCCCCTTGTTACTGTTAGTCTACTTCTTGTTTACATACCTCTGGTTCAATTTTGCTCATTTGTTTGTGTTGTTCATTAGTTTCCTGTAATAGGTGACAGCATAAGGTATTTTTCTTTTGTTGCCTGGCTTATTTCACTAAGCATAATTTTCTCTAGTTCCATCCATGTTGTTGCAAATGGTAGAAGTTCCTTCTTTCTTTCTGCTACATAGAATTCCATTGTGTAAATGTACCACAGTTTTTTGATCCACTCATCTACAGATGGGCATTTAGGTTGTTTCCAGCACTTGGCTATTGTAAATAGTGCTGCTATGAACATAGGGGTGCATAGGTTCTTTTGAATTGGTGTTTCGGGATTTTTTGGATATAATCCTAGCAATGGAATTGCTGGTTCAAAAGGCAGTTCCATTTTTAGTTTTTTAAGGAAATTCCAAACTGTTTTCCACAGTGGCTGCACCAATCTGCATTCCCACCAGCAATGCACCAGGGTTCCCGTTTCTCCGCATCCTCTCCAGCACAAGTTGTTTGTTGATTTGTTGATGATTGCCATTTTGACTGGTGTGAGGTGGTATCTCATTGTGGTTTTAATTTGCATCTCTCTGATGGCTAGTGATGTTGAGCATACTTTCATATGTCTATGGGTCCTCTGTATGTCTTCTTTGGAGAAGTGTTTGTTCAGGTCCTTTGCCCATTTTTTAATTGGGTTGTCTGTCTTCTTGGTGTTGAGTCGTATGAGTTCTTTATATATTTTGGAGATCAATCCCTTGTCTGAGATGTCATTGGCGAATATATTTTCCCATATGGTTGGTTTCCTTTTCATCTTGCAGAGGTTTTCTTTAGCTGAGCAGAAACTTTTTAGTTTGATGTAGTCCCATTTGTTTATTCTTTCCTTTATTTCCCTTGCCTTAGGAGATATATCAGTGAAAATGTTGCTACGTGGGATATCTGAAATTTTCCTGCCTATTTTTATCTCTAGGACTTTTATGGTGTCACGGCTTACATTTAAGTCTTTGATCCATTTTGAGTTTATTCTGGTGTATGGTGTGAGCTGGTGGTCTAGTTTCATTTTTTTGCATGTCCCTGTCCAGTTCTCCCAACACCATTTGTTGAAGAGGCTCTTTTCACTCCATTTGATGTTCTTTCCCCCTTTGTCAAATATTAGTTGACCATATGAACCTGGGCTTATTTCTGGGCTCTCTATTCTGTTCCATTGATCTATATGTCTGTTTTTATGCCAGTACCAGACTGTTTTGATTACCATGGCCTTGTAGTATAGTTTGATATCGGGTATTGTGATTCCTCCTACTGTGTTCTGCCTCAAAATTGCTGTGGCTATTCGGGGTCTTTTTTGGTTCCATATAAATTTTTGAAGTATTTGTTCTAGGTCTGTGAAATATGTTGCTGGTATTTTAATAGGGATTGCATTGAATCTAAAAATTGCTTTGGTTAGTATGGACATTTTGATGATGTTGATTCTTCCCATCCATGAGCATGGTATACGCTTCCATTTATTTGTATCTTCTTTAATTTCTTTCTTCAGTGTTATGTAGTTTTCTGTGTACAGGTCTTTTACCTCTTTGGTTAAGTTTATTCCTAGGTATTTTATTTTTCTTGCTGCTATGGTAAATGGGATTTTTCTTTCAGTTTCTATCTCTGAGTTTTTATTGTTGGTGTATAAAAATGCCTTTGATTTCTTAATATTGACTTTGTATCCTGCTATTTTGCCGAATTCACTTATTAGATTGAGTAGTTTTTTTGTGGAGTCTAAAGGATTTTCTATGTACACTATCATGTCATCTGCAAATAATGACAGTTTTACTTCCTCTTTTCCAATTTGGATGCCTTTTATTTCTCTTTCTTGTCTGATTGCTGTGGCTAGAACTTCCAAGACTATGTTGAATAGGAGTGGAGAGAGCGGACATCCTTGTCTTGTTCCTGATCTCAGGGGGAATGCTCTCAGTTTTTGCCCATTGAGTATGATGTTGGCTTCAGGTTTCTCATATATGGCCTTTATTATGTTGAGGTATGCTCCCTCTATTCCCATTTTGCTGAGAGTTTTTATCATAAATGGGTGTTGTACTTTATCAAATGCTTTTTCCGCATCTATTGATATGATCATGTGGTTTTTGTCTTTCATTTTGTTTATGTGGTGTATCACGTTTATTGATTTGCGAATATTAAACCATCCTTGCATCCCTGGGATGAATCCTACTTGATCGTGGTGTATGATCTTTCTAATGTGTTGCTGGATCCGGTTTGCCAATATTTTGTTGAGGATTTTAGCATCTATGTTCATCAGCGATATTGGTCTGTAGTTTTCTTTCTTTGTTGTGTCTTGACCTGGTTTTGGAATTAGGGTTATACTGGCTTCATAGAACGAGTTTGGGAGTCTTCCCTCTTCTTGTATCTTTTGGAATAGTCTGAGGACGATAGGAGTTAGTTCTTTCCTAAATGTTTTGTAGAATTCACTTGTGAAGCCATCTGGTCCTGGGCTTTTGTGTCCTGGGAGTTTTTTTGATTACTGCTTCAATTTCACTAGCTGTTATTGGTCTATTCAGACTTTCTGCTTCTTCTTGATTCAGTTTGGGCAGACTATAGTTTTCCAGGAATCTGTCCATTTCCTCTAGGTTGTCAAATTTCTTGCCATACAGTTGTTCGTAATAATTTCTTATAATTCTTTGTATTTCTGTGGTATCAGTTGTGATTTCTCCTCTTTCATTTCTGATTTTATTTATTTGGGTTCTCTCTCTTTTTTTCTTGATGAGCCTGGTTAAAGGCTTGTCAATTTTGTTTATCTTTTCAAAGAACCAGCTCCTACTTTTGTTGATCTTTTGAATTGTTACTTTAGACTCTATGTCATTTAATTCTGCTCTGATCTTGATGATTTCCTTCCTTCTACTTGATCTGGGCTTTGCTTGTTGTTCTTCCTCTAGTTCTTGTAGCTGTAGGGTTAAATTTTTTATTAGAGATTCTTCTAGCTTTTTTAGGTAGGCTTGTATTGCTATGAACTTTCCTCTTAAGACTGCTTTCGCTGTATCCCATAGGTTTTGGGTTGTTGTGTGTTCATTATCATTGGTTTCCAGGAACTTTTTGATTTCTTCCTTGATGTCATTGTTAACCCATTCATTAGTTAATAGCATGTTATTCATTCTCCATGAGTTTGAATGTTTTTGAGTTTTTTCCTTGAGGTTGATTTCCAATTTTAAGCCATTGTGATCTGAGAAGATGCTTGATATAATTTCAATTTTCTTGAATTTATTGAGGCTTGTTTTGTGTCCTACCATGTGGTCTATCTTTGAAAATGTTCCATGTGCACTTGAGAAATATGTATATTTTGCTTCTTTGGGGTGTAAACTTCTATATATATCGACTAAGTCCATTTGATCTAAAGTGTTGTTCAGTGCCTCAATATCTTTGGTGTTTCTTTGCTTTGAAGATCAGTCCATTGTTGACAATGGGGTGTTAAAGTCCCCTACGATGAGTGTGTTGCTGCCTATATCTTTCTTGGAGTCTTTCAAAATTTTCCTTACATATTTGGGTGCTCCTAAGTTGGGTGCATATATATTTATAAGGGTTATATCTTCTTGATGGATTTTTCCCTTAAGTATTATGAAATGCCCTTCTTTGTCTCTTTTTATGGACTTTGCTGTGAAATCTGTTTTGTCTGATATAAGTATTGCTACCCCGGCTTTTTTTTCATGTCCATTTGCTTGGAATACATTTTTCCATCCCTTTACTTTCAGTCTGTGTAGATCTTTTGTTCTAAGGTGGGTCTCTTGTAGACAGCATATATGTGGGTCATTCTTTCTAATCCATTCAGCTACCCTATGTCTTTTATTGGAGCGTTTAATCCATTTACGTTTAAGGTTATTACTGATAAGTACTTATTCATTGTCATTTTCCCCCTTTGTACTCGTGTTCTTCTCTGTCTCTCTCTGTTTCTTTATCTTCTTAGAGCAGACCCTTTAGCATCTCTTGCATTGCTGGTTTGGTGGAGATGTATTCTTTTAGTCCTCCTTTGTCTGAGAAACTCCTTATTTCGCCTTCCATTTTGAATGAGAGCCTTGCTGGGTAGAGTATTCTTGGTTGTAGGCCTTTGTTTTTCATTGCTTGGAATATTTTTTGCCATTCCCTTCTTGCTTGTAGTGTTTCTGCTGAGAAATCTGAGGATAGCCTTATTGGAGCTCCCTTGTATGTTATTAGTTGTTTCCCTCTTGCTGCTTTTAGGATTCTCTCTTTGTCTTTGGATGTTGCCATTTTAATTATGATGTGTCTTGAGGTGGGCCTGTTGGGGTTCATCTTCATTGGGACCCTCCGTGCCTCCTGGATTTGCGTGACTCTTTCTCTCCTCATGTGAGGGAAGTTTTCTGTCATTAGTTTTTCAAAGAGGTTTTCTATCCCTTGCTCTTCTTCTTCTCCTTCTGGAATTCCAATGATACGGATATTGTTACGTTTCATGTTGTCCTGCAGCTGTCTTAGAACCTCTTCAGTCTTGTTCAGTCTTTTTTCATTTTGTTGCATTGTCTGGGAGTTTTTGTGTACGTTGTCCTCCAGCTCGCTGATCCGATCTTCTGCTTCCTCTAGCCTGCTTTTAATTCCTTCTCCTGTGTTCTTCAATTCAGAGATTGTATTCTTCATTTCCTCCTGGCTCTTATTGATAGCTTCCATGTCCTTTTTGATGCTGGTATAATTCTCAGTAAGTTCCTTATAGTTCTTCTGGAGTTCACTGTAGTTTTTCTGGAGTTCTTTGTAGTTTCCGCTGAGCTCATTTAGCTTCTCCATAATCCATGTTTTAAATTCTTTATCTGATATTTTGCTCCCTTCTATTTCATTTAGCACTCTTTCTGGGGACTCTACCTTTCCTTCTGATGGGGGGTTGTTTCTCTGTCTCCCCATTTTTGTGATTCCTTTTGTTTGTTGGTGCTTCTTGGAATGATCAGTTCTTCCTGGATCTGCCTCTGGTAGCGTCAGATCATGTACCAGACTGGCCCTAGGCAGCCTGTTGGAGACTTCCAGGGATCTACTGCCTTTGTCTCTCTTCTTTAGTTGTTACTATACTCAATCTGTGATCAGCTGTCAGGCTTAAGGACCGTGGGTGTGGCAACTTAATTCCTGTATGCAGGGCTTTTATTTCCCCTTAGTACGACACCACTTGGAGGGGGATGGTCTGTCTGCTGTACTGGGGCTGAGTCAGCACTGGCTGGTCCTGGGAGGGGGTTAGTGTAGCTTCCACTTATTCCTCCGCCCTCCTGGATCTCCGTCTG
Organism: Furipterus horrens; assembly: GCF_987537825.1. NCBI lineage: Eukaryota > Metazoa > Chordata > Mammalia > Chiroptera > Furipteridae > Furipterus > Furipterus horrens. Next base: position 87,512,010 of record NW_028327187.1, read on the forward strand.
TGTTGTCCTTGATGATATTTCTTTAATCTGTCTGGTTGTATTTCAGCTACTTTTTGGTGGATCTTTTTCTCTGGTTAGTTGATTGAGAGTCACTCTGCCCACCTTGTCTTGAGATCTTTTGTGAAGGTGCTGCTAAAACATAATTACACAACCCAGGCAAGAAACCCACACCCTCCAATGTCTCTCCCAAATACAATCCCACTATAGGCTGCAAATGAGCCCGTGTTAATATACTTGTGGAGATACTGGGACTCTTATTTCGTAGGAGAAACAGAAAGGAGTTGTTTTAAATGAAGGAAGGGTAATTTTTGAGCTGGAAGTTGATAGAGTATTAATATTAGCAATTGGGATCAAGGTTATGTAAGAGAGCAATTAACACTTACACTGTCTGTTTGAAAAGGAGGGGAGGGTTACAGTGTGGAGTGTGAAAGTTGAAGTGTATAGTATTAGGATTATATAATCGGTATATACTATATGATTAGCGTGGGAGGTAGGGTAGACACAACAGACATCCAGGTAGACAGACAGCCAGAAATTGAAAGAGAGGGCTGGGGAGGTTAGAAGGTAGGAAATAGATTGAGAGAGAATTTTTTAAGGATAAAAATACAGAGTAGAAAATAGCAAGACAGGAAGGGAGAGAGGAAAGAGAGAGAGAAAGTAGAGAAGAGAAGGGTAGGAGAGAGAACAAAAGAAGAAGGGGAGGTAGAAGAGAGGGGACTGGATTAAAATTCTTTTTTAAATTATATGTTATAAAAAAGATTAGGAGATTAAAACATGATATAAAGTTGCAAGATAGAGAGAAAAGGTGAATATAGAGAGAGAGGAATAGGAGATAGGAAAGCAAGAGGATTTGGGAGGAAAAGAGCTCAGAGGAGGGAAGGAAATCAGGAGGAAGAGGAGATATTAGGGAGGGGAGGATTGAAATTGAAGAGTTGGCAAAAGATAGGATGTAGGAGAAAAATACAAGAGGTAGGGAAAGAAGTGGGGGGATGGGGTAGAAAAAGAGAAGGGGTAAGAATGGGAGAGTAAAGGGAGAGGGGGATAGATTAGAATTATAATTTGAATATTAAGAGATTAGAATATAAAGTGTAATAGGGAGAGAGAGAGATTATGTATAGGGAGAGAAGGAAAATAAGGACAAAGATGAAAGAAAAATGAATGTAGACTGAAGGGGGACAAAATAAAGAAAGAAATTTAATAAAGTTGAAGGTGCGTAGTGCAGAGAAAGGAGAGGGTGAGAAAGGGAGAGAACTTAAAATTATAAAATTAACTGAGAATAGGATGCAGGGCAGAATGCTAAGGGGAGAGAAGGGAGGGAAGGGGAGGGGAGAAAAGGAGCGAGAATAAGAAGGGACTGACGGTAGGGGTAGTTAGAGAGAGTGAGAGAGATAAAAGAATGAGGATTTTAACTCAATTCAACTTTTAGGCACAGTCTCTGGGTATTTTTGGTTTGTTTGTTTTTTGGTTTTTCCTTGCTTCCTTCCTGAGTCTGCTCCTATTCAAAATTCCATGAGTTTCAAATCTTTTCTGGTTGGTTGGCCGGCTGTGGGAGGGTTCTGCTTGATTCTGGGATTGCTAGTCTTTTTTTCACGGGCCTACCACTGCTCTGCTGTGAGCTGCCTTTAGTTGTTCCCTCCTGAGGCAGCCTCAGCCCTCCTCAGGCTTGTCCAGCTACTCCTTCCCTCTGTTGGTCCAGCCTGTGCCTGCCAGCAATCCCCGCCCTGCCTCCAGTCCTGTCTCTATTCCCCGGCTACAGCTTCTGCTCTCTTCCCTGTCTATATGCCTGCGCACCCTACCTCTCTCCCTGTCTCAAGATCGTCCTTTTGTTCTGCAGGACTCTGGCACAGTCAGTCAAAGTGCTGGGCCCAGTGGCCCTTTCCTGCCCAGGGCCTCTCCCCTAGTCTGGAGCTTTGCAGTGGCTTTCCTGCCTGTGCTCTTCTCCTTGCCCCAAAACTGTCTCTATTCTGAGCTACCGCTTCCGCTGGCTTCCCTGTCTATCGGCCTGCGCGCTCTATCTTTCTTCCCACCACAGCACCGTCCCTTTGTTCTGTGGGACTCTAGTGTGGTCGGTCAGCGCAGCACTCTCCTTCCCCGGAGCTCTCTGCCAGTCTGGAGCTTCGCAGCAGCCCTTCCCTGAGGGCCCTTCTCCTTGCCCTAAAACCGTCTCCCCTCCAGAACCTCCACCTCCGCTCTCTTCCCTACTTACACACCCTGCACGTCCTATTTCTCTCTTAGCCCCAAACCTGCCTTTTGTTCTGTGGGATTCTAGCGCGACTAAAGAGCAAACACTGATTTCAAGAACACAGTTCTCTCCCGGTCAGGAGTTCTGCAGCAGCTTTTCTGTGCGGCCCATCTCCTAGCCCCAAAACTGCTCCTTTGTTCTGTAGGGCGCTAGCACTAGTGCTGGGCGCGCCCGGGATGCCGAGCTTTCGGTCGGAGGTTGCAGCTGAGGATGTTTCTCTCTAGACTCAGGTCACACAGTTTCTCCCAGTCCTGGTTGTTCACTCTTCTCTCCCTCCTCTGGCTTTTTCGGCCAAATCCTCTCCCTAGCTCCCTACAAGAATTCACTCCTGGCTAGTGAGCTCTCTGGCTTGATACTGCAAACGCACGGAGTCTCAGAATGACTCAGCCTGCAGTTTGTGATAAACCCCTCCACCCCCCTCCACGCTGCTCCCACGATCTCCTCCCCGTTCACGTTATCAGATATTCGCACTCACTCAGTCATTCCTCCCCGAGTTTGTTCCTCCTGGATTGTCTCCTTAACAGGAGCGAGCTGAGAACACTGTTCCTACTCCGCGGCCATCTTGGTCCCCCTCAGTACTTTATTTTTCTTGTTGCTATAGTAAATGAGATTTTTTTTTCTAGTTTATATCTCTGATATTTCATCGTTGGTGTGCAGAAATGCCTTTAGTTCCCGAATATTGACTTTGTACCTGGCCATTTTGCCAAATTCACTTATTGGTCGAGTAGTTTTTTAGTGAAGTCTATAGTGTTTTCTATGTACACTATCCTGTCATCTGCAAATAATGACAGCTTTACTTCCTCTTTTCCCATTTGGATGCCTTTTTTTTTTTTTTCTTGTCTTGTTGCTGTGGCTAGAACTTCCAAAACTATGTTTAATAGGAGTGGAGAGAGTGGACATCCTTGTCTTATTCCTAATCTTAGGGGGAATTCTTTCAGTTTTTGCTCATTGAGTATGATGTTGGCTGCAGGTTTCTCACATGTAGCTTTTATTATGTTGAGATATGCTCCCTTTATTCCCACTTTGCTGAATTTTTTCATCATAACTGGGTGTTTTACTTTATCAAATGCCTTGTCAGCATCTATTGATGTTATCATGTGGTTTTTGTCTTCATTTTGTTTATGTCGTGTATTACATTTATTAATTTATGAATATTAAACCATTCTTGGATCCCTGGGATGAATCCCACTTGCTCATGGTGTATAATCTTTTCAATATGTTGCTGGATCCTGTTTGCCAATACTTTGTTGAGGATTTTAGCATCTATTTTCATCAATGATATTGACCTGTAGTTTTCTTTCTTTGTTGTGTCTTGACCTGGTTTTGGAATTAGGATAATACTGGCCTTGTTGAAAAGTTTGGGAGTCTCCACTCTTCTTGGGTTTTTTTTTTGTTTGTTTGTTTGTTTTTTTTTTTTTTGGTAATAGTTTGAGAAGAATAGGAATTAGTTCTTCTCTAAATATTTTTTAAAATTTACCTGTGAAGCCATCCAGTCCAGGGCTTTTTTGTGCCGGGAGTTTTTTCATTACTGCTCCAATTTCACTATTTGCTATCCATCTATTCAGAATTTCTGCTGCTTCTTGATTCAGTTTCAGAAGATTATACCTTTCCAGAAATTTGTCCATTTCATCCCAGTTGTCCAATTTCTTGTCATATAGTTGTTTGTAGTAAGTTCTTACAATCCTTTGTATTTCTCTGATATTGGTCGTGATTTCTCCTCTTTCATTTCTAATTTGTCTATTTGGGTCCTCTTTTTTTCTTGATGATCCTAGTTAAAGGCTTGTTGATTTTGTTTATCTTTTCAAAGAACCAGCTCCTGGTTTTGTCGATCTTTTGAATTGTTTGTTTAGTCTCTATGTCATTTAATTCTGCTCTGATGGTGATGATTTCCTTCCTTCTACTCACTCTGGGCTTTGTTGTTGTTCCTCTAGTTCTTGTAGCTGTAAGGTTTGATTTTGTATGAGATTCTTCTATCCTTTTTAGGAAAGCTTGTATTGCTGTGATCTTTCCTCTCAGGGCTGCTTTTGCTGTATCTCATAGGTTTTGAGCTGTTGTGTGTTCATTATCATTTGTTTCCAAAAACTTTGTGATTTCTTTCCTGATGTTATTGTTAACCCATTCATTATTTAATAGCATGTTCTTCATTCTCAATGAATTTGAATGTTTTTGAGTTTTTTCCTTGAGGTTGGTTTCCCATTTCAAGCCATTGTGATCTGAGAAGATGCTTGATATCATTTCAATATTCTTGAATTTGTTGAGCCTTAACTCTTGTTTATATAAACTAGCCTATGGTAAAATTGATTTCATTGTACATTATTTAGCTTAAAGTCACGGACTCTATTGACAGTGCTAAGTGAGTACTTACTGTAGTTTATTGGTGGGAGTAAAGGCCCATAGAAGTTAAGACAGAGGATGCAGGATTGGGTAGACAAAGACTTCAGACCGTGATGCTGAGCTGATTTCCTGGATACTGAGAAGCAGGACTGGGAAGAAGATCTTCAGACTATAATACATGTATGGCAAAGTATTGGATGACCTATTGAGGACCTCCAGAGCAAAGGTATCTCATTAAAGGAGTCTCACATTGGATGGAAATGACCAGGCTCTAGTGCTCCTGCCATGCTCATTTAGCAGCTGGAGCTTCCTGGGTATTATGATCTTGGCTCAGGCCCTCTTGGCAGATCTCCACTTGTTAGCTAACTGCAGTTCTCACAGCTGAATGATATCCATCAAAGGGAGGTCTAAGTGATGCACCTCCATGATTCCTACATTAAGTGTTATCATTTTGTGAATGAAAAAATGGATTTAATTTGGGGTTAACCTCAGGAAATACTTAATGCAAAAATAATGATATGGTGGTAAATATGACCTCACAGAGTCTTAAGTTCAAGGATTGAGATAAGTGACACTTAGAGAAAGCCTAGTGCTTTGGGATCTTCTGTGGCTCTACCACTACTAGTTATTTCTTAACTTCTCTGAGCCTTGTTTTCATGATAACTGAAATGGAAAAATCTATATTGAAATATAATTGTGAGGGTTAAATTTCAGTTTTAAAAATTATTTTTGTAAAGCATGTCATAATTTTTTAGTGCATCCTCTTTCTCTTTTTTAAGGTGAAAGCTGACCTTTAAATGAAGCTCAATTAGCCTAAGGCCAATTAGGGAGCTGGTGGTTCAAGAAGAGAAATGCCTGGTTATTCCAAGGTTATTAAAATAAGATGTTTTAATAAGCACTTGCACATGGAGTTTCTTTCACTTGCAGCCAAAAATTATATAATGCACAAGAGGAATTTATTGGCTTATGTAAGCAATCTGTAAGGTTAGAAATAATAATGGATTCAGAAATAATTAGAACCAGAGATTGAAATGACAGAGGACCCTCACTCTTCACCTTCCTTCTCTGCTTATTTGTTTCAGTTTTATTTTCTCAGGTTATCATTCTTTCCAAGGCAAAAAAAAAAAAAAATCAAGATTCATTTTTCTCTGTTGGTGAAATTGGGAAGATGTATTTATGTGAATCGTAAAACTGCTAGTGAGTTGTGTTTCCTTAATTCTTGTTGAGGGCAATCCCTACCCAAATCAGATACAGTGAAGGAGAGTAGAGCAGTTTTATCAAGAGAATGGTTTACCCAAAGCCACTTTCTACAAGGTCAGCGCCCCTGAACTAGAAATATCCACTATGTATACAAGATTCAAGATGAAATATGCATAGCTTTTGCATCATCAATCTTTTTCTTTCTCTATTCTAACCTTTAACAATGCACTGTAGAATTTATGGTAGTGAGAGGTACAGTTGAGCTAAGAACAGCCATATTGTTTTTAAAAAGAAATTTTCTCTTAATTTCTTTCTACACATATTCCATCTCCCATAATTTTACCCTGCTTCAATGGAAAGGATGGTGTTCTATTATCTGTTGCTATCTGAGATTGGATTACTCCAGAAGCAGACAGTGGGGCAAGGATTCATTTGGGGTATGATTCCAGTGGTCATAGGTAGGGAAGTGGAGAAGTAAGATGGAGATGGCCTGGAAGTCAGCCAAGTGTACATAAATAAGCAGGTTACTTACCTGTGGGCAGCTGGGTTTCATGTCTGTTGAGAACCTCTGGAAGATGGTGTTCTATATTTAGGGGCAAGGAGACTGGAATGTTTATCTAACAAACTCCTATCAGTCATTGAAGAAAGACTACTTCTGGGGAAGTCAACTTTCTACACATCTGTGGGTTTCAGCAGCCAGAGAATGATTTTAGGCATGGAGTTACAAGTTCCTTCAGTTGATAGCTATTGGGTTGGCATGCAATAGAATAATGAATATATTATTTATCTATTGCCACATAAATTATCCCCATATTTTATGAGATAATAAATGTTTATGTTTTTTAATTTTATTAAGATATAACTGAAATATAGCACTGTATAAGTTTAAGGTATACAGCATGATAGCTTCATTTACATACATTGTGAAATGATTACCACAATAAGTTAACATCCATCATCTCATATAGATATGAAAATATATTTCCCTTGTTATGAGAACTTCTAGGATTTACTTAGCAACTTTAAAATATACTATGCAGCAATGTTAACTCTAGTGATCATATTGTACATCACATTCCCAGTACTTATTTATCTTATAACTAGGAGTTTGTACCGTTTGACCACCTTCATCCAACTCTTCACCTCCTGCCTCTGATAACCACAAACCTGATTTCTTTCTCTAAGTTTTTTTATATTCCACATTTAAGTAAAATTATACAGTATTTGTCTTTTCTGACTTATTTCATTTAGCATAATGACTTCGATGTCTACTTATGTTGTCACAAATGGCAGGATTTCCTTCTTTGCCCAATAACATTCCATTTGTGTGTGTGTGTGTGTGTGTGTGTATGTGTCACAATGTTATCCATTCACCTGTAATGGTCACTTAGTTTGTTACCATATCTGGGATATTGTAAATAATGCTGCAGTGAACATAGGGGTGCTAATATCTCTTTGACAGAGTAATTTTGTTTCCTTAAGATACACAAAGAAGGACCAAAAAAATGAGAATTATGTTCTGGAGGGCATTCTCCTGTAGTACAGGCATCCCCACTCTAAGTGAGTGTTCTAGGAACCGATCTGTATCAATGTACCAGCTGGCATTGTTGTGAGAAGCTGTGTTAGGCTTCAGTGAATTTTTTTTTGAAGACTCAACACATTTGCCTATTTAATAATGGGTGATTTATGAGCACTCCTGCCCATACGTCACTGAGTGTTCAGCAATTTTTGACTAAAATCTGCATGATCCCCATGCCCCACCCTTCCTATCCATCTGATCTCACTCCAAGCAACTTTTTCTTTGTTTCCCTGGATGAAAAACTCCTTAAAGGGAAACATTTTGCCCATGTGCAAGAGGTGAAACAAAAAACAGCAGAAGCACTAAAAGGCATCAAAATTGACAAGTTCAAAAACTGTTCTGAGCACTGGAAAAAATGCCTTGATAGGTGTGTTGCATCATATAGAGAGTATTTTGAAGGTGGCTGAAGTTTATACATATAAGAATAAATATGCAATTTTTAATAAATTTTGTGGGGGATTTTGGGTCCCCCCTCATATACCCAGAAGTTGAATTGCTGGATAATATGGTAGTTCTATTTTTAGTTTTTTGAGGAACTTCTAGACTGTCCTCCATAGTGGCTATAGCAATTTACAATTTTACCAACAGTCACAAATTTTCCTTTTTCTTCATATCCTCACATTTGTTATCTCTTCTCTTTTTGATGATAGTCATTGTAAGAGGTAGGTGCGAGGTGATATCTCAATGTGGTTTTGATTTGCATTTCTCTGATGGTTAGTCATGTACTTGTATATCTTCTTTGAAAATATGTCTATTTTTTTAATAGGATATATATATTTTTTTTTTTTTTGGCTGTTGAGTTGTAAGAGTTCTTTGTATATTTTGGATATTAACCCCTTATTAAATGTATGATTTGCAAATATTTTCTCCCATTCTGTAGGTTGCCTTTTAATTTTGTTGATTGTTTCTTTGGCTGTGCAAAAGGTTTATAATTTGATGTAGTCCCACTTGTTTATATTTTATTTTGTTGCTTGTGCTTTAGGTGCCATATTCAAAAAATCATTACCAAGACCCATGTAAAGGAGCTTTTTTCCTATGTTTTCTTCTAATTTTGTGGTCTCGGGTTTTAACTATTTATTGTTTCTAAACCATTATTTCTGTGTGTCAGGGAGTCAGCTTAACTGAGTGAGTCTGGCTCAGGGTTTCTCATGAAGTTACATTTATGATGTCAGCCAGACTGCAGTCATCTGAACACTTGACACTGGTGCTGGAAGATCTGCTTCCAAGATAGCTTACCTGCATGGCTGTTGGCAAGAGACTTCAGTTCCTTTCTGGCTGTTGGCAAAAGGTTACTTATGTTTTTGCCATATGGGCCATTCCTTAGGGCTACATGAGTATTCTCAAGACACAGCAACTGACTTCTTCACAGTTAGTGATCTAAGAGACAGCAAGGAGGAAGCAACATGACTTTTATCACCAGGTGTTGGCAGTCACACACCAAAATCTATTTCTGCAATATTTTGCTTTCGTTAGAAGCAAATTACTAAGTTCAATCCATGATGAAGGGGAGGGCCATCAGTCTCCACCTTTTAATAGATGTGCCAAAGAATTTGTGGGCATGTTTGAAAACTACCACAGTGAGTATGAGAGGATATGGGCTGGGCACCAACAACATCTGCTAATGATGGGTTTATATCTTATTTACTATGTGTCAGTAATCTGGATGTTACAATTCCTGGAAGAAGGCACTAAGGATAAATTAATCTGTCAACTGCCTTTTAACACTCACTTCATCCCTTCTCAAACACTTATGTATTTTCCTCCTGGCTCTCTTATTTTCTTTACCTCCTGTTTCCCCCAAAGCCAACAGTTATATTTTTATCACGACTAATGCATCTCAAACAAATTACTTATCAATGTGAGAGTCTCTATAATATACTACTCCTGAGGCACCATCATATTATAATTTAAGACTGTGGTACTGAATACCTGCATGGTACAGTGCCCTCACCACCCCAGACTTTTGTCTAAGAGCTCTAAGTTTATGTATGTGGTCTGCCCGAGGATTGGTCCTTTATCTTTGACAAGTTGGACCTCAGACTTTTTGTCCACATATAAAATTTCTTGTGGCTAACATCACCACTACTTTTGTTACCTTTATTACCTCTATCTAATTGATTTCTATAGCCCTCCTTTCTTCTTCTTAAATGTTTTATATTGTTTGACATAGTCTGGAAAGAAAGTAATTTCATAAGAGAGTGTAAACATACTATATGACTATCTTAGACTTTGACTTGGGAGAACCCAAACTGAGAAGGTATTGAGTGCAAGTGATTTATTTGGGTGATTTCATGAAGCATAAGTAGAAAAATGGGTAAGTGAGACAGGGAAGGTGGAAAACCCAATATAAGGATACATAATTGAGGTCATTGCTATGAGAAACAGGGTCTTGATTCCACCTCGGTTTCCTTAGAAGTGTGAAGAAACTGTTTAGAGGCCAAAACTTTTATCTATTCATCCATTACCTCCTATTCCCTATTGTTTGAGAGTTGTCCCTGAGGACATTACTTTCTCAAACTTTGGGTCATGCTTATATGCAAGCAGAGCAAAAATGCTAATGTATTTTTTTAAAGGTTCTAGAGCAAAAAGCTAAGAGGGAGGCTTGAGGTGCCATGAAGGTAAAAGAAATGTGTCTTTGCACAGAACTGTCCACCATAACCTTGGCTAAAATCAGAGGAGGGCCATTGGATATTATTACGGTAACCAGCAGCATCTGATACATTAGCCAAATTGAGATACTCCCTGGGCTAAACGGGAAAACCCTGATGGCAGATAACTGCCAGGGATCAAAATTGCTGAGGCAGATGGGGCATTCAATTTACTTGTAAGGCTGGAAGCCAAACTTTTGTTTCAAAAGAAATGTATGACTTCATTGAGATAGGAACATGAATACACAGATGGATAACTACAATGCTCATCTTAGCAAGGCACCGGTCAGCAAAGAAATAAGTATGTATAATGCAAGGTGTTCTTTGCTGGGAGAGTTGATGTATGAAGATGGTTCACCAGGTGGCCAGGTACAAGTTATATCTGTAGTGGGGATTCTAGGGGACTTTGGTACCTGGGGGAGGGAAGTGGAGCCAGGACAGGCCCTGGGGGAGGGGGAACATAAAAGTGACATAGTCCATAAGGAGCCCTGTTTGTTTGGGGTGTCTGAAAACAAAAATATTGAAGCAATACTGTGGTAAGTTCTGGAGGAATCAGTAGAATAGAAAGAAGAGTATGGTAGTGATAGTAGAAGACTAAAATAGGATAAGGTCCTCTTCAGAAAGCAGTGGTAATTGGACTGTGGTCATACATTTGGGTGTTGTCCTTGAGAAGCATGAATCTACTTAGAGCTAATCTACAGCTAGTTCAGGACCCAATAATTAGATTTCTTTAATAGATTTTGACTAGCATTTCTTCCTTTCCTCACTGCTGTTTTCCTACTTTGAAACTACTGCAACCTCATCTAACCAGTCCTTTGTCCCATGTCTTGACCCTTGCAGTTCTTTCTCCAGAGAGCTGCCAGTGTAATACGTCTGGTAAGTGCATATATTATGTTACTGTCCCACTTAAACTAGCTCCTGATCATTATTTAATAATTAACTTAGCCACCTCCTATTCTAGGAAGCCCTCCTAACCTCTGGACTGAATTAGCCTCCCTTCTTTAGCTCCTGGTTGTCATCTGTACAATATTATCCAAAGTATACTTAAATTTTTTTAATTATATATTTTTCCATTACCATTTACTCCCCTTAAAGCCCTCTCCCCCCTGCAGTCACTATGCTGTTGCACATGTCCATGAGTCCTTTTCCCTTATTGTTCAATTCCTCCACTTCCTAATCTCCCCCTGCCTTAGCTGTCTGCCTGCTCTCTATGAATCTGTCTCTATTTTACTTGTTAATTCAGTTTGTTCAGTAGATTCTACATACAAGTAAAATCATATGGTATTTGTCTTTCTTTGGCTGGCCTATTTCACTTAGAATAGTGTTCTTCAAGACCATCCACACTGTTGCAATGGGTAAATTTTTCTCCTTTTTTTTTACAGCTGAGTAGTATTCCATTGTGTAAATGTCCCATAGTTGTTTTATTCACTCATCTACTGATGGACACTTGGGCTGCTTCCATATTTTGGTGATTGTAAATATCAAAAACACACTTTAATTGCTTGTTTGGATCTGGGAACCATGCCTTTGACTTTCTGTCTCTAGTGCTAATTATGTTCCCTGGAATAAAGACAGTTTCACATTTGAAAATAACCTACTTGTCTCCTAAATATATGTTGCAAAACATCCTTTCTCCTTTTTTGTAGATTTTTTCCATTCTATTTCATGATAAATAAATGGGTCTCCCTGGCAGAGTGAATCTTGCCTTGCTCAAAAGAGTTGCCCCATGGTTCTGATGGTAGAGCTTCGGGAGGCATTTGTCTAGGTGATAGTACTTGGAGGACACAGCATGGCTCCATCTGCTCCCAAACAGCATCTCCTATTACCAACACATGACTCTTCTAAAATATTATTTTTAGACCATTTTATTAAAATAATATTGTTAACAGTACCCTTTAAAATATTCATAAAATTTCTGTTCTCTTAAGTATAACAGGATAAACAGCTAATATCCACTCCCACATCAAGCAGCTACACCGAACCTTGCAGAAAACAAAGTTCTAAAGGGAGGGAATAGGGAACAATGCCTTTATATAAAGGAAAGGGGTAATGAAGGATAGAGTCCAGTGGCTCACAAAGTATGCTCCCTGGACTCACAGCATCAGCATTTAGGGTGAGTTAGAAATGCAAATTCTCAAGCCCCACTCTAGATATACTGATTCAGAAACTCTGGGGCTGTGGCTCAGAAATGTTTTTGCAAGTTCTCCAAGTGATTCTGATGCATGCTAAAGCTTGAGAACCACTGAAAAAGATACACACACACTCTCATACTCACAGACTAAGCCTGGCTTCCAACACTGGTCACTATTTTTCCTTTTTTATTTCTGAGTTAGATTTAGTTTCACAAGTCAGGACAGTGCTCTAGTGTTCACTATTGATTAATTAATCAGAAATGTCTGCCTAGGCTGCGAGATGGGGAGGGAGGTTGCACATATCTGTTATAAGGGCATACTCAGGTAGGCACAATGGATCTTGTACAGAACAAATGCCTCAAATAAATAAATACTTAACACGATAGCATATAATTTTTCTCTTATCTAGGACTACTCAATCTTTACCTTCATTTGAATCCCCTGGGGATTTGATTAATATGCATATTCTGATTCACTTTGCCTGGGCTGAGGACCCAATTCTGCATTTCTAACCAGCTCCCAGATAATGCTGATACTGTGGGTTCTCAGACATCAGTTTTAATACCAAGCTTCTAAACTTTCTTTATCTACCTTATTTTTGTGATTTTCTGCCAAAATATTATTTTTAGAAAAAATAAGTTATACCATTTACAGAAGAAAAAGAAATTATGAAGGGCAATTCACTGCAGAGTTTGAGTATACTCTTTCTGTAGTGTCAGACCTGCATTGCAGCACTGTGATGAACCCCTGGAACATCCTTCCCAGTTTTATTTCTGTTTATTCTATCACATTGTTTTCTACCCCCCTTTTTTTTTAATACAAGGTGGGAGCCAAGATGATAAACAGCCTTTGATGACTGATGTCTTTCCCTTATATTCTTAATAAAACCTATCTGATGTCAATTACTGAGTGCTTCTAGACAGAAATAGAAATGTTATTTACAAACAATGCTGCAATGATCATAGGGGTGCTTATGGTCTTTAGAATTAGTGTTTTGGTTTTCTTCAGCTATATTCCCAGAAGTGGGATTGCTGGGTGAAAAGGCAGATCCATTTTTAATTTTTTTGAGGTATTTCCATCCTTTCCACAGTGGCTGCACCGGTCTGCATTCCCACCAAGAGTGCAAAAGGGTTCTGCTTTTTCTACATCCTTGCCAGCACTTGTTTGTTGACTTATTGATGATAGCCATTCTGACAGATGTGAGATTGTATCTCATTGTGGCTTTAATTTGCATTTCTCTGATGATTAGTGACATCAAGCATCTTTTTATATGTCTATGGGCCATCGTTGGTATGTCCTCTTTGGAAAAATGTCTATTTGGGTTTTTTTCTCATTTTTAAAATGGGTTGTTTGTTTAATGGGTGTTGAGTTTTGTAAGCTCTTTATAAATTTTGGGTATTAACCCCTTATGAGATGATATGTTATTGGAATCTTGATAAGACTTGTGTTGAACTTATAGATTGATTTGGGTAGCATGGATATTCTAATGATGTTAATTTTTCCTATCCATGAACACAGTATGTGTTTACACTTATTTGTATATTCAATTTCTTTAATTGTCTTGTAATTTTCTGAGTAAAGGTTTTTTACATCCTTGGTTAGGTTTATTCCTAGTTATTTTATTCTTTCTGAAGCAATTGTGAATGGGATTGTTTTATTAATTTCCCTTTCTGTTAGTTCATTATTGGCACATAAAAATGCAACTGAGAGACACACTGTATCTCCCTCCACAACTAAGAAGGAATACAACTACCTCAAAACTAGAAACAACCAGAAGTTCCAGAAAATCACACTGCATGGAAGTCAAGCAAAGATATAAAAAAGAGATACTCATCCAGATGGGTAGGAGGGGAGAAGCCGGGGCAGAGAGGATGCAGTGTGGTGGCAGCAGAGGCAGGCTGGCAGAAAGTGCAGCCACACATTTTAAAACGTCAGGAGGGACACCTGGGGAGCATTCCCAGCTTGTCACTGGACGTCACAGCTCACGGTCCCAGCACCGGGGAAAATCAAGTCTCATTGCTTCTGACTGTGCAGACCAGTAGGGGTAGGGGTAAAGGCAGAAAGTGCTGGTCTCTCAGCAGAGTCTGCTTGTTTAAAGGACCCCCAGGGTCCTAGAACATCTGCAGACCCACCTACTCTAGGAATGACAGCCAGGGCAGCAGCTAGAGGGACACCAGTCCGGTGCGGAAGTGAGAGAGGTGCCAGGCAGGTGGCATTGTTCCCTCTCAGACCCCTCCCCCACATACAGCAGCACAACGTGGTGAAACAGGTCGCCCTGTACTGATGAATCCCTAAGGCTCCACACCTTACAATGTAACAGGAGTGACAGCTCTACCTGGGATGCGGAGGCAAACAAACACAGGATCCTGTCAGAATGAGGAGACAGAGAAGAATGGCCCAAAAGGGGGAACAGATCAAGGTTCCAGTGGGAGAACTAAGCAACAAGGAGATAGCTAACCTCACAGATGAGGAGATAGACAACCTAACAGATGCAGAATTCAAAACACCAGTGATAAAGATGTTCACAGGCTTGACAGATATACTTGAATATGGCAAATGCATAAGAGAAGAAGTGAAGGCTATGCTAAGTGAAATGAAGGAGAATCCACACAAAACCTATGGTGAAGGGAAGGAAATTGGGGTTCAAATCAATGATTTGGAACATAAGGACAAAAAAACAAACAAACAAACAAAAAAAAAAAAACAGTCAACCAGTGCAGAATGAGGAAGCAAGAATTGAAAAAAATGAGGAAAACTTCCCAAATTTTGCGAAGGAGATGGACATACAGGTCTGGGAAGTACGGAGAGTCCCAGGTGAGCTGGACCCAGAAGAGACCACACCAGGACACATCATGATTGAGATGCCAAAGGTGAAAGATAAAGACAGAGTCCTGGGGGCAGCAACAGAGAGGCAGAAAGTTGCCTACAGAGGGGTGCCTACAGGACTATCAGCTGATTTCTCGGAGGACACTTTGCAGACAAGAAGGGATTGGCAAGAAGCATTCAATGTGATGAAAGGCAACCTACAACCAAAATTACTCTGTCCAGCAAAGCTATCATTTAGAATGGAAGGGAAGATAAAGTGCTACCCAGACAAGGTAAAGCTAAAGGAGTTCATTATCACAAAGCCATTATTATATGAAATGTCAAAGGGACTTACTTAAGAAAAAGAAGATCAAAACTATGAACACTAAAATGACAACAAACTCACAATTATCAACAACTGAATCTAAAAAGTAAAAACAAAATCCAACTAAGCAAACCAGAAAGGGAACAAAATCATAGGTATGAGGATCACTTGGAGGGTTATCAGCTGGGAAGGGGGAGAGGGAGAAATGGGGAAATTGTGCAGGGATTAAGAAGCATAATTTGTTGGTACAAAATAGACAGGGGGAATTTAAGAATAATATAGGGAAGGGTGAAGCCAAAGAACTTATGTGCACAACCCATGGACATGAACTAAGGTGGATTGGATTGCTAGAGGGAAGGGGGTTACTGGGCAGAGGGGAGCAAAGGGGAAAAAAATTGGAACTACTGTAACAACATAATCAATAAAATATACTTAAAAATTCAACTGATTTCTGGATATTAATTTTGTATCCTGCTACTTTGAAAAGTTCATTGATCAGTTCTAGGAGTTTCTTGATGGAATCTTTGGGGTTCTCTATGTATAGCATCATGTCTTCTGCAAATAGTGACAGTTTTACTTCTTCCTTTCCAATTTGGATATGTTTTATTTCTTCTTGTCTGATTGGTGTGGCTAAGACTTCCAGGACTATGTTGAATAAGAGAAGTGAAAGCAGACATCCCTGTCTTCTTCCTGTTCTTAAGGAGAACGCTTGTAGTTTTTGCCCATTGAGTATGATACTGGCAGTGGGTTTGTCATATATGGCCTTTATTATGTTTAGGTATGTTCCTTCTAATCTCATTTTGCTGAGTGCTGGATTTTATCAAATGCTTACATCTATTGATATGATCATGTGGTTTTTATCCTTCATTTTGTTTATGTGGTGAATCACATTTATTGATTTGCAAATGTTGTGCCAACCTTGCATTTCCAAAATAAATTCCACTAGATTATGATATATGATCTTTTTGATCCATTGCTGTAATTGGTTTGCTAATATTTTGTTGAGGATTTTAGCATCTATGTTCATCAGGGATATTGGCCTATAATTTTCCTTCTTTGTGGTGTCTTTATCTGGTTTTGGAATTAGGATATGCTGGCCTCATAAAATGAGCTTGGGAACCTTCCCTACCCTTGAAGTTGATGAAATAGTTTGAGAAGGATAGGTGTTAGTTCTTCTTGGAATGTCTGGTAAAATTCACTCATGAAATCATTCAGCCCAGGGCTTCTGTTTGTTGGAAATTTTTGATTACTGCTTTGCCACATATGGAAGCAGCTTAAATGTCCATCAGTAGATGAGTAGATGAAACAACTATGAGACATTAACACAATAGAATACTACTTGGCCATAAAAAGAAGTTTTACCTTTTGCAACAATATGGATGAACCTGTAGAAAATTGTGCTAAGTGAAATAAGCCAATGAAAGAAAGATAAATACCATATGGTTTCACTCATATGTGGAATCTACTGAACAAACTGTCTAACAAGGAAAATAGGGACAAACTCATAGATGAAGAGCAAGATAACAGTTAGTGGTGGGGTACTGAGGGGGTGAGAGATTGAGGAAAAAGGACTCATGGACATAGACAGCAGTGTGGTGATTGCTAGGGGCTGGGGGGTATAAGGGGACTAAATGGTAAAGAATAAATACAATAAAGATTTAAAAAACCAGTACTTCTAGGAAAAAAAATCTAAAGTGAAGACAGCATTTCTGGAACCTGTCTGAATGAATGTATCCAAAATATTTTGAACTCTGTATAATACTAAGTGTTTATTTGAATTGAGTGCACTTTTAGTGCTTACTTATTAATAGTTATTGAAATAAGTCTTAAAGTTTCTATAATGTGTTACATTGAATGTGTAACTTATTTAGAACATCATATAATGTATACAAATACTTAGAAGACACATGTGCATTTATGAGGGTCTTGAAAATGTTTTTTGAAAGTAAACAAAATATCTTCTTATGACTTTAACATGTCACTTTTTAAAAACAAGTTACATGGACGTTTTTCTAACAATTATTTGTGTTACTCTTATAAAATGAATTGTTTTCATTCTATATCATATGAATACAATGACATTAATCATTATTAAAAACTTGAGAACTGATTTTACAAAAAGGGATAGAAATATCACTAAAATTGGGTCAGCAATACTTTGGAGCCTGTTCTACCTGGGATTCCCTTGTATTATAATAGTAATAATAATAAAATCCTCATCATTTCTTCAATCTTTGTTTTCTTCTACATGTGTCCTCTTACCTGAGGGTTGCTTCTCTTCAGTCTTTTCCTAAAAGATGTTCAGTCACCATCGAGTACAGCGAGCTGTAGCAGTGGCAACCCAACCCTTCTCTGCGTTAAGAAACAACAAAGAAAAATAGCTATTTTTGTTACTATTTTTCTTCCCTTAAGATTCCAACTCATAAGATACAGTATATGATAGAACAAATTTGTCTTTTTCTCTGTA
This sequence comes from Furipterus horrens, assembly GCF_987537825.1. Classification (NCBI taxonomy): domain Eukaryota; kingdom Metazoa; phylum Chordata; class Mammalia; order Chiroptera; family Furipteridae; genus Furipterus; species Furipterus horrens. Next base: position 87,529,742 of record NW_028327187.1, read on the forward strand.
TCCTTCTCATTCTCCCTCTGTTCTCTTTTCTTTCTTTTTCTTTTATTTATATATTTTCTTTTTTTTCTCTCTCTCTTTTCTTGTCACAACTTTTCCTTTCCTCTTACCTCTTCTGAATCACTTTCTTGTTTCTTCCTTGTCCCCCTTCCATGTGCCCTCCCTCTTACCTTCTATTTTTTCCCAGTCTCTCTCCCCTTCTCTCTTTTGCCTTCCCTTGTTAATGTTTCTGAAATTGTAGGCATTATAAAAATCTTTCTGGCAATGAAGTTGATGGGTGTATCTGAAATATGTTATTGTGGAGTTTCAAGCTCAGTGAAACCTGAAAGGGTTATTCTGGCTCCCCCTTTAGTAACCAACCTTCAAATGAATGCCCCAAATTGTTTGTTTTAAATTAATGAATTGTTACTAACCAATGACCTAAAATCCAAATAGAACAAAGAGTTTCCATTAATGTAGAACAAAAACAATACATTTAAGGTAGCAGTGTGTTTATTGATTTTCATTTGAAGTGATTAGGTAATGAGGTGGGACATGCAGCATCTGCCATTTCTGTTTACTACTTGCATTCTATGATGTGAGGCCAAGTGGCCCTGTTCAAGTTAAGAGTGCAGACATTAGCCTCATGCTCACTACCTGGAATATTTTAGTAATATGATGAAAGTGTGGGCTGAAGCTTCCTTGACAAATATCCTGAGCCTCTGGGAACTGCATGGATGTGTGCATGATGTCATCACAGCCCATCCAAATGCTTCTACCAGGTCCAGGACTCTGAAGCCATTTCGGAATATCTTAGCAATACAGTGGAGGAGAGACAAATAAGAGAGCTGTTTGAAACACTCGGTGCCTTCCAACCAGAGCCTTGCTGGGAGGAAACCTCCTTGAGGTTCTTTGTCTTCCTCCCACCCTCTTGGCTGGGCTTTTTCCTCCCAGGCTTGCTAGAAGCACTGACCAGAACTTCTTTGATTGCATGAGGCTTTAGAGTTGCCTTCAGTTGATGAGCAGAAATCACATTTTGTAATCACAGCCTGACTAGAGGAAACACATGGGCAGGGAAGCTGACCAGAGTATGATTCTTTGTTCCTTATCATCCATTCTTTTTTTCATTACATTTCTCAGTCCTTTTGGAAATCCATATACCTTTGCTTGTTTTATACACAGTGACCTGGCCTTACATGCATATTTAATATATATGAATTTTACTGTGTGTACATGCAGCAAAGAGAGATGGAGGAGGATTTAAACATTTCAAGAGATTGTGCTCTTCTTTCACTCAATAGACATGTGCCCCAGATTGAGACTTCCTAAGGGGATAGCAAATTCCAGGCTTCCATCTCATGCTCTTTGCAACTTTTCTTAACTCAGTTAGTATGATTCTAGTATTTAAAGACTTGGTATTTGTTTTTAATACAATGTGGATCCTGTGTAAAACTGAGTTATATGAGAGAATTCTGTTTTTCAACTGGAGTTATAGTGGAATAATTAAGAAAGAACATAAGAACTGAAATCAGACTTCCTGGTTCTATATCCTGATAGTACTTATTAGTTGTTTTTCCCGTAATCTCTCTGTGACTCAATTTCCTATGTGTAAAATGAGGTTAGTGTTGTAGGGAAGAAAAAACTTTTCCTTTCCCCTTTTAGTTTCAGGATTTGTGAATTAAACTGACAAAAGACAGATTAGCAGGAGAAAATATTTATTATTGCACGCACATGATAGCATCACAGAAAAGAAGTAAAAACCCAAACCTCAAAGCTTCTAGCCTAGGAGTTTACATACCATTTACAGAGATGTGAGTAGACAATGGAAAAGGGGTTTGGACTTCTTGGGGCCATAAATTGTGGGAAGGTACATATATGGAGGAAACTAATGAACGGTAAGGGATATTTAGTAAGGCTTGTTATGCATATTCAGCTTGGTGCCATCTCTCCCATGATTAAGGGACTTCTTCTCTTTCTGGTATCGAGGAGGGGAAAGTGACACCTTTGCAAAGAGAAATTTATGCCTTGCTTTCAGGCAGAAAGGGGGAGGGAAGGGAGTTATGTCTGTTTCTTAATTGCCTTCTGCTCAAAATAGTCCTTATACCAAAGTGGTATATTTTGGGGTGGGTGGCATATTCTGATCACCTTCAGTATAAAGATTAAGAAAGTCATAGGGTTGAGAATTAACTATAGAAAGTATTTTATAAAGTTCTTTTTTCCCTCTCAGTGAGATAGGTGAGTGGGATTTAAACCACATATTGGGGAAGTACATATATATTATTTGGGGACCCCTGGAGAATGGAGTGTCTTCCCCAATCAGTTCCCCACAGAAACCAAGAAGGGGAATTAAATAGCTATGGGAAGCAAGGCCTGGCCTTGTTGAAGACCTTTTCTTGACCATAGTCCTTGGTGCAGGTTGGTGGTAAGAGGGTTTGTCTGATGGTTAGGAGGGGTTGTGTTGGGCTGGGAAGAACTGAAAGGATGGTTTACTAAGTATTCTCCAATAGCCACTCCTCCTACCCTCACTGTAAGTATTTCATCGCAATATGCTTGGATTCTAAAGACCTTCTCCCACAAGTGGCTCATGAGTTAGTCAAACTAAGGCTTAGGGTCAGTCATAGGCAAAACTGGTTTTCTTACAGTCCTCTGTCTTGCTCTCCAATCAATATTTTCTCTACCCAATCCCAGATATATGCTTCATTTATCAGCATTTTCATGGTAACCCTAAGCCAACCAGAAAGCCCCTCATTTAGGATGGATCCATCTGGAATTTCTTCTCTAGGGGCTCAGCTATAAATCTAGTTAATATGGTAAACTAAGGCCTGATGAGGTGTTAATGAGAGTTAGTTAGTCTCATTCAGGCCCAGCTTGAGAACATATAGCTAACTGCCTACTAAATTATTCAGTTGCATAATTTCTTCTTTTTCCTCTCCCTCACCATTCCCACCACCAGCCTGCTGTAATTCTGAAAATGTCCAACATGAATCATTTATTTGGGTTAATAAGCTAGTATGTGGCCTGAAAGTTAAGTTCTTAAGTAAGAATGTGCTGGAACAACAAGGTAATGTTAACAAGAACCCCTTGTTCAAACAAAAGCTACTGGTTTGGTTTCCATGGGCATAATGATTTGGAGTGGGAAGACAAGAACACAAAAATGTCCCTTTTGTACTTAAAAAAGTGACTTATTTTTTCCTGAATCTCATTTCTCTCAAAGCTGCCTATTCATATCAGATCTGGAACATTTGGAAAAATACCCTACCCCAGGGCATATGCTCATGTGAAATATTTGGAATAACTAAGAATGTAACTTGTCAACTGGACTGTTAAAACTGAGTCTGTTTTATACCCCTAAATATTGGAAGATCTTTCTTAAAAACATTTTTTGGTGTACTCAGCCTCAGACTTGCTCTATCTTTTGGACCTGCTATCCACCTTGATGTGTCTTAAAAGCAAGTTGGTATATTCATGGTTCTGAATACTTATTCTGTAAAGCAAAGAAAATTCTAGGATAGCTTTCAGAAACTCCAGGTCCAGATGCCTCAGGATGAGGCAAATTGTCTTTTCATTGAGATCCTCCTCGTACTGGAGGATTTGTTGTGTGGAAATAAACAAAGAACATCCATATGAGAACAAAGGCTATTTATTTCAAAGCTTGTTATATAGCAAGGGATTCAGCAGCAATCACTTGTGTTTTGGCTGATCTCAAAGTCAAGCAGATGAGTGGGAAAGCTTTACAGTGGAAAAAGGAGAAGGCTTCAGATATGCTCTGACTGGAGACTGTTGGCATAGGGAAGCTGGAGGTGAGCTACCTGGACAGAAGGCAGTCTATTCAATTGGTTAGGGGCGCATATTTGGCTTTCTCTGGTTGATCCTAAGTTGAAGGTGGGGAAAAAAATTAGGGAAATGGTCAATTATTAATCAAGTCCTAGCCATTTGGGACTGATTGTTACAGGAGTAATTGTTTGGCCTTTTGGATTTTTGCTGAAGATGGTGACATGATTTTCTACAAGTTTGAATTATAGATAGAAAGGTAGGCTGTTTACTGTAGATAATAGTTTGGTTTCATTGTCTGGTTGCTATAGGTTGTTGGTGAGAGTTTTATTTTTGAAATAAAACCCATGGGCTGCCCTGATTGAAGCAGAACCCATGGGCTGTTCAATTATGAGGGGCTCAATTGCCTGCTGCCAAAAAGTATAACTCCCAACACCGGAGTTTGGTGAAAAGAAAAGGAATTGTTTATTTAAAGGTTATGCAGGTTCAAATTAATGGCAGATTTATGCCCTTGAGTCTTACTTTCTTTTAAAACACCCTCAAACACATAAGTTCTGCCTCCCCTTGCCAAACCAGGTACAATAGAAAAGTCAGAGATACCATTTACCTAGTTCCCAGATACAGTTCAGCTGTTTACCAGCAGCTCCCAATCATTCGTGCCTGATTGGGGAGGTTTTTCCCGTGTTTCATTATTTTTCAGTTCTTAATCCAGAACCACATGGTTCTCTATCAACCTGCATGGCTCTCCCCTTCTACCTCCTTGCAAATTGTGTGGAGTTCTCCCTTCCCTTTCAAAGCTGCATGGTTCTCCTTCTGCAAATGGTTGCCATCTTATTTTTAAATCCCTGACTGTGGCCTGTGATGCAGTGGGCAGGGTGACCAATTGTGGCCACCCACAAAATCTCATGCAGGCTCCATAAACTCTTTCATCACCATTCTATGGTCAAAACTCCTCCCATCTCCTTGGTGCCTTGGAAAAAAACAAATTATTTGCATAACTAAAACCCTAGCCACCAGCCATAAATATGCAAAAGCACCTCTTAGGAAAAATAGTTGTTCTCCACTGAGACCCCTCCCTCATCCCCAAACCATGGGATCCGGGGAATTTTGGGGACCCTGCTCTGTAACAATTCACCCCACTCTGTGACATTTTTTTCTTGGTAAACTTATTTTATTTGTTTTATTTTTTAAGTATATATTATTAATTATGTTGTTTCAGTAGTACCAATTTTTTCTTCCCTTTACTCCCCTCTGCCCAGTACCCTCCTTCCCTAAAGCAATCCCATCCCCCTTAGTTCATGTCCTGGGGTCGTGCATATATGTTCTTTGGCTTCATCCTTTCCTATATTATCCTTAACTTCCCCCGTCTATTTTGTACCAAACAATTATGCTTCGTAATCCCTGCACCATTTCTCCCCTTTCCCCCTCCCAAATGATAACCCTCCAAATGATCCCCATACCTATGATTCTGTTTCTATTCTGGTTTGCTTAGTGGGATTTTGGTCTTATTTTTTAGATTCAGTTGTTGATAGTTGTGAGTTTGTTGTCACTTTAATGTTCATAATTTTGATATTTTTCTTAAGTATGTCCCTTTGACATTTCATATAGTAATAGCTTTGTGATGATGAACTCCTTTAGCTTTACCTTGTCTGGGAAGAACTTTATCTGCCCTTCCATTCTAAATGATAGCTTTGCTGGATAGAGTAATCTTGGTTGTAAGTCCTTGCTTTTCATCACTTTGAATACTTCTTTTCAGCCCCTTCTTGCGTGCAAAGTTCCTTTTGAGAAATCAGCTGTTAGTCTTACAGGCACCCTTTCGGAGGAAACTCTCTGCTTTTCTCTTGCTACTTTTAAGATTCTCTCTTTATCTTTAACCTTTAGCATTTTAATTATGATGTGTCCTGGTGTGGTCCTTTTTGGGTCTAGCTTGTTTGGGACTTTCTGTGCATCCTGGACTTGTATGTCCATTTACTTTGCCAAATTTGGGAAGTTTTCCTTCATTATTTGTTCACATAAGCTTTCAATATCTTGCTCCTCTTCTTCTTCTTCTGGCGCCCCTATGGTTTGAATATTGGCATGTTTAAAGTTGTCCCAGAGGTTCCTACAGCTCTCCTAATTTTTTTCAATTTGTGTTTCCTCATTCTGTACTGGTTGACTGTTTTTTTCTTCCTTATGTTCCAAATCATTCATTTGAAGCCCGGTTTTCTTCCCTTCACCTTTGGTTTTGTGTGGATTTGCTTTGTTTCACTTAGCATAGCCTTCACTTCTTCCCTTATGCATTTGCAATACTCAAGCATATCTTTCAAGTCTGTGAGCATCTTTACCACCAGTGTTTTGAACTCTATGTCTGTTAGGTTGGCTATCTCCTCATCTGTTAGGTTGGCTATCTCCTTGTCACTTAGTTCTCCCACTGGAACCTCGATCTCTTTCCACTTTTGGGCCATACTTCTCTGTCTCCTCATCTTGACACGCCCCTGTGTTTGTTTGCCTCTGTGTCTTAGTAGAGCTGTCACTCCTGTTATGTTGTAAGGGGTGGAGCCTTAGGGATTCTTCAGTACAGGAGGACCCGTTTCATCACGTTGTGGCACTCTTTGTGGGGGACGGATCAGAGAGGGAACAATGCTGCTTGCTCGGCACTCTTCCCTTTTCCAGGCACTTCTCCCACTTTGTATGGGACTGGCGCCTCTCCAGCTGTTGTCCTGGCTGTTGTTCCCAGAGTAGGTGGCTCTGCAGATGTCTAGTACCATGCATGGGGGCCCTTTAAACAAGCATTCTCGGCTGAGAGAATAGCAGTTTCCTCCTTCACTCCAACCCCCACTCGTTTGCATGGTCAGAAGCAATGAGGCTTTATTTTCCCCAGTGCTGGGACCATGAGCTGTGTGGTCTGGTCTGGTGCTGGGAGCGCTCCCCAGGTGTCTCTCCTGACTTTTAAAAATGTGTGACTGTTTCTGCCAGCCTGCCGCTGCCGCTGCTGCTGCCGCTGCTGCTGCCACCACTACGCCGTGTGCTCTCTGCCTTGGCTCTGCCTCTTCTACCTGTCTGGATTAGTATTTCTTCTTTATATCTTTGTTTGTTAGATTTCCATGCAGATGGATTTTCTGGAACTTCTGGTTGTCTCTATTGTTGAGGTAGTTGTATTCCTTCCTGGTTGTCGAGTGAGACACAGTGTGTCTGTCTAGGTCTCCCTCTTGGCTGGAAGTTGTAATGTCTCTAACATTTTTATAGTCTGACCATTGTTCATTGTCCATTCAGTCTCTCAGCTGAGATCTATAACACTTCATATCTTTTTGTATAAATGAAAATATGTAATAATTTTCCATTGGATTTTTTATATACTCTGATATACTTTGGAAAATAGTTCCTTTAAGAACCTTGGACTGGCTGCTGTGCTATGTAGAAAAGGTCCTTTTTCAGGATGGGAGGAATTTCTTCATTAAATGCTGTCAGGTGTCGGAACTCTTCTCACTAGGAATTACACTTTCCTGAAGGATCTAACTTCACCAAAGTTATGGCTTTTCTCCTGGGCAACCATTTTTCTCTAGCACATTTTTCTAAATAATTAAAAATGTGTTATGACAAAAATAAGAAAGTTTAAAGATAAGAAATATATATTTCATTTCTTCCTAGTCTATCAAAGTGTTAATATTTATAACATATAAAGAGCACTATACATCAATAAAAAGACAGAGAACCCAATAGAGAAACTGACAAAGTATATTCGTAGGCAATTTATAGAAGAAATATGAACAACTCAATAAACATATAAAAAGAGCTATAGCCCTGGCTGGTATGGCTCAGTTGTTGGAGTGTCATCCCATAGACCAATAAGGATGGGGATTCGATTACTGGTCAGGGCACATATCTAGGTTGCAGGTTCGATCCCCAGTCAGGGCATGTATGGGAAGCAACTAATCCATATTTCTCTCTCTCCTACCTCTCCTCCTCCTCCTCTCCCCCCCCTCTCTCTGCCCTTCCACTTTCTATAAAATCAATAAACATATTTAAAAATTAAAGAAAGGTAACGACTAGTAATTCAAAAAAATGTAAATTGAAACAAAATTAGACCCTTTGCTATTTATTATTTTGGCAAAAGTTAAGGGAAATGAGTGAACAATATTCCTGTACTCCTTACCTCCCTCACACTTTGCCTCATTCTACCTCTAGTATTTTGGAAGCTGTTTATCTTATATTCATGCTAGTGGTTGCTATTAAGTTGATAATGCTTTTTGGTTATGAATTAATGTTTTACTGTCAACATCTAAAATATCAATGTCTGTAACCTACCTTTAATTTACTTACATTTTCTGTCTTTACTCTCCCAATATCTTTTTGCTGAATTAATTAGTGTACTGAAAGATGAAGTAGAGTGACTCAGATAATTTTTTCAACTATATTTACTCTGCTATTCAAACTATTCATTTTATTGCCATAAGTCATGTTTTCAATTTCTAAGAACTGGGTTCATCTTTTTCATAGCACTCTGGGTTTGTTGTTGTTGTTTGTTTGTTTGTTTTTTTCTTGAATCTCATGAACTGTGGCTGTCATTTGGGACTTTGTGTTTTATGACACCCCTTTATATTTAAGATAAATCATACTTTCTTTAAACCATTTGAGTAGGTTTCTATTATCTGCAATTGAAATAATGCTTAAGAAGGACAGAAGTCTTGAAAATTAGAAATGGAAGAGGTCACATCTAGTTAGTTGAATCAGCAAAGGCTTTACATCATGGTTTGTAACATTTGCCTTTTCAGATAGGTAAGATTTAAACTATCAAAAATGGGTGAAGTGTTCCTGGTTGAAGGCAGGTCAATACAAAGTTTTCAGAGAACATGAAGAATTACAGTTTGAGTGGATCAGAGGATGGTATGGTGCAAGAGGAGGTAGTGAGAAAGCTGAAAAGATATTTTGGAGGCATTATTTATAGGGCCCTGAGTGCCAGGGAGAATTTGAACCTCATCTCACATTGAGGAGATGCTCAAATGATTTGAATAAAAGTGTGGCATAATTGCAGATGTTGTTCAGAAAGATTAATCTGGCTACACTGTACAGAATGGATTGGAGTACAGACTGTTAGCAGAAGGACAAGTTGGGGAGACTACTGAATTACTTCAAGTAAGGTATAATGAAGATTTGAACATATGAAAATGGAAATATTTCACACTCTGTGCAGGATTTGGGTATCTATATTAGAAAGTAGCTTATGCAAAGGAATAGTTGTATTTTTATGTTCTAAAAATGAAGCATAACAGAATGTAGTGATAAAATGAAGAGTGGCCAAAAATGTCAGCTCTTGATGTATTAAAAACAAATTCACTCTTCAGCTTCTTTAAACATTCATTGAACTGTTTCTCATAGTATTTCAACAAATGACATTGACAACATGTATGAAATTAGAATTGCATCATTTGATGAATTCTTCCAAGACCTAATCTTTAGAAATATGCTTCTTAAAATCAATTCCTATTTTTACCTCGGGAGTTCTTAGCTAAACAGCATCTCTCTTTTACTTTTAGCATGTTTCAGAATAACTGTATTGATCTGGCTCCTTGAGTAGTTTCTAGGAAATCTGTACTTTTAAGCTTATCTTAACTTTAGAGACCCAAGGGAACTAAGGCATACAGAACTTAAATTCAGCCATCACCCCTGCTCCTCAACCTCAATAAAGCAAGTAAGCTCAAGAAAGCTGAAGTGAGACTAGGACGAAAGAGTTTAATTTCCTGGGTAATAGCGCATCTAACTGAATTTGTTTTTCCTCCTGGGACTACATCTCAGTACTGCAAAAGCTGGATGTGAAGACTGGGAAAGTACATAGATTTTCAGAGTACAGTAGATTCCACAATATGCCTCCCAGATTCATCTCCTCATCCTTCCAGGACTTAAGAACCAATTCTCTAAACCTCTGGGAGTGTTATCAGCCCTCACTGGAAATTGTCCTTGGTTGTAAAACCTGCTTGTTGAATGTCATGCCTTTTCCTGTGAGAAGTATGCATCTTCTGGTTTGTCGATTTGAGGCTATAAATGCCCAGCCCATCAACCCAATTTGGGACAACTTCAAAAGGCCATCCCAACTTCAGAGCTCCTCATGGAATTGGCTGAGGCCTTTTGTATGAGTTTTCTATTACTAACTATAACAAATCACTATAAATTTAGGGGTTTAAAACAATGCAAATTTGTTATTTCACAGTTCTGGAGGTCAGAAGTCTGAAATGAACCTCTCTGGGCTAAAATTAAAGTGTCAGCAGGGCTGCATTTCTTCTGCAGGCTCTTGAGGAGAATCCATTCCCTTACCTTATTCAGGTCCTAGAGGCCTCCTGCATTCTTTGACTCATGACCCCTATTTTTTCTTTTGTCTTCAAAGCCAGCAGCATAGCATATTTGCATCTTTTTTCATCTCTGACCTCTGCTTCCATCTTTCCTTCTTCTCTGACTCCCACTCTTCTGCCTAGTTCTTTTCCTTATAAGGAGCCTAGTGATTACATTGGACCCATCTGGATAATCTAGATTGATATGCCATCTCAGGAACCTTAATTGCACATGTAAAGTCCCTTTTTCCATCTAAGATAACATTCACAGGTTATAAGGATCAGGTTGTGAATGTATTTGGGGAGGGTTCATTATTCCGCCTACCACAACTTTGTTGTGGCTGCATCACAGGCAGACTTCTGCTGCCTGCAATTGCCCACAGGTATCAATTCTAAAAGCACTCCCAGTAAACATCCTACACACAAATATCCACCTAATAGTCTACTCCTCAGCAGACATAACCTGTTATAGCAATACAGGAGGTTAGGAGAAGAGTCTGGGCATGGCTACCTCAGAATTCCTTTGGATGGTACCTTGTCTTTACTCCCTAAAGTAACATTCCTTTACTCTTTAGAGGCTTAAATCTTATTTTATTTTATTTATTGTTTTTTCTATTACGGTTATCCCACTCTCCCCACTTTGTTCTCACCCTACCCCATCCACCCCTTCTCCCTCAGTCCATTTCCACCCTGTTGTCCATGTCCATGGGTAATTCATACTAGTTCCTTGACTAGATGCTTTCCCTTCTTTCCCCCCTTCACGCCCCCCCCATCTCAGTCACTATTAGTCCGCTCCTTCTTTAGTTGCCTCTGGTTCTATTTTTGTGTGTGTTTGTGTTGTTGGTTAGTTCCTGTATTAGATGATATCATATGGTATTTGTCTTTTGCTGCCTGGTTTATTTCACTAGCATAATTCTCTCCAGTTCCATTTATGTTGTCGTAAATGGTAGGAGTTCCTTTCTTCCTTCTCCTGCATAGTATTCCATTGTGTAAATGTACCACAGTTATTTGATCCACTCATCTACAGAGGAGCACTTAGGTTGTTTTCAGCATTTGGCTGTTGTAAATAGTGCTGCTATGAACATAAGTGTGAATAGATTCTTTTGAATTGGTGTTTCAGGATTCTTTGGGAATAATCCTAGCAATGGAATTGCTGTATCAAAACACAATTCCGTTTTTAGTTTTTTGAGGAAATTTCATACTGTTATTCATAGTGGCTGCACCAGTCTACATTCCCACCAACAGTGCAGGAGGGTTCCCTTTACTCCACATCCAGGTAAGCATTTGTTATTTGTTGATATGTTGATGATGGCCATTCTGACCAGTGCAAGGTGTTATTTCATTGTGACTTTAATTTGCATTTCTGTGATGGCTAATAATGTTGAGCATACTTTCATATGCCTATGGATCCTCTGTATGTCCTCTTTGGAGAAGTTTTTGTTCAGGTTCCTTTGCCCATTTTATAATTGGGTTGTCTGTCTTCTTAGTGTTGAGTTGTATAAGTTCTTTATATATTTTTGAGATCAATCCCTAGTCTGAGGTATCATTGGCAAATATGTTTTTCCATATGGTTAGTTCCCTTTTGATCTTGCTGATGTTATTTTTTTTTTTTTTTTGCTAAGCAGAAACTCTTTAGTTTGATGTAGTCTCATTTGTTTATTCTTTCCTTTATTTCCCTTGCCTTAGGAGATATATCTGTAAAAATATTCTTACATGGAAAATTTTACTGCCTATGTTTCTCTCTAGGACTTTTATGGTGTCACGGCTTACATTTAAGTCTTTGATCCATCTTGAGTTTATTCTGGTGTATGGTATAAGTTGGTGGTCCAATTTTTTGCATGTCCCTGTAGAGTTCTTCCAGCACCATTTGTTAAAGAGGCTCTTATCACTCCATTTTATGTTCCTTTCCCCTTTGTCAAATATTAGTTGACAATATAGATGGGTTTATTTCTGGGCTCTCTATTCTGTTCCATTGATCTATATGTCTGTTCTCATGCCAGTACCATACTGTTTTGATTATTGTGATTCTTCCTGTTGTGTTCTTCTTCCTCAAAGTTGCTGTAGCAATTTGGGGCCTTTTTTGGTACCATATACATTTTTGAAGGATTTGTTTTAGGTCTGTGAAATATATCATTGGCATTTTATTTTATTTTATTTTTTCTAAAGTAGAAATTTAGTTTATTCATTTGTTTATGACACAGTACACAAGAAGCAAAGTGTTTCACATCATAGATTTCACTTCCAACTCCGTGGAATGTTCATTTCTTTGGCTAAAAGGAGAGACTAGACGGGAAAGCCATGTGACTCTTGGGCAACTGAAATAAGGCCGGGGCAGGGGCAATGCTGACACCTTCCTCACGGGGATGGGCAAAGGCAGCTATTAGTTGCAAGGTGATTTTCTAGAATGATTAGCTGGAAGCACATGAGCACCTCTCCTGGACGCTTGAGCCGCCTCAGCCTCAGTCATCCCCACCACACAGGCATAGCAGCGCTTTCTGGTAGTCACCCTTCGTGTCTTGCTGGATGTAATAGTACAAGGACTTGCCATACTTCTTCTTGAATTCAGACCTGATTTTCAACATGTCCACTTTACTGTGGGAGATCATGATTCTGATCAAGACCTTGTCGCGTGTCCCCTTGCCCTTCATGGAGTCATACAGTCGGTCAGCAAAATACAGAGGCTTGTTCTGGATGCACTGGACCAGGTTCAGGAAAGCATTCTCCAGGTCTCCCTTGACTTCCTTCTTGATGCTCTCCAGCATGTCATAAGGGCTGTAGCTCTTGTACCTTTCTAATACTTTCTGGAGGTGACACACGCTCCGCTCGGTCATGATGCTGATCCACTTGGGAGCCTCAGTTCCTTTCCTCTTCACTCCAGCATCATAGAGATCCCGGGCATCTTGGTCAATCAGCTCATAATCAATGACAGAGCCATCTTCTGCTCTTCTACCCTTTGCAAGGGCAACCATCAGCTTGCAGAAGTCACCAGATGTGTCAGAAATAATGTCCTTCTCCAGGTCAGTCTTGTACATCTCCTTGTAGACTCTGTTAATTTCCTGCAGCTCCTGGTTGGTCCTGGAGCAGATGATCTCGATGAGAGAGTCCTCATCAGTCCCCAGCCCCTTCATGGAGGCCTTCAGCTCGGAAGCGTCATACTGAGCAGGTATTTTCAACAGGCCCAGAATCACTGTCTCCAGGTGGTCAGACAAGGCTGACTTCAGTGCTGACGCAAGATCCCTTTTGGTCCTTCTCTAGTAGGTGAAGGCGATATTCTGCCTCTGCTCATTGCTGCAGTTGGTCAGAATGTTGACGATGGTGACCTCATCCACACCTTTGGTCTTGATGGCCGTTTCGATGTTCAAAGCATCCCGCTCAGCATCAAAGTTGGTGTAGGCTTTGACTGACCTGTATGCATTTGGGGGTGTCGAGTGATCACCCTCCAAGCTGAACTTGCACAGAATTTCATAAACGGTAGACATTTTGAAAGAAGCTGGGCCAGGCGCTCAGAACCGCAAGAGTCCCCAGATGCAGAACTCATTGGCATTTTAATAGGGATTGAATTGAATCTGTAAATTGCTTTGGGTAGTTGTGGACATTTTAATGATGCTGATTCTTCCCATCCATGAACATGGTATATGCTTCCATTTATTTGTATCTCCTTTAATTTCTTTCTTCAGTGTTCTGTAGTTTTCCGAGTACAGGTCTTTACCTCCTTGGTTAAGTTTATTCCTAGGTACTTTATTTTTCTTGTTGCTATAGTAAATGGGATTTTTCCCTAGTTTCTACCTCTGACATTTTATTGTTGGTGTACAGAAATGCCTTCTATTTTTGAATATTGACTTTGTACCCAGCTATTTTGCCAAATTCACTTATTAGGTCGAGCAGTTTTCATAGAGTCTATAGGGTTTTCTATGTATACTATCATGTCATTTGCAAATAATGACAGTTTTACTTCCTCTTTTCCAATTTGGATGCCTTTTACTTCTTTTTCTTGTCTTATTTCTGTGCCAAAACTATGTTGAATAGGAGTGGAGAGAGTGGACAACCTTGTCTTATTACTGATCTTAGGGGGAATGCTTTCAGTTTTTTGCACACTGCGTATGATGTTGGCTTAAGGTTTCTCATATATGGCCTTTATTATGTTGAGGTATGCTCCCTCTATTCCAATTTTGTTGAGTGTCTTCATCATAAATGAGTGTTGTACTTTATCAAATGGTTTTTCAGCATCTATTGATATGATCATGTGATTTTTGTATTTCATTTTGTTTATCTGGTGCATTACATTTTTTTGATTTGTGAATATTAAGTCATCCCTGCATTCCTGGGAAGAATCCCACTTGACCGTGGCGTATGATATTTTTAATGTGTTGCTGTATCCTGTTTGTCAATATTTTGTTGAGGATTTTAGCATCTATGTTCATCAGTGATATTGGCCTATAGTTTTCTTTCTTTGTAGTGTCTTGACCTGGTTTTGGAGTTAGGGTAATACTGGCCTCATAGAAAGAGTTTGAGAGTCTTCCCTCTCCTTGCATTTTTTGGAATAGTTTGAGAAGAATAGGAGCTAGTTCTTTCCCAAATGTTTAGTAAAATTCACCTGCAAAGCCGTTTGGTACAGGATTTTATGTGCTGGGAGTTTTTTGATGACTGCTTTGATTTCACTCTTTGTTATTGGTCTATTCAGGCTTTCTGCTTCTTCTTGATTCAGTTTTGGAAGAGTATATGTTTCCAGAAATTTGTCCCTTTCATCTAGGTTGTCAAATTTCTTTTCATAAGTTGTTCATAGTAATTTTTTACAATCCTTTGTATTTCTGTGGTATTGGTTACAATTTCTATTCTTTTATTTCTGATTATGTTTATTTGGGTCATCTCTCTTTTTTTCTTGATGAGCCTGGTTAAAGATTGTTGATTTTGTTTATCTTCTCAAAGAATGAGCTTCTGGATTTATTGATCTTTTAAATTGTTTGTTTATTCTCCATGCCATTTAATTCTGCTCTGATCTTGATGATTTCCTTCCTTTTATTCATTCTGGGCTTTGTTTTTTTTTTTTTTTTTTTTCTCTAGTTCTTATACCTGTAGGATTTGATATTTTTATTTGAGATTCTTCTATCATTTTTAGGTAGGCCTGTATTACTATAAACTTACCTCTCAGAACTTCCTTCACTGTGTGCCATAGGTTTTGGGCTGTTTTGTGTTCATTATCATTTTTTTCCAGAAGCTTGGTGATTTCTTCCTTGATGTCAGTGTTAACACATTCATTATTTAATAGCATGTTATTCATTCTCTGTGAATTTGAATGTTATTGTATTATTTTTTTCTTGAGGTTGATTTCCAGTGTCAAGCCATTGTGATCTGAGAAGATGCTTGATATAATTTCAATATTCTTGAATTTGTTGAGGCTTGTTTTGTGTCCCTCATGTGGTCTATCTTTGAAAATGTCCCATGTGCATTTGAAAGAATGTATGTTTTGCTTCTTTGGGGTGAAAAGTTATATATATATCAATTAAGTTCATTTTGTCTACAGTGTTGTTTAATGCCTCAGTATCTTTGGTGTTTCTTTGCTTCAAAGATCTGTCCCTTGTTGACAATGGGGTATTAAAGTCTCCTCCTGTGAGTGTGTTCCCGTTGATATATTTTTTTGTAGTCTTCCAATATTTTCCTTATATATTTCAGTTCACCTATGTTGGGTGCATATATGTTTATAAGGGTTATATCTTCTTGATGGATTGTTCCCTTAAGTATTATGAAATTACCTTCTTTGTCTCTTTTTATGGCCTTTGATATGAAATCTGTATTTTCTGATATAGGTATTTCTACATCAGCTTTTTTTTCATGTCCATTTGTTAAATTATTTTTCCCTTTCCTTCACTGTGTAGAACTTTTGTTTTGAGGTCAGTCTCTTGTAGACAGCATATATGTGGCTCATGCTTTCTAATCCATTCCACTAACCTATGTCTTTTGATTGGTGCACTTAATCCATTTAAATTTAAAGTTGTTATGAATAGGTGCTATTCATTGTTATTTTCCCCCTTTGTACCTGTGCTTCTTCACCTTCTGTCTCTCTGTTTCTTCATTTTAAAACAGACCCTTTAGCATCTCTTGAAATACTTGTTTGGTGGAAGTGTATTTTTTTAGCCTTCTTTTGTCTGGGAAATGCCTTATTTAACCTTCCATTTTGAACAGGAGCCTTGATGTGTAGTGTAATCTTGATTGCAGGCTTTGTTTTTCATTGCTTGAAATATATTTGCCATTCCCTTCTGGCTTGTAGTGTTTCTGTTGAGAAATATGATGATAGCCTTATCAGAGCTCCATTGTATGTCATTAGCTATCTCTCTTGCTACTTTTAGGATTCTCTTTTTGTCTTTGAGTTTTGCCATTTTAATTATAATGTGCCTTGGAGTGAACTTGTTTGTGTTTATCTTCATTGGGATCCTCTGTGCTTTCTTGGATTTGCATGGCTTTTTCTCTCCTCAAGTTAGGGAAATTTTCTGTCATTACTTTTTCAAACAGGTTTTTTATCTCTTGCTCCTTTTCTTCTCCTTCTCGTATTCCTATGATATGGATATTATTACGTTTCATGTTGTCCTGCAGCTCTCTTAAAACCTCTTCATTCTTATTCAGTTTGTTTGCTTGTTTTTTCATTTTGTGGCATTGTCTGGGAATTTTTTTCCACGTTATCCTCCACCTCACTGATCCAATCTTCTGCTTACTCTAGTCTGTTTTTTGTTCCTTCTAATATGTTCTTTAATTCAGAAGTTGTATTCTTCATTTCTTCCTGGCTCTTATTGATAGTTTCTATGTCCTTTTTAATGCTGGTGTAATTCTCAGTATGTTCCTTATAGTTTCCATGGAGTTCTTTGTAGTTTTCTTTGAGCTCACTGAGCTCATTGAATTTCCCTATCATCCATACTTCGAATTCCATGTCTGATAGTTCGCTTACCTCTATTCCATTTAGCACTCTCTCTGGGAATTCCTCCTTTCCTTTTGTTGGGGGTTTGTTTCTCTGTCTCCTCATTTTTGTGATTCCTCTTGTTTATTGCTGCTGCTTTGATTGACCTGCACTTCCTGGATCTGCATCTGGTGGCATCAGATTGTGTTCCAGCTTGTCCCTAGGCAGCCTGTTGGAGACTACCAGAGATCTACTACCTTTGTCTGTCTTCTTTAGTTGCTAATTTATTCAATCTGTGATCAGCTGTCAGGTTTAGAACCCAGGGTGGGGCAGATTAATTCCTGTTGGCAGGGCTTTTGCTTCCCCTCAGGCTGATGCCACTTGAAGTTGAGTGGTCTGCCTGCAGTATGGGAAATGAGTCAGCATTGGGAGTTGGTTAGCTGCTCCCTAAGTTCTCACCTCAAAGTTACCACCGCAAACTCTCCTTAAGTGTCTCTAGTCCTCTCTGCCCTTCCTCTGCTGGAGCACAGGGTAGGTGGCTATCAATATATTTTTGAACGTGATATGTTCAAGAGCTCTTTGTCTCCAGCTCTGACTTTCAGGCCAGAAAACATATCCTATACCTTTTCACTTTTCAAAGATGGATGCTACCATACTTTCTGCTCTGTTGCTGTAGGCTGGGAAGCCCAGCCAGAGCTTTAAACCCTTCCCTTTTCAGGGGGAACCCCAAGCTGCTGAGCTTTTCTCAGTCCCTTCAGCTGCCACCCATGGGAGCCCATCCAGCCCTTTCATGTCTTCACACTTGCTACCAGTCATGCTGTGATGAAGCAGCCTTTTCTATCTTTCCATGGTAATAAGGCTTCTCCCCAGATAGTGTTCAGTTGGTTATTCCAGATGATTTCTCCACAATTAAGTTTTAATTCCATATTGGCCCTCGGAGGTGGTTAGTGTAGCTTCCACTTACTCCTCCGCCATTTTGGATCTCCAAAGATTGGCAGTGTTTTTTTTTTTTTTTAAGTGTATTATATTGATTATGTTGTTACAGTAGTCCCAATTTTAACCCCCTGCTCCCCTCTGCCCAGTACCTCCCTTCCTTCCAGCAATCCCACCCCTTTTAGTTCATGTCCATGGGTCAACCATATAAGTTCTTTGGCTTCACTCTTTCCTATATTATTCTTAACTTCCCCCTGTCTATTGTGTAACAACCAATTATGCTTCTTTTTCTAAAGTATATTTTGATTATATTGTTGCAGTAGTTCCAATTTTTTCCCCTTTGCTCCCCTCTGCCCAGTAACCCTCTTCCCTCCAGCAATTCCACCTACCTTAGTTCATGTCCATGGGTTGTGCATATAAGTTCTTTGGCTTCACCCTTTCCTATATTATTCTTAACTTCCCCCTGTCTGTTTTGTACCAATCGATTATGCTTCTTAATCCCTGCACCATATCCCCATTTCTCCCCCTCTCCCCTCCCAGCTGATAATACTCTAAATGATTCCCATACCTATGATTCTGTTCCTATTCTGGTTTGCTTAGTTGTATTTTGTTTTTACTTTTTAGATTCAGTTGTTGATAGTTGTGAGTTTGTTGTCATTTTAGTGTTCATAGTTTTGATCTTCTTTTTCTTAAGTAAGTCCCTTTGACATTTCATATAATAATGGCTTGGTGATGATGAACTCTTTTAGCTTTACCTTGTCTGGGAAGCACTTCATCTGCCCTTCCATTCCAAATGATAACTTTGCTGGATAGAGTAATCTTGGTTGTGGGTTGCTTTTCATCACAGTGAATATTGCTTACCAGTCCCTTCTTGCCTGCAAAATGTCTTTTGAGAAATCAGCTGATAATCTTATAGGCACCCCTTTGTTGGCAACTCTCTGCTTCCCTCTTGCTGCTCTTAGGATTCTCTCTTTATCTTTCAACTTTGGCATTTTAATCATGATGTGTCTTGGTGTGGTCTCTAGGTCCAGTTCGCCTGGGACTCTCCATGCTTCCTGGACTTGTATGTCTACTTCCTTCACAAGATTTGGGAAGCTTTCCTCCATTGTTTTTTCACATAGGTTTTCAATTTTTTGCTCTTCCTCTTCTCCTTCTGACACCCCTATGATTCAGATATTTGCATATTTAAAGTTCTCCCAGAGGTTCCTATGCCTCTGCTCATTTTTTTTTCAATTCTTGTTTCCTCATACTGTACTAGTTGACTGTTTCTTTCTTCCTTATGTTCCAAATCATTGATTTGAACCCAGGTTTTCTTCCCTTTGCCATTGGTTTTGTGTGGATTTTTCTTCATTTCACTTAGCATAGCCTTCACTTCTTCTCTTATGCATTTGCCATACTCAAGCATATCTGTCAAGCCTGTGAGCATCTTTATCACCAGTGTTTTGAATTCTGCATCTGTTAGGTTGGCTATCTCCTCATCTGTTAGGCTGGCTATCTCTTTGTCACTTAGCTCTTCCACTGGAACCTTGATCTGTTCCCTCTTTTGGGCCATACTTCTCTGTCTTCTCATCTTGACAGGTCCTGTGTCTGTTTGCCTCTGTGTCTTAGGTAGAACTGTCACTCCTGTTATGTTGTAAAGAGCAGAACCTTAGGAATTTGTCAGTATAGGGCAACCTGTTTCACCACGTTGTGGTGCTGTATGTGGGGGAGGGGTCCAAGAGGGAACAATTCCACTTGCCCAGCACTTGCCCCTTTTTCAGGCACTTCTCACACTTCCGTATGGGACTGGTGCCTCTCTAGCTCCTGCTCTGGCTGTCGTTCCTAGAGGGGGTAGGTCTGTGGATGTCCTAGGACTGTGGGGGTCCTTTAAACAAGTGGCCTCTCCTGAGAGACCAGCAGTTTCTGCCTCTGCCCCAACCCGCACTAGTTTGTACAGTCAGAAGCAATGAGGCTTGATTTTCCCCATTGCTGGGACCGTGAGCTACACAGTTGGTCAGGAGCTGGTAATGCTCCCCATGTGTCCCTCCTGACTTTTAAAAATGTGTAACTGTGCTTTTTGCCAGCCTACTGCTGTTGCTGTCACCACCACACTGCATCCTCTCTGCCCTGGCTCTGCCCCTCCTACCTGTCTGGATGAGTACTTATTATTTATATTTTTGTTTGTTCGACTTCCATGCAGCTTGATTTTCCTGAATTCTGGTGGTTTCTAGTTTTGAGGTAGTTGTATTCCTTCTTAGTTTTGGAGGGAGACACAGCATGTCTGTCTACGCCTCCCTCTTGGATGAAAGTCAGAGATTGGTAAGTTTTATAAGACACATTTTTTTCCTTCTATTACTTGGACTACAGCACATTGCACTAATGTAGAATTACTAAAAATAAATACAGAAAATTATAACAAGCTTGATTGGGAAACTTTCAGTTCCTTCCTAGTGGAAGATTTCTGCCAATGGAAATAGCACTCATGTAATGCTAGTTATACAGAACAGTTGCTTACTCTTTATGTATATGATGAGACATACTCAACAAATAAAATCAACTTTAAAGAGAAGCTGCTGCTCCAAACATACCTAGTTGTAGACCAAATCTTAGTTCAAGTAGTTTAGTTGCAATATGATCTCAAGAAGCAAGAGTGAAGACATAGGGAGAGTACGACTGAGAAGAATAAGCTGATTTAAAATGTAGTGGATGATGTTACCATTATTGTATAGCTCCCTATACAAAGTGTTTTTTTCCAAATTCTAGCTTCTGTATGTTTTGCACTTAATGATTCATACCTTAAGACTTCCTTATGGATGTACCCTTGAACTATTAGAATTGCCTTATCTGGATATATTGAGAGTCAAAAATGTCTGAGGATTTACATGCCCCTGCCCCCTCCATGCCCAAAGGTGCCCCATAGCCAAAGGCTGACTGGTACAGGAGTGCAAAAGCCCAGCCCCTCTGCCTTGAGGTGGGGCAAACTTTTGTGTAATATACATCCCAGTATTCCCCAACGTTGGGATTCACCTGAAATCTCACTGTTGGTTTGTTTCTTCCCCAACCCTGCTCTGCTTCCCTCATTCCCTGACTGCTCCCTACTAGGAGCACTTACTTCCTTAATAGAGATCACTGGCACATGAATCTTCATCTCAGGGTCTGCTTCTGGAGATAGCACCAAAACCTAAGGATGGATTATTAAGGTTGCTTCTGCAGGAAAGAAGACTATTATTCTGACAAAACTTCACAGAAGCATATAGGAAATAAAATGAAGATACCATGCCTTATTTCATCCAGTCAATAATTCACAACAAGGCTCCATACTTTGTCTTCATAAGAATATGAATAATCAAACAAAACTTAAAGCATTGTGGGAAATATCAGTCTTTTACAAAGCTTATTTCCTCTAGACTTTGCATCTCAGTAATGAGATAGATTATGAGACACTTTATTCACCAATGTCTTCGTGGATGTTTTCAGTTACAAGGTTTTAGTGAAAATAGTATTTAGTTTATGTGATAAGATATAAGCAGTATATAAAACCTTAACAGTATTTTAATTTTCCCAATCCTTTCTGGGTATGTAATATTACAAGAGGTGCCTCTAAGTGAAAAAGTAACAGGAAAAATAAATTGCCATTTTACAGATTTTAGTAAAGCCTTTTTTTACATACTTCCCAGAAAATGAGAAAGTGAATAACTGAATTGACTGGCTAACAAACCAATTTGGAAATCATATGTTTCCCAATTCTTTCTTTTGAAGTGATTTATAGGTGAAACTAATTAAGTTATCAAATTATACATTATTAAAAATCTGGGTATATATCTGAAGAAACCCAAAACACTAATTTGAAAGAATATTTGCATCCCCTATGTTCATTACAGCATTATTTACAATAACCAAGCTCTGGAAGCAACCCAAGTGCCCATCAATAGATGAGTGCATAAAAAGCTGTGTACATTGAAACAATGGAATAGTAGTTGATCATAAATAAGAATGAAATCTTACTATTTTCCACAGCATGGATGGGTCTAGAGGGTTTTATAATAAGTGAAATAAGTCAATCAGAGAAAGACAAATGCCATGTGATTTTACTTATATGTGGAACCTAAAGAACAATATAAACAAACAAAAACAGAAACAGACTCATGGAGAGATACAGAGAACAGTTTGATGGTTGACAGAGGGAAAGGTGGTTGGGGGACTGGGTAAAAAAGCTGAAGGGATTGAGAAGTAAAGATTGGTAGTTACAAAGTACTCATGGGGATGTAAAGTACAGCACAAGAAATATAGTCATTAATATTTTAATAACTATGTATGGTGCCAGGTGAGTACTGGAAATACCAGGGGGAGAACTTTTTCAAGTATGTGATCATCTAACCACTATACTGTACACCTGAAAATAATACCAAATATTACTGAATGTAAACAAATTTTAATTAAAAAATAAAAATAAAACTATACCTTCTGATAATACAACCACTAGTTAACTTTTAACATATATCTTCAAATGAAGTGACTTTGCTATAACAAAATGATTTCTATTCATTTACTTACCTAGGTGAACAAGGTTTCTCAATTCTTACATATGTATAAACAGAATATACATTTTCTGAAACCTTTTAAGAATACTAGGCTTATTATTTAGTTCATCTCATGAAGGCTTATTCTGTACACTTTCTGAAGACTTCAGTGAAGAGTGCCTCTGCACTACACATTGTTTGTTTTGTTTTTGTTTTTTTCTTATTTGTAAGCAAGGTGGTATAATTTGGGTTGTATTTCTACTACCTCTGGATCACAGGGAGACTGGAGACCTTTTTACTAATTATAAAAAGTGGCAGGGAGTCCTTTTATGACATTCTTTATGCAGATAAAATAGCATTAGCTTCATCATTTTGAAATGACTTGGCAAGAAGCTTTCAATACAAAGCCACAGTGTTTGCTATATAATTAGGGAGCTCTAAGACACCAATGAAATGTTAATAATGCATATATTTCCTTGAATATCTGACATTCTTATTATCTTCAATTATACATTTTCTAGGAAAGCAATCATTAAACAATGTACTACCCATGATAACCACCCCCACATTATTTGGGAGTTGGAATTTTCCCAAATTAACTGAATTTTACTTATCTTTTTGTTATGTTTCATACAAATGACAGCTCATAATATAAACATTGTATTCATTGTACTTGTTAATATCTTAACACTACTAAAGCCAGAAAAGAAAAAAAAAAAAACAGTGAGAAATGCCTTGTGATAGTAAATTTAAATTTTAGAAAATCTTGTAATCATTGCACAGAAAATGTGAGAATTAAGTTGATGGTAAAGTAGACTGTTTGATTTTAAGTGTCCCTGAGAGAATGAAGAAGATAAAAGGGGAAAAATAATCATGCCATTTTGGACTCCATAAAATAAACAGCTTCATTGTGGATCAGTGCCTAAAATATATGTGAGTGAAAATTGGAATTGCAAATGAATTAAGGAGGAAATAACTCCACTTTTACAGGACTCTGTTTTGCATTTGGCTAGGGGATTTTTTTCTACTATAAACTTAGAATAAATTCCCAACTTTAAACAGAGGCATAGACAAAAATTACCCTATTCATGGTTTGATAATTAAATAGATGCTTTATTGAAGATCTGTCTCTTTTTAAATCACATAAGTAGGATCTAATAAACTTGATTAGTTAGTAAAAGAAATTGCATTCATGGCAGGAAAATATCTTATCACAAATACACACTTAATTCATAAACCATGATACTTTGTGTTAAATATGTTCAGGCTCCAAAGTCCTTGGGTTGTATATGTAGATGAAGAGCCAGATACTGCCTGATTAAATGATCAAGTCTTGGGATGCTGATCTACGTGATTTGATTTTAAGTGCCCCTGAGAGAAAAAGCAATGATCAGTAACTTCCTACTTCAGCTGTCCCCCAGTTGCTGATTTCTTGCTTTTTTAAGAGAGGCTAAATGGGGATTTCCACCTTGACTATTATCACTTTGTTTTGGGATTTTTCTACCTAATCTTATTTTGAATGCAAGCATGGTGCATCTCCTCTGTCCATACTGGGGAATGCAATAAGAATTAGATGGAAACAAATCTAAGTATAGAACTCAGCTCTTCTAAATGTGTGATCTCAGGCAAATCACTCTAGGACTTGGGGCTTGAATTTGGAGTTTTATTACCATTTGCAAATGATTTAATATTTTTATTCACCTCCAATGTATCTGCTTCATAGGCCCTAAAAGACAGCTCTTGGTAATTTTTTGTCTTACAATGGCACGTAAGGACTTAGGAAAGTGAAGTATGTATGCCTGTAATTAAACCCTCTTTACATGGATCAATAAAGTAGCCCAAGGTCAATATGGGCAACCTGGCATCTGCCCCTGAGCTCTAGTCCCT
The DNA here is from genome assembly GCF_987537825.1 of Furipterus horrens. Classification (NCBI taxonomy): domain Eukaryota; kingdom Metazoa; phylum Chordata; class Mammalia; order Chiroptera; family Furipteridae; genus Furipterus; species Furipterus horrens. Next base: position 87,553,996 of record NW_028327187.1, read on the forward strand.
CAACTTTAGCTGCCTCATGGCAGGATGAAGCTATGTGGTATAGAATCCAGGGTTATGTCTAGTGTACTTTTCAACTTGAGTAAATCTAGATAAAAATAAAAAATTAAAAAGGATGGCATCTAATGACAAGCTTAAGGATAAAAACTATGAAATAATAAAAGGAAGACATATTCTGTGTTTGTATATTGAATATCCTCTGGGAAGTAAGGAGAAAAGAAATTAGACCCAAGCTGTCATTCAGAGTGAGAACCACCAAATTGTGAATATGGGCCTGGGAAGAGACACTAGGGCACTTGTCTCAGGTTTGATGTGACTCTTCTCTTGCATGAAAACCCTGTAGTAACCTCATTGGAGGAAGTTACCTTGCAAAGAAATGCCAAGTGTCATCAAAATCTACTGACACCACCTCCATTGCATCCAGTCCCGCAATTGGAGTCCTGTCATAGCACACTCAGAGTTAGGGACAAGTGCAGAGATGGAGAGGGAAGGAAATATTTAAACATTGGTAAAATGGCAAAGTTTTTGCTAAGTTGTATCAGTGATAATCTAGAAAGTACACATACGAAAATGCTTTTAAAAGGTACTAAACCAAAAGGATGAAATATAATATTGGCTAAATAAACTGTTATTAAGAAATTCTTCTTCATCCAAACATGCAGCAGTCTGGACAGTGCAAACAGATTGTACTACCTGGAACAGCTGGAAGTGTTTGACTAAAACATGAACACAGGAGTGGTCTATAAGTTGAGATGCCAGGAATAGCCTGAAGAAATTTTAAAAGGCTTAGAGAGAGGGGAATGTTGTAGTGAATTTATTGTGTGTGCTTCTTCTCCCACCTCTCCTAGATTATCCCTTGGCCATATGAAAATGACACGTCTCTTAAGGTACTGAGAAATGTATGGGTGGGCAGGATTTGAAAAGTCTCTCATTCCTATCTACTTCAGGTTAGTAATAATGGTGGGAGATGCTGCCATTGAATTGGGCTTTCTAATTTCATTGGGAATGTTGGAATGCCAGGATGGTAAAAGCCAAAGGGAGCCATTTTACTACTAGAGACAAAGTGTATGTGATTGCTGTAATAAGAAGCAGAGCCACAGTGGCAATTGGAAAGTTTTGTCATGTATGAATCTTTGGAAATGACTACTTTATCTCAGTATCCCTAGGACTGGAAAAAAGTAATCAGTTGTCACAGTTTAGCTTCCTCAAAACAAAAATCTGAGGCAAGACTTGCATTTTGAAATCTTATTGGGAAGTGCTCTTGGAGGAGTAAAAGAAGCAGAATTAGGCAGAGGGAGAAGTTGAACTGTAATGCAGTCACAACAGAGGCTATAACCACGGCTACAGTGAGTTGTGAAGCTTAGATGGTCCTGTAGAGTGTTCTGATTTGGAGGAAGCTGCCTGGCCTTTATATTTCTGCACTGACCAGTCATTGGCTATAGGCTGCCCCGAGAAAGGGACATGATCTTGGGTAAGGCAGCTCTGTCTACAGACCCAAGCAAGCCCCAAAGAGGGGCTTAGCTGAGAACTGTTGACTGCCAACACTTTCAACTAGGGGAGTGAATGCTTCAGTCTTAAACACAGGGAGTTGTCTTTTGAGAGGTGCCCCCAAATACCCACAACACCTACTAAAATATTATAGGATCTGTTACTAGCTGAAAAATCTAGGTCAAAAAAGAGAGACTAGACATGAATTATCATAGTGAGAATCATAGTTTTTCTCACCCTGTCCCCAAACCAGACTGAGCCAGATCCCCAAAACAGAGCCCTTTGAATTAAGAAGATATTGCATTCCTTGGAAGGAAGATCCCTGTGCTGTTGTCATACATACACTATAAATATGCCTCTAAATCTTCCTCCGAGGGATTTGGAGCCATTTATCAGAGTGACCATGGACTGGAGAATGGGAGATCGCCATATCAGGGATTGCCAGACAGAGGCTCAGAGTTGATGCTAATCCTGGAGTTCTCAAATGTCACTATGTCTCTACCAATGAGAATTGTAGCCAGAGGTTAGTTGACTAATAGAATTTTTGACTGAGACTATGATTATTTCCCAAGTTCTGGAAATATGTCTGGGATAGACATACTCAGCATCTAGCAGAATCCCTACATTGGCTCCTGTACCCATAGAGTGACAGCCATTACAGTAAAAATAAACAAGTGAAAACCCCTGGACCCTGGAACTTCCCTCTCCTACCAGAATAATAAACCAAAAGCAGTATTACTTTCCTAGCGTAACTGCAAATATTGGTTTCATCATGAAAAAATTGAAAAATGCTTGGAAAGATGATTTTTATCATATTCCCACTTAATTTGTCTGTCTTATACAGAGGACATCCAAACCTTGGAGAATGGGTGTGGATAATCACACAGGTAATTGGGTGCTGACTTTCATTTCAACAATTGCTCCATAGTGGTCTCTTCTCTAGACCAAATTCACAGAACTTGGAACCTACTTGGGCAGTAGAAGCTTCTTTCTGAGTTCTGAGAAACACCACCTTCCTCTTTTTGCATCTGAGTCTATCCAACACTTTTATAGCTTAATTCCATGTATGGAATCTCTTCTGCATGAAACACCTAGAGTGGGGCTGCAGGTTGAATTCCCTTGGAAGCAACCTAAAACAGAGATTAACATGCAGGATATTTATAATATATAGGGAAAGGATGAAAGCAGGATTGGGCAGAGGGAGAAGTAGGGCTGCAATGCAACATCAATTAAAATCTAAGAGAACCCCACATGGAGTTCTGAAACTGGAATGGTCTTTCAAAGTTGTCCCAAGATGTGGGGAGTGGACTAGACCTTTATACGGAATGAGTAGGAGGGAATGACCTTGGATAAGGGGACACTTTTTAGCTGAGGCAATCCCTATAGGAAGCTAAAAGCAAAGGGCTATCCACCGTCAACTGGGGGAGAAGTCTTTCAGTCTTCAAATGGGATCTGGATTATGCACAAATCACATCCACTAGAAGAGTGAAGTGGAAGGAAGGAGGGTGTTAGGGAGAATGAGGCAGACATATGATAAAGAGATGATGCTCCATTTTAGGGTCAGCTCATCTTTGGTAACCAGAAGGCATTTGACCAGACTCCACATTGGTCAATCTCATGGCATGAGGGGTATTTTCCCACTCAAAGGATCAAGTATCTGTATTTCTCTGTTTCACAAGCTCATTTTATGCATAAACAGAGAATTTTTAAAAGCAATATGTATGCCCATTCTTGCTATAAACTAACTATAAACAATATGATTGCATTGTGCTTTCTATGTTTCCCAAACTATTTCAGAGAAAAAGCTTCCAAAACAACTACTTTATGGCTACAATGAACATCTCCTTTGTAATTGCACTTGTCAAAACAGCCTGTCCCACATCCTCTCTCCTGACCCTGACTCTTCAGGGGAAGAAATGTGAGCTAATGAGGGAGAGCAGGGGAATGGAGTTTAGAAAAACAGCTGAAGAAATGCCTTGAAGACATTGAAAGCAAGCTTGACCATTTGCACCCTTCCTTAAAAATGTATGGAGATGATCCAATTAGTTGGAGAGCTGAAAATTTTTTCTGCATTTGTAAGAAGATGAACAGTGATAAAACACTGGCTGAAGTTTCCCAAGTCTGAATAGCAAGAGAATCCCTAGAAAAGAAAGAAATGATGCTATGGATGACAGGAGGTAAGGGCATCAGGAATTTATCAAGAATATTGCGACAGATTTCAATGATGCAGTGAGGAAAATTTATGAACAAGTGACTTGGAGAAAGAAAAACTCAGAATGAAGAATGATATCAAATTTTCTTGTGCCTGAGCTGACAGGGGCACGGAGGAAGAAAAGTAGCGTATGTGTACAGTCTATGTGAGATACACTGCCTCAGAACAGCAGTGCTATATGAAGCTGGCTGCTCCTATAACATCATTCCATGGGCTCTAGGAAAGTCTCTCTTACCCTCTCTTCTTGCTGCCTCCCAAGTGCCTCTGAAATTCGCAGTTAGAAATTACTTAATTATATGTTCTTTCACCTATAATTGTGTTTTGAAACTTACAGTACCTAGGATGAACCTGGCTTTATTGCTATATTCTGTAAACACTTTCTGGTTCTTTTGAAAATGTGCATCTCCTTAGGAGTGGAAGTGTGGCATTTTATGTTTAGTGAGAAATACTTACATGTGATATATGCTTTCATTAGGTGTTTGAGAGCATAGGACATGCGCCTGAGATGTGGGCCACTAGAAAGGAGAGTGCCTAAAAGAGAGAAAAAGCTCACCAATGGTCTGAAAAGATCTGACCTTCCTATTGTCCCATGAGGCTTTAGGCCATGGGAAAATAGTCTGGGGAAGTCAGTGTTGTGAGTTCAAATCTCAAATTGAACTTATTTTTTTTTATAGTTTAATGTTATAATATTTATAAAAATAAATCACAAGTTAAAAGTTATAATATTTATAACCATACAACTGTAACTCACAAGTTAAAAAATGTCTTAAGTAGAAAATATCTCTCTCTTAATTCCACCATACTAATAGAGCAATTGTTTTCATTTTCTATTTTGCCTTCCGGTATTTGTTCTTATATTTTAAGTAATTTTTATAATTATAAGATATTTTATATTTTTATTTTTACATGAAATAATTTTTCCATGTTGATACAGTCTTAATACTCAGTTGTATTTCTATAGGGCAATTGCGCTAGTTTGTAATTTTCATACTATAGAGCATTCTTAAATTTAGAAAAGACAAATTACTTCGTCAAAAGATTGTAAATGTTTAGACAGCTTTTGAGATATTGGCCGATTGCTATCCAAACTGTTTATGGCAATTTAAAATCCACCAAGCATTTCCACCTCTATTGCCTTCATTGGTTTTATCATTTTAAATGATTCTATTATTTTAATGGTGTAAAATGTGACTTTACTGTTTGACCATGTACTACTATTTCGAGGATTGGCAAGGTTTGATGGGTTCCCCATATGTTTGAAATTTTCTTAAAATAAAAATTTAAAATATACATGTAACAATTTTACAAGAAGTGCTAGGAACAATACAAAAATCTCTGTATACCTTTATCCTAATGCAGCAGTTGGAAACATCTTGCCAGATCATTTTATCATTTTCTCTCTATATATACTTATAAGTATTACTTTTTCTGAACCATTTGAACATATGCTGAATACATCATATACTTTACCCATCAGCAATATATTATATTTTATTTCCTGAATTTGATAATTACACCATTGTTATGTAAGAAAGTATTCTTGTGTTTAGGAAAAACCCATTTAAGTTTAATCTCATCTAAAATTCCTATTTCAGTTTTACAGATTATTTTAATAATATCTTTGAGGACAAACTTTTCCTATCCAGGAACCAATTCATGAAATGCATGCATTCATCTTTTAATAGGAAACATTTTTTCAGCATTATTTGTCTTTTGTGATAATGACATTTTGTGGAGTACGGACCAATTATTTTGTAGAATATCTGCAGTGCAAGAGTTCAACTCCTGGCAGGTTTGCTTTAGATTTGCTGAGACCAAAAAACAACAATGGAGTGTTGGAGAGGCAATTCATACCAGTTTAATCTTGCTCCTGTGGGAGAGGACAACAGTATCTGCCTTTTGCCTTGTCACATCATGTGAGGAGGACATGGGAATCATGGGAACCAAGATTATCCACCTTCAGTCTCATCCTGTGGTGGCAGGTGAGGACATATGGAAGCCATGGGAACCAAAACCACCCATGCCACCCGAACAGCAGTGGCCTGTATATATACATGAAGTTAACAAAGGTGGCATGCAGCCCATATGAGCTGTGTAATTCTTATGCAGAAAGAATTCTCTTAGACAAGGGTGACCTAGGCAAATGAAAATACATGCATGTGGAAGCAAGGATCCTGGCTACAGTCACGCTGACATGACAATACCCATCAGTGGTCTGGTAAGTGTTTAACAGATATGTTTCTGAAAAAAAATCCTGCTATATAGTTTTTACCATTTCCCATGATATGAATATTCCCATGGTGGCTGATGTTAAGCTACCAATGTGATCTTGGTGAGAGTGTCATTGGAAAGAACTGTTCATAGTCAGCTCTCATAAGCTGTAGGCATGAACCAACTCTAGCACATCACAGAATGTCCCTCAATTTGGGTTTGTTTCCTTGTTTTCTCAGAAATGGAAGAGATGATGCATTTTTGTCAGGAATGCCAATGAAATGGTGTTATGTTTTTCTTAGTAAATCATGTCAGGAGACCTGTAATATAGCTATGGCCCACCTGTACTTAGAGAAAAAAATGTGTGCGGTGTGTGTGTGTAATATAATTTTATTTCCCCTCAATATAAGAAATGGATGGAAGTGAGGATAAGGGAGTGCTCTGTTTGAAGCAGAGAAAGTCAGGTCCACAAATTCCTATTATCCCCACATTGTAGACTTGAGAGGGTTCTAAGTGGTACAGTTTGAAAATCACTATTGTGAATGGAGGATGAGAGTTTATTTCCAAGGGGCATGTAATTCTAAATATTTATGAAGGTTGTGCAATGTTAATAGGAAACATTTGTTTACTTATTATTAATATCATCCTTTTCCAGTATGCCGTCCTACATACACCAGTGGGACACACTGTCATCTATATTTATTTAATTCAAATATATTTTAATTAAATAGATTTGCATATCAGAGATCAGTTTCTCTTCGTTTGATAATTTTATCTTTATTTCTTCAAGAGTGGTATACTTTGGCTTAATTTACCTCTGTAACAATAAATATGTCACATAATTTACATGTATCTAATTATGTCACCTGTGAAAAGAAAGATGTTGCACTCATTGATCCCTGGGTCTGTATGGGAAAAGACTTTAAAATTATAAACCAGAGTGTTCCCACAGGGAGAGAGACTAGCCTAAGTCACCATAAAATAACTGTAGGACTGTCATTGCATGCTCTCTGAACTTCATCTTTCTCAAGTTGGAAATCTCTAAGTGGGCTCAAACCAAGGGACAACATTTCCTCAGCTCTTATATATGGAAATCTGTTCTTCCCCAAGAATCACAACACTGTCACATTTTATCTTCATTAGGTATTCATGGTTCTTCCTAATATCTCAAGACTTTTAATGACAAAATAATGACTGAGCAAAAATAATGACTATACAAAATACCATATTTGGAGATAACTCGGTTTTATGAATACTAAAATATTAGTTGAAATACATCAATTAAATCTTAAAAGATTACATTTTGCTCTTACAAAAAGAAGTATATATTTATATTTCAATGGACTGATAGAATTTCAACATTATAAATCTCAAAAATAGATTTTCTTTCCATTTTATAGGTTATTTACATATATTTAAAGACAAATACATATTAATGATAAATATGAAAGAATGGCAAACCTATTTAACACTATGGACATTATTCAAGGATGATAGAAATGATATTGATGTGGGTTTTTAGTTATTCAGCCTTTCAAAGGTTGCAATATAGAAGTGTTAGGGAAAAAGAAGCAAGCCAGTGACTCTCAAACCAATAGGAGATAATTAACAGATGAATGATTGGAAAAGGAGCCAGGAAATGACATTTTGCAGCTCCTCACACATATCTCTGGGATCAAAAGGAGGAAGATAGGAAGATTGTTATCACCAAACACAGAGAAATGGGAAGATGTAGCTGGATAACTTTGCAAATAAGTTGGAGATAGACCTATAACTAGATTGTCGGCAGCCGTCCGTCTCAAGAGACGATGGTGTAGCTTCTTAAGAGTCTATCTGCACCGCCGAGAATGGTTGTGCAGTCTGACTCGGGAGTGACACGGTATCTGTCTCCTCCCGTGTTGAATCGACATCGTGCGATGACGCTGGAGTGTCCTCTCCAGTGAAGCTGAAGCTACAGAGCCTGGGCAGGGTGATATGGAGGGTCTGCTGTTGCCCATGCAGCAGACCCCCCCTCTCTTCACAGCTGAAGGGTCCAAGGGAAAGACGGAGCCAATACAGCTTGGCTTCAGGTGCGCCGCAGGAGTTGCCGGTGTTGACTACAACGTCAAACCGCCTTAGGGACTCCGGCTCCAGATTTTCTGTCGGGGTTTACTCCCTTAGCCTTTCCCCTGAAGAGGTATGCCGCAAGGCAGCGGAGGTTTTTTGGAGTCAGAGTTTTCCTTCTCTGATGTGCCCTGACTGGAAGATCGAACCAGCGACACTTAGCTCGCAGGCCGACGCTCAATCCACTGAGCCAAACCAGCCAGGGTTTATAACTAGATTACCCTTAGTTAATCACACCCTGACTTAAGTAGTTAATTGCTTTAGATTGTGAACCCAGATTAACCAGTAATGGAGAGAAACAGGGGAGAAGGAGAGGGGAGGGGGAACCAATTGCATTAGTATAAAACCAGTTTACTTTGTGTACTCCACGCGCACATGCTCCTGGCTGGTGGTGCGCCTGACTCTGCAGACTCGTGAATAAACGCCTCACTTTGCTGATCAAGTCCTGTGTCCCAGTGATTTATTGTGAGTGTTTCTCAGAAGTTGGGGGCTCATCCGGGATCCTCTACCCATGTGCGGGAAGGGGCTCTGAGCTGAGGAGGGGAGATGTGTTCTACTCACTTTGGGGTGGCCCACTCGACCCAGGGCCCACCTGCCTCACAGTGTCCAGAAACAGACCCGAGACTTCTTGTTAGGACAGCAGTAGAACCGATGCAGGTGGGGAACAAAAGCAAACACCATGGCAGCCAGGCAACCTTGTTCATGGGCCAAGGTAAGAAAATTGGGTTACTTACTGCCTTGGTGGTTGGGCATCCTCGGAGATTGAATGTGTGTGTGTGGCTGAGGGCTGTAAGCAAGAAACTTCCAACACGGGAGGTTGAACTCACAGATTTGTGTGCAAGAAATCTCCAGTACAGGGGACTGAGCACACAAGGCGTGGACAAGAAACCTCCAACAAGGGGGGGTTGAGTTCACCGGCCATATTATGCCACAGAAAGAAAGAAGAATTCCTGCCATTTGTGACAACATAAATGGAACTAGAGAGAATTATGCTTAGTGAAATAAGCCAGACAATGAAAGAAAAATACCATATGATATCACCTAATACAGGAGACTAATGAACAATACAAACAAATGAACAAAATTGAACAAGCAACAGAATAACAGTTATCAAGGGGGAGGAGAAAGGAAGGAGGGGGTAAGTAGGGAAGTGTTTAGTTAAGGAACTAATATAAATGACCCATGAACATAGACAACGGGGTTGGGATTGACTGTGGGAGAAGGAGTGGGCTGGTGGGGGGGTAGCAATCAAGGAAAAAGTGGGACAATGTAATTCAAAAACAAAAATAGAATTCAAAAAGATGGACTTTGTGCAATCTCTTTAATGACAAGAACGTAATCTTAAGGAGAAAAATCATGATTTGAGGAAAATCACAATGCTCAGTGGTGGACTATAAACTAGTGCAGCTGTCTTTAAACATTTGTTTTCATTTAGAAGTTAAAACTATGTTTGTAACATCACCAAAATGTTCAATCTACAGGCAAATAGGACCTCCAAATGCCACTGTTAAAATGCCACTGTTAAATATCATTCCAGCAAAGGCCCTGTGACTGAATGTCTCCACAGTCTTACTGATTCAGAGGCTAGTTTGTGGGTTATGCTGTGTTAATTAACATACTATTCTTCCTTCTGTTTGCATAGGACATAAGCCTATAATCTCATTACCTGAGTAATTGTCTGTACATATAGACCTCACTTAAGAAGCCCATCTGCATCCTTGCCTCCTGAAACTCAATGGTTTGGCTAAACTAAGTGGTTGGGTTGGTAAAGTTTTGGGCAGTCTGTGGGCTTCACTTTAAAACTGGTTTCTCTTTTTCTGTCTCATAACTTGGACAGGAAGAGCCCAGTTCTGAGAAGAGGGAAATCTTAAAATATTCCCTTCGGCCCAAACTAAGTTTAGTGCACAAAATGGCTTTGAACAGGTGTGACATGCCTTGCACACGTTCTGCCAAAGAAGCCAATTTTTTTCCTAATGTAGGACATTAAACATTAATCCCTGCCTGTTGTCATCTAGTGGTTATAGTTTTAATTATGCCTTTTAATCCTGTTGCCAAATCTGTTGCCCCCAGAATACGACAAGGATGCCAGTTAATTCAGCATTGCCAGCCCTTGGAAACTGAGCATGCTGCTGCCCAGGGACAGACAATTGACCTGGACTTTACAAAATCCTTCCCCATGTGGGAAGGCCCCCCTCCCCTCCTCACTCCCACTCTATTAGGGATTTCTAGACCCAAGGGCAGGTAGGACAATGGCCATATCCAGCTTGAAGCAGCTAGAGGAGCATGAGACCCTTATCCATTGTCCTTTATAAGATTATAAAGGGTCTTAAGTCTGAGAGGAGGGAATTGTTACAAAGGAAGGTCCCCCAAAATTCCCCAGAGCCTACAGTTGGCGGGGGGGCGGTAAGAGGAGAGCTTTCAAGATGCCTTTGTATAGCCATGGCTGGTAGCTAGTATCTTAGTTATACAAATGGCTTTGGTTCTACCAAGGCCCCAAGGATATGGGAGAAATTTTGACTATAAAATGATAATGAAAAAGAGGTCAACAGCCCCTGGTGGATCATTCAATCCTCATATATATTGATGCCACTGGGGTCCCTAAAGTAGTTCCAGATAAGTTTAAGGCTAGGAATCAAATAACAGCAGTGTTTGAGTCAGTCCTCTTCTGGTGGTCAACAATTAATAAGACTGTTGATTGGGTAAACTATATTTATTGTAAGCAGCAGAGATTTATTAATTATACCAGGGATATTACAGAAGAAATACCTAAACAGTTAGATGCCACCCGTCGAATGACCTGGGAGAATAGGATGACACTGTATATGTTGCTAGCAGAAAAAGGTGTATATGTAATGCTCGGGGGACAGTGTTGCACTTTTATCCCCAATAATACAGCTCCTACAGGACTATTTTACTAAGGCTGTACAGGGACTGACCACCCAAGCAAATGAACTAGCAGAAAACTCAGACATGGACAATCCTATAACAGGATGGCTAGAAAACTGGTTTGGAAATTGGAAAGCAATGATCACATCAGCTTTTGTCTCCCCTCCTTCATTGTAGTAGCAGGCATCCTTACTGCTTTAGGATGCTGTATTATTCTGTGCATCAGAGGTTTAGTTCAGAGATTAATTGAGACTGCACTAACTAAACACGCCAGTAATTTACCAACAGAGTAATCTCCTCCTCCTGGAGGCTGAAGAAAATCCTTGCTATGAGCCAGATAATTGAGAAATCCTCACGAGTTTTGAAGGGACAAATTAGAGGTTTGAGTAGTCAATTTTCCAAGGGACATGGGGAATTGTTAGGGATAAAGAAGCAAGCCAGTAACTCTCAAACCAGTAGGAAATAATTAACAAATTAATTGTGGAAAAGGGTTAGGGAGTGGCATTCCACAGCTCCTCACACATATCTCTGGGATCAAAAGGAGGAAGATAGGAATATTGTTATCACCAAACACAGAAATGGGAAGATGTAGCTGGATAACTTTGCGAATAAGTTGGAGATAGACCTATAACTAGATTACCCTTAGTTAATCACTCCTTAGTTAAGTAGTTAATTGCCTTAGATTGTTAACCCAGGTTAACCAGTAATGGAGAAATGGGGGAGAAGGAAAGGAGAGGGGGTGCTAATTGCATTAGTATAAAAGCAGTTTTCTTTGTCTACTTCAAGCACACATGCTCCTGGCTGACATTGCGCCTGACTCTGCAGACTCGTGAATAAATGCCTCACTTTGCTGCTGAAGCCCTGTGTCCCAGTGATTTATTATGAGCATTGCTCACAAAAGGAATATTACATTTTGGTTGACCAAAACCAACTTTCAGTTATCTTTAACATTCTGCCCCTGTTCCAGACTTTTATTAAATCTTTTTTGAAATTACTTTTGAAGTGTACTTTTATTGAGAAAGCTGCCAAGGCCTTTGCCATAGCTGAAGCACCTCAAGTACACAATTACAGTACTAGTGTGCCAAATTTCATCTCCTTTTGTTACTACTAATTGTATCTCATCTCACCTTTCCATTGGGAGAATATACACATTTCCCAGTGACTTCTCTTTGCTTTCAATTTTAGGTGTGGTCATTGACCACTCTTTTTTTTTTTTTTATTGGAGTCATAGAAGTAAAGAAACAAGTGATAGAAACAAGGGAGACATTAGGTAAATCTGACAACTCCCACTAGGTCACATTTTGGAGAAATGGGTAGCTTGAAGTTCAAATAGAGGGCATGAAAACCCTGGCTATGACACATGTGAAATAGTTCTTCACAGTGTCTTGAGGCCATTTTTTTTTTTTTTAAAGGAGAAAACCAAGATAAAGGGCTATAAAAATCTTATAATTTCTGTGAAAGCGGAGGCTATGTTTTTTGTTTCTCTCCTATGATTCATTACTAAACTAGACTATAGCAGCCCAATTCCTCAGGTCAAACCAAGAAAACTATCTTCACCTAAATAAAACTAGTGAAAGGAAACCTCATGTTCCTCATGCTTTTCCTCTTCATATTGTCTTTCAGTGATATTTGTTGACTAATTATTTCATCAAATATTTATTAAGTGTCTTCTATATGGCACTTACCATAAAGATATAAACGAGATAAACTTGATTCTTACCTCAGGGTCTAGTCAAAGTTCAAGTCCTGCTCATCGTAGCTGCTGATTGGCTTAGATAGAACAGCTTCTGCCATGTGCAAAGGGCAAACCAAGTCTTTTGATGTATTTATGGGAAATGGTATTGCTCACATGTTTGTAAATCCTCTTATGTTTTTTAAAAGAATCAAAGTTCCTTGGATAAAGAACCCAAAATTAAAGCTCTGTTCATTTTAAATGCCTCTAAATAAGATGATTTAAATTGTCAGACTAATTTCAGTATGTACAAAACCAAGAAATTCTGGGGAAATATTTCTCAGTTTCCCCTACCCCCATCTCTAAACACCATATGTTCATTATGGAAACAGGAAGAAAAAAAATGCTACAAATGGTTCCACACAAAGAACAAATGGTGTTACTAGAGATTTTTACATATTCCCCAAGTCTATAAGTCAGTGATCTGCACAATAGCATGCTATGGATAGATTGATCATGCATGCAAAAGGAAGTGTTTGCAAAAATATCAGTCACTGGTTTATAACTGCAGAGGAATTTCTTAGGTAAAACACAATCTTTATTCGTATATAAACATTTGCCTCCTTCACTCCTTAGATGATTTCAATTGAATCCATTTTCAATGAGCTGTAATTTTCAGAGGCCAAGATGCATATTAGAGGGACTATTTTAGAAAAAAAGTAATTTGAACTTTTCCTATATTATGGGAAATAGATAATGCTCTTGAATTAAGATAATTTAAGGAAGGATTAATAAAGGCACTATTTACAAAGATATGGGTGGAATATAGGTGAACCATAAAAGATTCTGCAGGGGCCACATAATTCAGTGTTGGTAATTGAAAAGATATTAGTATTGCCTGACCTGAAGGAAGATGAGAAAGTACTTACTGGAGGGACAAATGGAAGATATTCTGGTGTGCTTTCCCTATTACGTAGTTATAAACCCTTCAATTTAGGCTGTAGCCAAGAGAGATGACAAAATTATCTTTTTGTTTGAGTCATACCTCCAATTTTATAGATTTATGTATGCCTCTATTGAGGCCCTGTTTTTCACCAGGTTCTCTTTGATATGAATAAAACAGACAAAATTCTTACCCTTATTGAACCTACATTCTATCAGTAACTATCAGTATTATTTAGGAGTCATTGAGTTATAAAACAAAATCATTCAAGTTAGAAATAAAACAATATATATCTTGTTAGAAATCCTTCTCAATTGTAAATCTGTCAGGCATCTACTCTCTGAGCTCTCTATTATACCTCTCTTCTTTCTCCTCTCTCCCCTCTCCCCACTCCCCTCTCTTCTTATTTACCTAATTACTTCAATCTCAATCCCTACATCTTGCATTCACTTGAAAAGACAAATGGTTTTGATTCTCTATAAATCCTTCTGAATATGTTCTCCTCTCCTCTGTATTAGGTAGGCTTCATTTTAAGGGCTCTTAATTTTCTACTTCCCCATATTTTTAAGTTTCATGTACCTTGGTATTCACTCTTGTATTTACTCTCTTTGGGTAACAGGTACTACATTACTTATTTCATTCCAGACCAGGTTTCTTAAACTTGGAGCACTCATGAACTGTCTGCATACCTTATTAGAAACACAGAAGTGTAAATGATATCCCCACAGACAAGGATCATAAATGTATTAGTTTCCCAAGACTGCCATAACAAAGTATTTAAAACTGGGTGGCTTAAACAAGAGAAATGTATTGTCTCGTAATTTTAGAGGCTAGCAGTCTGTGATCAAGATGTTAGCAGGACCATGTTTCCTCTAGGGAGCTAGAGAAGGATCTGTTCCTCTCTCTTAACCTTTGGTGTTTCCTTAGTTTGTGGCAGCATAACTACAGTCTTCACAGAGTTCTCTCCTTGTGTATGTGTTTGTGTCCAAATGTATCCTTTTTATAAGGATACCACTCATATTGGATTATGGGACCACCATATTCTTAAGTAACTTAAGAATTATTTAACTATATCTGTGATGGCCTTATTTCCAAATAACATCACGTTCTAAGGTACTGGGAGTTGGGACTTCAACATATGAATTATGAAGGGGACAGAATTCAACCCATAACCATAGATAGATTAGCAGAAACTGACATTTTTACATGCTGCATTGGAAACCTCTTAAACTGCTGCTTATAATTTTGGCCCCATCTTGGACTCTGGTAGCCTGATGCTAACCAGTTCTAAGCAGATTTTTATTCATTTCATAAAGGTGTACCTGGAGAGCACCTCACCCCTAGTCAGCATATCATACTTCTTGCCCCTGTTTTCTCTAACACAATAGCATGCAATGTCTGCTACAGCCCACTCAACAGTCACACATAAATAACTCAGAAGTATGGAAGAATTAATACCCCATTGGTGACCCTTGACCAGTGGGAGATGAAATACAATGAATAAAAGCTTCTCCTTCTCATCTTCAGGTAAACAGGTCTGAAATTCACTCTATTAGGGTTTTTGGAGATCTCTCCAAAATCAACCACCAGTCACCAATAGCAGTGTCCAACTTGATAATTCATCCTTGTATTGTTTTTTCCTCCTTCCTTTTTATTCCTTTAAATCCCAACCCCTTCTTCCTGAGTTCACATCTCAAATAAACTACCTGTATCAAAATCTTGGCATATGGGAGACACTGAACTAAGATACAAACTTTCCAGGTGATCCTGATTTAAGCAATACATGAACCAACCTTTGAGAAATTCTCCAAAATTCCATGCATAAAAAAATGGGTTAAAACTATACTTTAATGTATTTGTTAATCATAAATATGTAAGAAAGATCCTGAAGTTAGGAGGTATATGAGCAGAAGCCCAAAACAACAGTAAATCTCAGCATGAGGAGTAAACCACCTTCTGTGATGGAAGCCAACAAGTGCCCAGATACTATGGTAGCACTGTTTGTCCTCAGAAAATAATAATTGGGTGATGGGTCAATGTGGCTTAATTCTCAAAGCCTCATTGACTCTGTATACTGAAAAAATTTAGTTTGGGACCCTGTAATTGTGGGGCATATGCTGCCACCCCCTTCAATGAGGCAAGGTCTTTTGAGGCTTCAGAGGTGGCCAAGTGGTGGGAAGGTCATCAGGCTAATAGCCTGCAGGAAGTTTGTCACTGATAACTCTATACCAGTCTTGAAGCCTCATTTGAATTAACCACCAATTTTCAATACACTTTAACTTGGTGGAACAGATATTCTAACCTGGACTTTCTGTTTCTGCTACTAGGTTGACAGGAGGTCCAGTACTCTCTGACACTGACTTGCCAATTTAAAAAGCCAAACAATTACTAACCAGAATGACCAGCTGAGCAGAAAGAATGACAACTCTGGACTCTAAATATTAGGATTTAAAATCATGCCAGAGCAATCAGACACATTTTGGGGGGGGGGGGGAATCCCTGGGGAAAAGAGAAATACAGTTGGCCCTTGAATAGCAAAGGTGTGAACTGCATGAGTCCACTTATATATGTTTTTTTTTTCCAGTAAATATATAGACAGCCCTGGCCAGTGTAGTTCTGTTGGTTAGAGTGTCATCCTGTAACCGAAGGGTTGCAGGTTTGATCCCTGGTCAGGGTGCTATGGGAGGGAGCTAATCAATGTTTCTACCTCAGATTGATGTTTCTTTCTCTCCCTTCCTCTTTCCCTTCCTTTCTCTCTAAAAACAATGAAAAAGTGTCCTTGGGTGTACGTGTGTGCATATCTATCTATCATCTATCTATCTATCATCTATCAAGTATATATCTAGTTGACCCTATATCAGCCCAAGTTTCACATCTGTGGATTTAACCAACCATGGATCAAAAACATTGTTTTCAGTTTTCAGTCTGCAGATACAGAGACTCTACTGTATACATTGTTGCATCCCCTTTTTGTATAAGGGATTTGGGCTTCTATAAATTTTGAAATTCCTTGGGGGTCCTGGAAACAATTCCTCACTGACACTGAGGGACAATTGTAGTTAAGTTTTTGGGGAGTAAAAAGTTATATGCAGATTTTTTACTGCATGGGTTTGACATTTCTAACCTTTCCACCTGTTTTTCAAGGATCAACCATAAGAAAACTGAGGAAGATAAATTAAAACATTTAATTTACATGTATATATATGTGTGTGTACATTTCTGTGTTTATAAAATGGCAGCATTGTCTTAATAAAGGATGAAATGTTTAGTTTTCAGAATACTTGTTTGTGTATGGGTGGCTCAACATGGAGGAAAAGAATGAACAAGAATTTCCCTGGCTGGTGTGACTCAGTCGATTGAGCGTCAGCCTACAAACCAATTGTCACTGGTTCAATTCCCAGGGCACATAACTAGGTTGCACATCAGGTCTCCAGTTGGGGGCGTGAGTGAGAGGCAACCACACGGTGATGTTTCTCTCCCTCTCTTTCTCCTTTCCCCTCTCTCTAAAAATAAATAAATAAACAACAACAACAACAAAACAAACAAATAAATAAAAATTTTTTTAAAAAAAGAATGAATAAGAAAACATGAGAACATTACAAGAGCTGACCAGGGATTTTGTGCCTAAGCAAAGACTCTAAATCTACTGGGAATGAGTTTTATACTACTCATGTTACACTTGAAAGGTTTGGACTTGGGAAGATTTGGGCTTATATTGTTTCTCCCTCATTTACCAGCTGACTTAACCTCTCTGAAGGGTTGTGAGAATTAAATGAGAGATTGTATAAAAGACACACAGCTTAATTCTTGACCATTCGATAAATGATGTACATTATAGCAATTTTTATAAGAAAGATATTTTTGTGAACTATAGTATACACAGGTTGAGACAACTGTATGAGAACAATAAAAGTGATTTTAAAAACACCATTTACAACAACATTAAAAAATAATACTTAGGTGTAAAAACATATTCAGATTTTGTATAAGCAACCTGAGTTCCTAAAGTTGGGGTGGGATGGATGGAGGAGGGCAAAGGGGGGGGAATTGGGACAACTGTAATAAAATAACAATAAAAATGATTTAATAAAAATACGTTATCTAGATGAATTTGTTGAAGAGAATGAAATGGATTTTTTGTTTTGGGCTATGTACTTGAACTTGGGCTTCAGTGAAGCTACAATCATTGTCCCATATCTGATTAGAACATCTATGAGTGTTCCCTTTCATTAGCCTCTCATCTGACTAGTTTAATGAAATATGAAATGTCTTCATCTGGTGTTTCCTCTCAAGAATAAGTGATACAGAACAGTTAAATTCATGCTCCAGAATTGTTCCTAAATTCTGCTATGCCTAATAGTGTTAAACAGACAAATACAATGGCCAGAAAGGAAAAGACATTGATATGTGTGTACACACACACACTCAAGCTTTTTTTGATGCCTGGTATAGGCTGTGCTCTCATTTCTCATTCTGCTTACTGATCTGAACTTCAGTGGTCTGAAGGCAAACTCAAACACTCCCTGGTGATGAACCTGCCTATGCAAGCTGATTCTTATTTAGGCACATGTGTTTCAGTTTCCCCAGGAAGCTCAGCAAATACACGTTTAAAACCTGTGATCCAGACACATCCTTTTTGGAAAGTGCTGCCCCTGTTGCCCCTTCCCACAGTACATTGAAAACTCAGAGGAAGGTAGGACTAAAAAGCCCTTTTGGTCTATTCCAGGGTTGCTGTCATATTTTCCCACTGCCATTGCCAACCTATCATGTCTCCTTCTATTTTTTCACTTACATCCAGGAAAGAAAGAAATGAAAAATATTTCAGTTGTTTCTGAAGAACAAAATTTCTTAAGCTTGTTTACAATTTCTCCTCGTGTCTGAACCAATAAACTCCACCACATAATTCCTGAATAGAAGAAGCTGTCATTTAACCCCTCTGGGCTTCAGTTTTGCTATGACATAAGGAGTTGAGAATGTATGACCCCTTCAAATTTTTAATTGCTCTTTATCTCCTTGTACACTCAGAATGTACCAGGGAATATCAATATGCATAGATATTCTATTTTAGTAAACAAATAGAGAAGCAAGATATCGAAAAATTTCCCTGATTAGATTTTGCCAATAAGGAGGAAGTGGATGCAGAGAAAGAGGTGTGTTTTTTTTTCCTCCATACGGTATTGTTTTCTGCCTTTAGGAAAATAATTTAAGCTAGTTTAAAACAAAATGGGGACACACAATCCTGTGACCACACACATGGATTCTTCTGAGAGTTATGGTAGGGCACAGGTGATAGGAAGAGAGAGAACTAGAGCAGGGAGCTATTATGGTTGACTGAATGGCCAAGGTAAGTAAGAAAATTAAGATCAGAATGGGCATGGATCAGGAGTCAAGTTGAAAGAGGTTTTATCCTCTTTTCCCATAGGAACCTTTAGAAAGTTTAAGGGAAAGCAGAAGCATTGGCACCAGAGCACACAGCCTGCTGAGAGTTTCTAGTCCCAGAATAAGGCAGACCAGACGTAAAATGGTAAAGGGATGTAATAGTATGAGCTGAGGGCATGGAAGCCAGGCTTTCAATTTTGGTTCTACAACTCACTTGCTGAGTGATTTGACCAGATCTACCCTTCAAATTTCTCACTTGTAAGATTAGAAAATTGGATTACTACTCTCTAAGACCCTATAGATTTTTTAAAAATAACTTTTATTTTTCAGTTACAGTTGACATACAATATTATATTAGTTTCAGGTGTATAACCCAGTGATTAGACATTTATATAACTTACAAAGTGATCCCCCTGATAAATCTAATATTCATCTGACACCATACATAGTTATTGACTATGTTTTCTATGCTGTACTTTACATCTCCATGTCTATCCCAGAACTACCAACTTGTACTTTTAATTTCTTCACCTTTTCCACCCATCCCCCACCCCCATCTGGCAACAGTCAAAACGCTATCTATGAGTCTACTTCCCATCTCCTTGTTCACTTATCTTTTTTTTTTTTAGATTCCACATATAATTAAAATGATATGGTATGCTTTCTCTGTCTGATCTATTTCACTCAGCACAATACCCTCTAGGTTCATCCATATTGTTCAGATGGCAAATTTTATTCTTTCTTATGGCTGAATCTTATTTCATTGTCTGTGCACCACTTCTTTATACACTCATCTATAAATAGACACTTCGGTTCCTTCTATATCTTGGCTATTATAAATTGTCGTCGTCGGCAGCAGTCCGTCTCGAGAGACGATGGTGTAGCTTCTTAAGAGTCTATCTGCACCGCCGAGAATGGCTGTGCAGTCCGACTCGGGAGTGACACGGTATCTGTCTCCTCCCGTGTTGAATCGACATCTTGCGATGACGCTGGAGTGTCCTCTCCAGTGAAGCTGAAGCTACAGAGCCTGGGCAGGGTGATATGGAGGGTCTGCTGTTGCCCATGCAGCAGACACCCCCTCTCTTCGCAGCTGAAGGGTCCAAGGGAAAGACGGAGCCAATACAGCTTGGCTTCAGGTGCGCCGCAGGAGTTGCCGGTGTTGACTACAATGTCAAACCGCCTTAGGGACTCCGGCTCCGGATTTTCTCTCGGGGTTTACTCCCTTAGCCTTTCCCCTGAAGAGGTATGCCGCAAGGCAGCGGAGGTTTTTTGGAGTCAGAGTTTTCCTTCTCTGATGGGCCCTGACTGGAGGATCGAACCAGCGACACTTAGCTCGCAGGTCGACGCTCAATCCACTGAGCCAAACCAGCCTTCAGTGGTGAAGGAATCAGTGTGTGTAAGGGCATGGGAACCGCTGTGTTCTCAGATTAAGAATTGTAAGAAATAGTCTCTTGAGGCCAGAATTAGAGAAGATTAACCTGAAAAAGAGGATACATTACCCATGAAAATGGATTGGTTCCTACCTATTCAAAGTGTACTGTTTGTGTAGCCTTTACTTGTAAGGTTATAGAAATAGTCTATCTAAAGGGTGGTTTGTACCAAAGTCCACTATAGACATCTAGAGCAATTATTTTCTTCCCTGAACTGAGCCAAAGGAGAGCTCTCAATCAGTGCACCTCTAACCCCAGGGACAACTCAAGCATTGAAATAGAACTGAAGCACTGGTAGAGAATAACTTTTCAGGACCTCCTATTGGCAGTGTGTCCTCAGTGTAGCTAAATGTGGGTAATTTCCCTATGTGCTAGCTTACAAATAGATTGACGGTGGACTTGGGGAAAATGAAGGTACATCTAAAAATGTTGCTTCATTGGAGTTTAGAGATATGGTATTGAAGAAGGACCTGTGAACCTTGTGCTAGTTGTGTCTCCAACAGCACCAAGAGCACATTTTATTAACTTCCTGTTTGTTTTTTCTCTGGTTTGAGTTTCTTTCCTTGCTGTTGTTGCCACTTTCCCCTTTTCTCTCTGCACAATGCATCCTTTTTTGTGTGCCAGAGGTTGACCAGTGGCACTCAGGGTTAAAAAGTTGTAACTCCCCTTTGCTTTGTTTTGCTTTGTATTCAGAGATACTTTAAAATTCCTTTAAGTTCCAAGGTTACATTTGTTTATTAATTTTTGTCTTATACTGAAAGAGAATCAAATTCATTCTTCCTAAGAGGGGATATTTATACATATAGATATTGGCAGTTTACCCAAAAGACAACACAGGAAGAATTGTATTTAATAGGCTCGATGGTACTAGCCTTCTTAACTAAGATACTTTACAAAATAAAGTATAGCTGTATGTATGTTTTAAAATTTGTTCATATAAAGCAGATGTTCTGTGTACTTTGTATTTGTAAACAATAACCAGGTGTGGGTGGGAAGGAGAGCGCTTTGTACAAAAGGGTTGTTTCCTGGTTCCAAAGCTTTGTTGCTGGAGATGGTAAATAAATACTGTATTGCTTTGCTGTGTTTTTAAAAAGTGGATGAAGCCCTGGCTAGTGTGGCTCAGTGGAATTGACGCCGGCCTGTGAACCGAAAGGTCGCTGGTTCAATTCCCAGTCAGGGCACATTATTATAAATAATGCTGCAATAAACATATGGATATATGTCTTCTTTTAAGCTTTTTAAAAATATATATATTTTTTAGATTATTTGTTTATTTTTAGAGAGAGGGGAAGGAAAGGAGAAAGAGAGGGAGAGAAACATTGATGAGGGCGAGAAAGTTTGCCTCTTGCATACGCCCAATGGAGGACATGGCCTGCAACTCAGGCATGTGCCCTAAGCGGGAACTGAACCCACAACCCTTTGATTTGCAAGCCGATTCTCAACCCACTGAGCCACACCAGCCAGAGCTGTCTTTTCAATTTAGTATTTTGAATTTCTTTGGATAAATACCCAGAAGTGGACTTTCTGGGTCCTTTGTTGTCTCTTGTTACAGGCTTTGTTTTAAAATCTATCTTGTCTGGTTTAAGTATTACTACCCCAGCTTTGTTTTGTTTTGTTTTATTTCCACTTTAATGAAATATATTTTTCTATCTCTACTTTCAGTCTGTGTGTAAGACCCTATCATTTTAACATTCTCATAATTCTATGAAATGGAGAAAGAAGGGTTCTTCTATATTAGTGAAAAGGTAATCATTATTTTTTATAATAATAATACCAGTTACTACTATTAACTGGATGCTATAGGCTAGGCATTGAGCTTAGTATTTTATATACTTAACAACTTGTGCATAAATCTTTATCTGTAAAAAGCACAAGTAAATATTTTAACAAAATCGTATATCTAATAAGAGACAAAGGCACAACTTGAATTCAGTCTAAACCAACAGAGTAGTTATTACCTCAAATTTAAAGAGTATGTAAGCCAATAATCCCCTTTAATATATGAGAAAATAGAAGATGGGAATCTTTGTCCCAGTACTCATTACAGGTATAAACTTGAGGAAGTCACTCCTCTTCTCCAGTTTTGTGGGTCTTTAATTCCAAGTGCAGTATCTTTTCCAATGCTGTAGGCTTCCTCGCTCAATAAAAATGTGTCAAACTGGTCTGCAGCTGTCTCTTTTAAGAAATAACTGCTTATGGTACAAGAGAAGTAACCTGAGCTCCTTGGAAAAAGGCAGCCTTTCAGACAAGCTGGATTCAGTATGTTTGAAAGGTTCTTTGCTATGTATGTGACTTTAAGGCCTGATTGAATATTATTTTTGTTCTTAAACAAAACACTGTTTTCCATAATCTTATATTGTAGCCCTAACTCCATTCAAATTAGAGTATGTAGCTCCCATTTGTAGTGAGCAAGATTTGCCAGGTTGTTACTTGAGAAGATAACCTGTCTCACCTTATGAAAGTTTATGCAAAGTGTCAGCATTGCCAGAGGGCCAAACTTATACTTTCTTATATTTTTCCAGTGCATAGGTTCTTGCCCCCAGAGAGTGTTTACTGAAGGAGTCAAAACTGATGACTTTGTTATATTGTTTAATCTTGTACTGCCTTGGACCATTTCTGGAGTGAATAGCAAAATAGTGAGAGACTAAAACAGTTATGTAGCAAGTAAAGAAGGGGTAAATATAATAAAGCTATAAAAGCTTTCTTTTTAACTTGGATTTTACCTCATCAAATGCTCTCTTTTCAAACTGCCTTTTACTTTGTGATCCCTTTTATTTTAGATCAGGATGTTAAATGATATTTTAATACTTGATGTAAAATAAATTATAATACTATAATACAAAATTATATATTATGCTCCTCTCATGCAAAAATGAGCTTTCATAATGAAAAATAACTGGAAGGAAACATTTGGAAATAAAAATAGTTTTGAATTATGGGTGCTTGTATTTCCTGCCACCATGCTTATTGTTATATGGTTTTTTAATTAAACAAGCACAGAGCTTTAAAATGCGTCCTCCAATAGAAAAATGGGAAAAGGATATGAGCAGGCAATTCATAAAAGAAACAAAAAATACCAATACACATCAAAATCGCACAATTTTATTAATGCTAAATGCACACTTTAAATTTATTTATTTATTTTTAGTGAGAAGGGAAGGGAGAGAGAAAGAGAGGGAGAGAAACACCAATGTGTGGTTGCCTCTCACAGGCCCCCAACTGGGGACCTGGTCCATAACCCAGGCATGTGCTCTGACTGGGAATCAAACCAGCAACCCTTTTGTTCGCAGGCTGGTGCTCAATCCATTGAGCCATACCAGCTGGGGTTAAAATGTGCACTTTTGAAGATTAAGTTTATATGTCACCTCAACTAGGCTACAGAGTACCCAGCCATTTGGTCAAACGTTACTGTATTCTCAATATGTATGTTGTAGTGTGTTTCTATATTAGATTAACAATTCAACCACTAGACTGAGTAAAGCAGATTGCCCTCTTTAACGTGAGTCAGCCTCATCGAATCAATTAAAGACCTGAAGAGAACAAACGAGCTCGGTAAGAGGAAACTTCTCCTGCCTGCCTATTTGAGCTAGGAAATCCATCTTTTCCACTCTTTTGGACTGGAACTGCAACACTGGTTCTTCTTGGGTCTCCAGCCTGCTTTTAAATTGGAATTCACTCTATTGGTTCTCCTGGATCTTCAGCTTGTTGGCTAGAGATCTTGGGACTTCTCTGTTTCCATAACTGTGAGCCAATTCTTTATAATAAATCTCCCTCATCTCTGTGGAGAATCCTTACTAATATAGCATTGTAATAATAATACATTATTTTATGCTGATCATATTAGTGTGAAGGGGAAATTTTAACACAGACACACAGAGGGAGAATGCCATGTGAACATGAATGTAGAGGTAAAAGTGCTTCTATAAGACAAGAAATGCCAAAGATTGTCAGCAAACCAGCAGAAGCTAAGGGAGAGGCATAGATTAGATTATTCCTTATAGCCCTCAGAAAGAACCAACCCTCTGACAGCTTGATATCAGATATCTTGTCTCTAGAACATAAGATAATAAATTTCTGTTGTTTAAGCCATTCAATTTGCAGTACTGTGTTATGGCAGCCCTAGAAAACTATTATTAATATCAAATTGGAAAAAGTTAAAAATATGGATAAAATCTAGTGCTGATGTGAGGTACAGATAAAAGTGACACTCAAACCGGTAAGAAATGATTAGCAGCAAAAGAGAATGTGGTAACCAGGTTAAGAAAACTTTCAAAAGGGGCTAGAGACACAGATAATCAGAGTTAAGGAATATTTATCACCTGGGAAATTGTGGCTGGAGACATGAGACTGGGGACATAAACAGTCCAGAAATAACCCACAGTGTGAGGGCCACCCATCATGGAATATTTATCACCTGGGAATTATGCATGGTCAGCGAGTTAAGGAAATTTATTCATGAGTTAATTGCTACCCTTAGTTGATTTAGTCAATCGCATTAGATTGTAACTCCAGAATATCCAGTAGGGAAAAACTGGAGAGGAAGGGGGTGGGAGGAAAGGGGGGGGGGTTACGTGCATTAGGATAAAAGGTGGCCTGCTTTAGCCCTGGCGCACATCCTTTGTTAAACTGTGCCCAGACTTGCAAATCCGTGAATAAACAAATGCCTCATTTACTGCTTAAGTCCTGTGTCCCATTGTTTTATTGTGAGCATTTCTCATAATTTGGGGGCTCATCTGAGATCCTCCACCTGTGTGTGGGAAGGGGCTCTGAGCTGAGGTAGACAGATGCATCCTACCCGTTCTTGGGTGGCCCATTTGACCCAGGGCCCACCTGCCTCACAGTTTCCTGAAACAACCCGAGACTTCTTGTTGGGACAGCAGTGGATTGACGCAGGGAGGAAACGAAAGTGAGCACCATGGCAACCAGGCAACCTCATGCATGGGCCAAGGTAAGAAAATTGGACTTAAGTGCTGCCTTGGTGGCTGGGCATCCTCAGAGGGTCAAGTGAATATGTGTGGCTGAGACGTATCTCAAAATACAAAGTGAGTGTGGAGTCCCGATCCGTGGTTCTGTTCTCCCGTGAGGGAAACAGCCAGAGACAAACAAAGTGGCTCGGGCTGTGTACAATGTCTCTGGTAAGAGGGTTGAGCACACAGGACTGTATAGAAGAAACTTCCAGTAAGGGGGTTTGAGTATACAGGGCATGGGCAGGAATTCTCCAGTATAGGGGGATTGAGCTCAGCGGGTCTGTGTTCAATAAATCTCTGGAAAGGAGGTTGAGAACACAACCAGGTTCAACCACAGGAGTCGACTGAGGATGTGAAGTAAAAATTCTAGGCCTAGGGAAATTAAGTGGAGCCAAGGAAGGCCCCACAGACATTCTGCCCAATAGTCCATTAGGGAGAATGTACAGGGTGTGGACAAGAAACTTCCAGTGGTGGGGGTTGAGTTCACAGGCCATGGGAGGTTGAGCTCATGGCGGGGTTAGTGGGTAGAAGATCCCTAGACCCAAAATAAGGAGAAACAGAAAATGGTAAAATATTGTTGTCTCCTTTGGCCAAAAACACCCATTAGGGGACAATCTGTTTTTTGATCTTATATGTGAGTAATCAGGCATCAGCTTTTAAGTGTGAGAGGGAATATGCTTTCTGGTGATTACCACCTACCAGCAGATCCACAGGTCTCTTGCCTGTAAAAGAAAAAGAAGATAAAGTCTGGGACCCTCTCTCCATCTGCCCCT
The DNA here is from genome assembly GCF_987537825.1 of Furipterus horrens. Taxonomy (NCBI): domain Eukaryota; kingdom Metazoa; phylum Chordata; class Mammalia; order Chiroptera; family Furipteridae; genus Furipterus; species Furipterus horrens. The sequence continues at coordinate 87,580,057 of NW_028327187.1, forward strand.
GCCTTATAGCCCTGGACCACAGGCGGCCAACTGGGCAGAGGCACCCCGACAGACAGTACAGATGGATCAGGCCGGGGACACCTAACAGGTGCTCAACCAGCAGGGCACCAGCAGAAATTTACTCTCAATTAAGAAAGGAATTAAAGCAATATAACAGGACCTTGAGAATTTCCCCAAAGCAATTGCTTGCAGCATTTCTTTCCACCCCAGGTAACTTCTAGCAATTCAATTTGCATCTGAATACTCCCTACTAGAGCTGCAAGAGGGGCAATGTTAGGTTTGCTAGCCAGGCAGCTATCTAATCCCCTGAAAAGCTACTAGGTCCTGAGAACAATAGGATAATTAACTTGCTACAGGTTACAGAAACAGCAGGATGTCAGCCTCTCAGACACAGGGAGAGGAGGGGGAAAAAAAGTGACACTTAAAACTCAGACCACTTTTCTTCAAACTGTGATAGAAGCGGCAGTGGTAGCGGCTAGGCTACCAATTGACACCACCTCTAGGGCTGTAACTGGAGGGCTCTCAACCTCCTCACTGCCTCAGCAGGGGGACATGCCTCTATCTTAAGGAAGAGTGTTGTTACACATGGGCAAAACTATCATCATTCTAGAAATCCTCTTCAATGTGAAAGGAAGAAGAATAATCAGACAGGCTGCTATAAGAATATGGGGAAGCAAGCACGCTCCTGGTCAGGGAATTGTCCTGGCCAAACAAAAGTTTCCCAATATAGATCCTAAATGGGATAACAATAGGCTGAAGAATAGGGCCCAGAGGAGAGAACTTAGGAATCTCCTCCTCAGGGGAATCAAGAAGTTCATTTCCCTGAACACAGAATGTCTCCAAGGCATTCAAAATACAGCAAGAAAGAGATTGAACTCCATCAGCATTCCTACAGAAGCTCAGGAACCAAGTGAGAAAGTACTCTGGTCTAGATCCAGAGAACAAACGCTGTAGGGCAGGGACTCTTAAAAGTCATCTTTGTAACAAAGGCTGACAAGATATTAGTAAAAAACTGCAGAAGCTAAATAAATGGGCCATATAGAACAATTGAAAAACTTCTCAGGAAAGGTCAAAGGTGTAGGTTAGAAAAGAGAAGCAAAAACTTCAAAAAGCTGCAAAATATCTCTGTGAATCTAGAAACTTTTAGTTGCCAAATACTGAGTTTGAGTAGTCCTTCACAATGTGGAAAGAACAAGGATTGGAAGCATGTTATGGTTAAATCTAAAGAAGTAAAAGGTATTTAGAACCTTTGTAAATGTTACAGAAGATTTGTGAAAAGTTGTTACAGAAGGAACCTGGCTACAGGTTCTATTAGTTCCATCTGGGGTCGCCAAAACTGTTACAGAGCCAAAGAGGGTTCTTTCGTGTGGTGACTTGGTGTAAAACCCAACAACTAGTGTTGAGGAAAACAGGTCTTTGTTTACAGTATTCCAACCTGGGAAGGGCAGTGAGCACTTCAGCTCAGAGCCCTGTTCTCCCACAGGACCCAGCACTTCCCTTGCTCCCCAAAAGGCTAGAAGCCAAAAACATGCCCAGAAGTTCCCCATCCCTTATCTGTCAGCTGCCTCCTTCAGTATCTGGGGTACGATGTCATCAGTCTCCGTATAACAGTCCAGGAAAACATATGCCATGTTACACTGCATTACGCATGGTCCTCAAAGCCACATGGAGTACTTCCTTTCCTTTCCAAGCTGCATAAAGTTCTCTCCTTCTTGCAAACCATGTGGATCTCTCCTCCTCTTTTCCTCTCTAAAGTGGTTGCTGCCTATTTTTAAATCCCTGACTGCATCCTGTGATACAGTGGGCATGGCAACCAGTTCTGGCCATTCACAGAACCTTGTGCAGGCTCTGTATGCTCTTTCTGCACCATTCCATAGTCAAAACCCCTCCCATCTTCATGGGGCCTTGGAAGAACCAAAGCCATTTGCACAACTAAGACACTAGCTACTAGCCATAGCCATGCAAAGGTATCTTAAAAGCTGTTCCCTTTTCCCCATCCCCCAACCCGTAGGCTCTGGAGATTTTTGGAGACCTCCACTCTGTAACAAAGTAATAATAATAAAAAGGAAACAGTTATGAAAGCTTTAAACCTGGGAAAAGAAAACCTCAGCTGCCTGTGTGCTGATTTCATAAAAGTATATTTTGGTCTTTTCTGTTGTGGAATTCTCTATATCTGTTTTTGACCAATAAGATCTGGGAAAGATAGTCTGTAAACTGGTGGAGGAGAATTCCTTTTGAAGGGTCATTCAGGGCTGATGAGCGTTTCAGCCTGAGCAAGTGAAGATGTCTCTGCCAAAGGCACATCTCTCTAGGAGGCCAGTAGACATACTGGAGAGAGAAGGCCTAACTGTCTGTGTATTGAATTATTGCTCTATTTACGCTTTGAAAGGAAAAATTGAAGTTTCCCAGGGAAAGTTAAAACTTCAAATAAAAAAGGGTAAATGAGGAAAAAGGTAAGGCATGGAAATGAAGAAAGTTTGTGAGAGGTATATAAAAGTTAGAAGTTTGTAAAAGTTTTGAAAGAAAATGTATGGTTTTAGTAATGAAAAATACAATCCATGGAAATGCAGTTTTGAAGGACAAGGATTTTCCTTCACACTATTTTTCTCCCTACCTGATCCCTCCAGTATTTGGCATTCTAAAGAAGTAAGCAATGACATAAGATTTCTTTGCATAAAACTAATAAGACCAGTTGCTAATGGTGGTTTTGTCAATCGAGGCTTTGACTGGGAAGTCATGCCCAAAGGAAGCATGCCTAGGCTCTGATTGTTACCAGAAATTCCTGGGGAATAGAAATTGACTTTCAGGGTTAACAAAAGTCAAGAAGGAAAAAGCCTGACACCGTGTTTGGTTGTGTGGTTTGTGGCAATCTTTCTAGGGAAGGAACAAAGGTTGCTTTCCTGAAGCATGGCTAGGAGAATCCTTAAGGCACAATGGAAAACCTAAAAGACTTATAAAAAGCATGGGTTTTACAGGCAAGGCCAGATGGCAAGTGTGTGGCTCAGCTTCTGGGCCCAGAAGGGCAGATGAAAGTCAACCTGAATGTTCCTAGTATGAGTTCCAGCAAAGGAGACTTAAAGATAATATATATAATCAATTGCTGCTCTTGTTGAGTTTGTGCAAATAAACGGGCTAAATTAACACTGGACTTAATGCAGTCCCTTTAATAACAAGGAGGGTAATCTTAGGGAGAAAAATCATGATTTAAGGAAAACCACAATGTTCGGTAGTAGACTATAAATTAGTAAAGCTGTCTTTAAAAGTTTGTTTTCTTTTTTTTAATGTTTTTTATTGATTATATTGTTACAACAGTTCCAATTTTCTCCCCTTTGCTCCCCTCCACACAGCATCTCCCTCCCCCAGCAAACCCCACCAACTCCATACCCCTGGTTCATAAAAAATAACTATCCCCCCCCCTCTCAGATATTAGGACCCTTTGTAATCTTGTAAAGAACAATGGGCGAAGGTCTCAAGCTCCTCTAGCTGCTTCAAGCTGGACATGGTCGTCGTCCTACCTACCCTTGGGTCCAGAAAACCCTAATAAGCGTCGGGGTGTGGAGGGGAGGGTGGCCTTCCCACATGGGGAAGGATCGTGCAGACTCCAGGTCAGTTGGCTGTCTCCAGTCAACGGCGTGATTGGTTTAACAGGCTGGCATCCTTGTTGTGTTCTGGGGGCAACAGATTTGACAAAAAGGGTTAAAAGACATCCATAACTACTAGATGACAAAAGGCAGGGATTAATTTTTCAATGTTCCATATTAGGAGAAAGAAAAAAAAGGGGGGGGGCTTCTTTGGATGAAGGTGTGCTAGGCACATCTCACCTGTCCAAAACCCTTTTGCCCATTATACTTAGTTTGGGCTGAGGGAAATAGTTTAGGTTTTCCCCCTCTCAGACCTCTGGGCCCTTTCTGTCCAAGCCATTAGGATAGAAAAGAGAAACCAGTTTTAAAGTGAAGCCCACAGACCACGCCATTCTTCACCAACCCAGCCATTTAGTTCAGCCAAACCATTGAGTCTCAGGAGGCAGCACTGCAGAGAGGATTAAGTGAGGCTTATGCATACAGACAATCACTCAGGTAATGCGATCATAGGCTTATGTCCTTTGAAAACAAAAAACATGTGTTAATTTATGTAACATAACCCACAAACAAGTCTCTAAATCTGTAAGACTGTCTTATTGGGAAGACATCCAGTTGCAAGGCACTTGAAATTCTATTTGCCTGCAACTTGAATATCTTTGATGATATCATAGACATGGTTTAATTTTCAAGTGAAACCATATTTTAAATGAGAAGAAACTTTTAAGACGGTTAGTTGCCCTATTTTATACTCTACTACTGATCATTGTGATTTTCGTTGAATAATGATTTTTCTCCCTGAGGTTACCCTCCTTTTCTTTAAAGGGACTACATTAAGTCCATTTTTAATTTATCCTGTTCATTTGCATAAACATAACAAGAGCAGCAAATGATCACTTATAATCTTTAGTTCTGCTTTGCTGGAACTTACCCAAGGAATATTTGGGGTGACCCTCAGTCTGTTCTTCAGGGCACAGAAGCTGAGCCACATATCTGGAATTCATCCTTGCCTGTACACACCTGTTTTTTTCCAACTTCTTCTGATTTTTCATTGTGCCTTAAGGTCCCTTCTAACCATCTTTCAGGAAAACAACCTTCGTTCCTTCCCTGGAAAGATTGCTGTGGACGGCACAACCAACCATGGTACCAGGCCTTTTATCTCATGGGCTTTTATTACCTTTGAAAGTCATTCCCAGTTACTCAGGGCTTTTTGGTAACAAATTGAGCCCAAGTATGTTTCCTTTAGGCTTGACATTCCAGTCAAAGACTTGGTCAAAAAAAAGGAACCTCTATTAACAACTGGTCTTATTAGTTCTATGCAAAGGAACTTATGTCATTACTTACTTGTTTAGAATGCCAAACTCTGTAGAGATCAAATAGGGAGAAAAATATACAACGTGAAGGAAAATCTTTGGCCTAATATTCACTGAACTGGCATTTCCATTCTTCATATTTTCATTTTTCAACCACTAAAAAAAATTTTTTTGTTTGTTTTTCCGTTACAGTTGTCTCACTTTTTTCCCCCTCTTGCTTCCCTGCACCCTGCCCCTCCCTTCCCCCACATACAGTCTCCACTGAGTTGCCCATGTCCGTGGGTCATTCATACATGTTTTTTTTTTTTTTACTTGACCCTTCCCCTTCTTACACCCTTCCCTTCCTCCCCCCTCCCCCCTTGTTACTGTTAGTCTACTTCTTGTTTACATACCTCTGGTTCAATTTTGCTCATTTGTCTCTGTTGTTCATTAGTTTCTTGTAATAGGTGACAGCATATGGTATTTTTCTTTTGTTGCCTGGCTTATTTCACTAAGCATAATTTTCTCTAGTTCCATCCATGTTGTTGCAAATGGTAGAAGTTCCTTCTTTCTTTCTGCTACATAGAACTCCAGTGTGTAAATGTACCACAGTTTTTTGATCCACTCATCTACAGATGGGCATTTATGTTGTTTCCAGCACTTGGCTATTGTAAATAGTGCTGCTATGAACATTGGAGTGCATAGGTTCTTTTGAATTGTTGTTTCAGGTTTTTACGGATATAATCCTAGCAATGGAATTTCTGGTTCAAAAGGCAGTTCCATTTTTAGTTTTTTGAGGAAATTCCAAACTGTTTTCCACAGTGGCTGCACCAGTCTGCATTCCCACCAGCAATTCACCAGGGTTCCCGTTTCTCCACATCCTCTCCAGCACAAGTTGTTGATTTGTTGATGATGGCCATTCTGACTGGTGTGAGGTGGTATCTCATTGTGGTTTTTATTTGCATCTCTCTGATGGATAGTGATGTTGAGCATACTTTCATATGTCTATGGGCCCTCTGTATATCTTCTTTGGAGAATTGTTTGTTCAGGTCCTTTGCCCATTTTTTAATTGGGTTGTCTGTCTTCTTGGTGTTGAGTCGTATGAGTTCTTTATATATTTTGGAGATCAATCCCTTGTCTGAGATATCATTGGCGAATATATTTTCCCATATGGTTGGTTTCCTTTTCATCTTGCTGATGTTTTCTTTAGTTGAGCAGAAACTTTTTAGTTTGATGTAGTCCCATTTGTTTATTCTTTTCTTTATTTCCCTTGCCTTAGGAGATATATCAGTGAAAATGTTGCTACGTGGGATATCTGAAATTTTCCTGCCTATTGTTTCCTCTAGGACTTTTATGATATCACGACTTACATTTAAGTCTTTGATCCATTTTGAGTTTATTCTGGTGTATGGTGTGAGTTGGTGGTCTAGTTTCATTTTTTTTTGCATGTCCCTGTCCATTTCTCCCAAAACCATTTGTTGAAGAGGCTCTTTTCACTCCATTTGATGTTCTTTCCCCCTTTGTCAAATATTAGTTGACCATATGAACCTGGGCTTATTTCTGGGCTCTCTATTCTGTTCCATTGATCTATATGTCTATTTTTATGCCAGTACCAGACTGTTTTGATTACCGTGGCCCTGTAGTATAGTTTGATATCAGGTATTGTGATTCCTCCTACAGTGTTCTTCCTCAAAATTGTGTGGCTATTCGGGGTCTTTTTTGGTTCCATATAAATTTTTGAAGTATTTGTTCTAGGTCTGTAAAATATGTTGCTGGTATTTTAATAGGGATTGCATTGAATCTATAAATTGCTTTGGGTAGTATGGACATTTTAATGATGTTGATTCTTCCCATCCATGAGCATGGTATATGCTTCCATTTATTTGTATCTTCCTTAATTTCTTTCTTCAGTGTTATGTAGTTTTCTGTGTACAGGTCTTTTACCTCCTCGGTTAAGTTTATTCTTAAGTATTTTATTTTTCTTGTTGCTATGGTAAATTGAATTTTTCTTTCAGTTTCTATCTCTGAGTTTTTATTGTTGGTGTATAAAAATGCCTTCGATTTCTTAATATTGACTTTGTATCCTGGTATTTTGCCAAATTCACTTATTAGGTTGAGTAGTTTTTTTGTGGAGTCTAAAGGATTTTCTATGTACACTATCATGTCATCTGCAAATAATGACAGTTTTACTTCCTCTTTTGAATTTGGATACCTTTTATTTCTCTTTCTTGTCTGATTGCGGTGGCTAGAACTTCCAAGACTATGTTGAATAGGAGCGAAGAGAGCGGACATCCTTGTCTTGTTCCTGATCTCAGGGAGAATGCTCGCAGTTTTTGCCCATTGAGTATGATGTTGGCTTCAGGTTTCTCATATATGGCCTTTATTATCTTGAGGTATGCTCCCTCTATTCCCATTTTGCTAAGAGTTTTTATCGTAAATGGCGTTGTACTTTATCAAATGCTTTTTCCGCATCTATTGATATGATCATGTGGTTTTTGTCTTTCATTTTGTTTATGTGGTGTATCACGTTTATTGATTTGCGAATATTAAACCATCCTTGCATCCCTGGGATGAATCCTACTTGATCATGGTGTATGATCTTCCTAATGTATTGCTGGATCCGGTTTGCCAATATTTTGTTGAGGATTTTAGCATCTATGTTCATCAGCAATATTGGCCTGTAGTTTTCTTTCTTTGTTGTGTCTTGACCTGGTTTTGGAATTAGGGTTATACTGGCTTCATAGAACAAGTTTGGGAGTCTTCCCTCTTCTTGTGTCTTTTGGAATAGTCTGAGGAGGATAGGAGTTAGTTCTTTCCTAAATGTTTTGTAGAATTCACTTGTGAAGCCATCCGGTCCTGAGCTTTTGTGTGTTGGGAGTTTTTTGATTAGTGCTTCAATTTCACTAGCTGTTATTGGTCTATTCAGACTTTCTGCTTCTTCTTGATTCAGTTTGGGAAGACTATAGTTTTCCAGGAATTTGTCCATTTCCTCTAGGTTGTCAAATTTCGTGCCATACAGTAGTTCGTAATAATTTCTTATAATCCTTTGTATTTCTGTTGTATCAGTTGTGATTTCTCCTCTTTCGTTTCTAATTTTATTTATTTGGGTCCTCTCTCTTTTTTTTCTTGATGAGCCTGGTTAAAGGCTTGTCAATTTTGTTTATCTTTTCAAAGAGCCAGCTCCTACTTTTGTTGATCTTTTGAATTGTTCCTTTAGACTCTATGTCATTTAATTCTGCTCTGATCTTGATGATTTCCTTTCTTCTACTTAATCTGGGTTTTGCTTGTTGTTCTTCCTCTAGTTCTTGTAGCTGTAGGGTTAAATTTTTTATTAGAGATTCTTCTAGCTTTTTTAGGTAGGCTTGTATTGCTATGAACTTTCCTCTCAGGACTACTTTCGCTGTATCCCATAGGTTTTGGGTTGTTGTGTGTTCATTATCATTGGTTTCCAGGAACTTTTTGATTTCTTCCTTGATGTCATTGTTAATCCATTCATTATTTAATAGCATGTTATTCATTATCCATGAGTTTGAATGTTTTTTGAGTTTTTTCCTGGAGGTTGATTTCCAATTTTAAGCCATTGTGATCTGAGAAGATGCTTTATATAATTTCAATTTTCTTGAATTTATTGAGGCTTGTTTTATGTCCTACCATGTGGTCTACCTTTGAAAATGTTCCATGTGCACTTGAGAAATATGTATATTTTGCTTCTTTGGGGTGAAAACTTCTATATATATCGACTAAGTCCATTTGATCTAAAGTGTTGTTCAGTGCCTCAATATCTTTGGTGTTTCTTTGCTTTGAAGATCTGTCCATTGTTGACATTGGGGTGTTAAAGTCCCCTACAATGAGTGTGTTGCTGTCTATATCTTTCTTGGAGTCTTTCAAAATTTTCCTTATATATTTGGGTGCTCCTAAGTTGAGTGCATATATATTTAAAAGGGTTATATCTTCTTCATGGATTTTTGCCTTAAGTATTATGAAATGCCCTTCTTTGTCTCTTTTTATGGACTTTGCTGTGAAATATGTTTTGTCTGATATAAGTATTGCTATCCCGGCATTTTTTCATGTCCATTTGCTTGAAATACTTTTTTCCGTCCCTTTACTTTCAGTCTGTGTAGATCTTTTGTTCTAAGGTGTGTCTCTTGTAGACAGCATATATGTGAGTCATTCTTTCTAATCCATTCAGCTACCCTATGTCTTTTAATTGGAGTGTTTAATCCATTTACATTTAAGGTAATTACTGATAAGTACTTATTCATTGTCATTTTTCCCCTTTGTACTCGTGTTCTTCTCTGTCTCTCTCTGTTTCTTTATCTTCTTAGAGCAGACCCTTTCGCATCTCTTGCATTGCTGGTTTGGTGGAGATGTATTCTTTTAGCCTTCTTTTGTCTTGGAAGCTCCTTATTTCACCCTCCATTTTGAAAGAGAGCTTTCCTGGGTATAGTATTCTAGGTGGTCAGCCTTTGTTTTTCATTGTTTGGAATGTTTTTTGCCATTCCCTTCTGGCTTGTAGTGTTTCTGCTGAGAAATCTGATGATAGCCTTACTGGAGCTCCCTTGTATGTTATTAGTTGTTTCTCTCTTGCTGCTTTTAGGATCCTCTCTTTGTCTTTTAATGTTGACGTTTTAATTATGATGTGTCTTGAGGTAGGCCTGTTGGGGTTCATCTTCATTGGGACTCTCTGTGCTTCCTGGACTTGCGTGACTCTTTCCCTCCTCATGTGAGGGAAGTTTTCTGTCATTAGTTTTTCAAAGAGGTTTCCTATCCCATGCTCTTCTTCTTCTCCTTCTGGAATTCCTATGATATGGATATTATTATGTTTCATGCTGTCCTGCAGCTGTCTTAGAACCTCTTCAGTCTTGTTCAGTCTTTTTTCATTTTGTTACATTGTCTGTGAGTTTTTGTGTAGGTTGTCCTCCAGCTCGCTGATCCGATCTTCTGCTTCCTCTAGCCTGCTTTTAATTCCTTCTACTGTGTTCTTCAATTCAGAGATCGTATTCTTCATTTCCTCCTGGCTCTTATTGATAGCTTCTATGTCCTTTTTCATGCTCGTGTAATTCTCTGTGAGTTCCTTGTAGTTTTTCAGGAGTTCCTTGTAGTTTCCCTGGAGTTCTTTGTAGTTTCCGCTGAGCTCATTTAGCTTCTCCATAATCCATGTTTTAAATTCCGTATCTGATAGTTTGCTCCCCTCTATTTCATTTAGCACTCTCTCTGGGGATTCTACCTTTCTGTTTGATGGGGGTTGTTTCTCTGTCTCCCCATTTTTGTGATTCCTATTGTTTGTTGATGCTCTTGGAATGATCTGCTCTTCCTGGATCTGCCTCTGGTAGCGTCAGTTCATGTACCAGGCTGGCCCTAGGCAGCCTATTGGGGACTTCCAGTGATCTACTGCCTTTGTCTCTCTTCTTTAGTTGTTACTATACTCAATCTGTGATCAGCCGTCAGGCTTAAGGACCGTGGGTGTGGCAGCTTAATTCCTGTAGGCAGGGCTTTTATTTCCCCTTAGTATGACGCCACTTGGAGGGGAATGGTCTGTCTGCTGTACTGAGGCTGAATCAGCACTGGCTGGTCCTTGGAGGAGGTTAGTGTAGCTTCCACTTACTCCTCCGCCCTCCGGGATCTCCGTCTGTGTTGTCGTTGATGATATTTCTTTAATCTGTCTGGTTGTATTTCAGCTACTTTTTGGTGGATCTTTTTCTCTGGTTAGTTGATTGAGAGTCACTCTGCCCACCTTGTCTAGAGATCTTTTGTGGAGGTGCTGCTAAAACATAATCACACAACCCAGGCAAGAAACCCACACCCTCCAATATCTCCCCCAACTACAATCTCACTATAGGCTGCAAATGAGCCCGTGTTAATATACTTGTGGAGATACTGGGACTCTTATTCGTAGGAGAAACAGAAAGGAGTTGTTTTAAATGAAGGAAGGGTAATTTTTGAGCTGGAAGTTGATAGAGTATTAATATTAGCAATTGGGATCAAGGTTATGTAAGAGAGCAATTAACACACTGTATGTTTGAAAAGGAGGGGAGGGTTACAGTATGGAGTGAGAAAGTGGAAGTGTATAGTATTAGGATTATATAATCGGTATATACTATATGATTAGCGTGGGAGGTAGGGTAGACACAACAGACATCCAGGTAGACAGACAGCCTGAAATTGAAAGAGAGGGGTGGGGAGGTTAGAAGGTAGGAAACAGATTGAGAAAGAATTTTTTAAGAATAAAAATACAGAGTAGAAAATAGCAAGACAGGAATGGAGAGAGGAAAGAGAGAGAGAAAGTAGAGAAGAGAAGGGTAGGAGAGAGAACGAAAGAAGAAAGGGAGGTAGAAGAGGGGGGACTGAATTAAAATTCTTTTTTAAATTATATATTGTAAAAAATATTAGGAGATTAAAACATGATATAAAGTTGCAAGATAGAGAGAAAGGGTGAATAGAGAGAGAGAGGAATAGGAGATAGGAAAGCAAGAGGATGTGGGAGGAAAAGAGCTCAGAGGAGGGAAGGAAATCAGGAGGAAGAGGATATATCAGGGAAGGGAGGATTGAAATTGAAGAGTTGACAAAAGATAGGATGAAGGAGAGAAATACAAGAGGTAGAGAAAGAAGTGGGGGGATGGGGTAGAAAAAGAGAAGGGGTAAGAATGGGAGAGTGAAGGGAGAGGGGGATAGATTAGAATTATAATTTGAATATTAAAAGATTAGAATATAAAGTGGAATATGGAGAGAGAGAGAATATGTATAGGGAGAGAAGGAAAATAAGGACAAGGGATGAAAGAAAAACGAATGTAGACTGAAGGGGGACAAAATAAAGATAGAAACTTAATAAAATTGAAGGTGCGTAGCACAGAGGAAGGAGAGGCTGAGAAAGGGAGAAAACTTAAAATTAAAAAAAAATTAACTGAGAATAGGATGCAGGGGAGACATGCTAAGGGGAGAGAAGGGAGAGAAGAGGAGGGGAGAAAAGGAGAGAGAATAATAAGGGACTGACGGTAGGGGCAGTTAGAGAGAGAGTGAGAGATAAAAGAATGAGGATTTTAACTCAATTCAACTTTTAGGCACAGTCTCTGGGTATTTTTGGTTTGTTTGTTTTTTGGTTTTTCCTTGCTTCCTTCCTGAGTCTGCTCCTATTCAAAATTCCATGACTTACAAATCTTTTCTGGTTGGTTGGCTGGCTGTGGGAGGGTTCTGCTTGATTCTGGGATTGCTAGTCTTTTTTTCATGGGCCTACCACTGCTCTGCTGTGGACTGCGTTTAGTTTTCCCCTCCTGAGGCACCCTCAGCCCTCCTCAGGCTTGTCCAGCTACTCCTTCCCTCTGTTGGTCCAGCCTGTGCCTGCCAGCAATCCCCGCCCAGCCTCCAGTCCTGTCTCTATTCCCAGGCTACAGCTTCTGCTCTCTTCCCTGTCTATATGCCTGCGCACCCTACCTCTCTCCCTGTCTCAAGATCGTCCTTTTGTTCTGCAGGACTCTGGCACAGTCGGTGGAAAGCGCTGGGCCCAGTGGCCCTTTCCTGCCCAGGGCCTCTCCCCTAGTCTGGAGCTTTGCAGCGGCTTTCCTGCGTGTGCTCTTCTCCTTGCCCCAAAACTGTCTCTATTCCGAGCTACAGCTTCCGCTGTCTTCCCTATCTATAGGCCTGCGCGCTCTATCTTTCTTCCCGCCCCAGCACCGTCCCTTTGCTCTGTAGGATTCTAGTGTGGTCGGTCAGCGCAGCGCTCTCCTACCCTGGAGCTCTCTGCCAGTCTGGGGCTCCACAGCAGCCCTTCCCTACGGCCCCTTCTCCCCGCCCTAAAACCGTCTCCCCTCCGGAACCTCCGCTCTCTTCCCTACTTACACACCCTGCACGTCCTATTTCTCTCCTAGCTCCAAACCCGCCTTTTGTTCTGTGAGATTCTAGCACGATTGCTCAATTCTCCCCCAGTCCGGAGTTCCGCAGCAGCTTTTCTGTGCTGACATCTCCTTGCCCCAAAACTGCTCCTTTGTTCTGTAGGGCCCTAGCGCTAGTGCTGTGCTTGCCCGGAGTGCCGAGCTTTCGGTCGGAGGTTGCAGCTGAGGAGGTTTCCCTCTAGACTCAGATCACACAGTTTCTCCCAGTCCTGATTGTTCACTGTTCTCTCCCTCCTCTGGCTTTTTCGGCCAAATCCTCTCCCTAACTCCCTACAAGAATTCACTCCCGGCTAGTGAGCTCTCAGGCTTGATACTGCAAACGCACGGAGTCTCAGAATGGCTCAGCCTGCAGTTCGTGGTAAACCCCTCCACCCCCCTCCACGCTGCTCCCACGATCTCCTCCCCGTTCACGCGATCAGAGATCCACACTCACTCAGTCACTCCTCTCCGCATTCATTCCTGGAGTCTCTCCTTAACAGGAGCGAGCTGAGAACACTGTCCCTACTTCACGGCCATCTTCCCCCTCCTAAAAGTTTGTTTTCATTTAAAGGTTAAAACTAGATTTGTGATATCACCTAAAATGTTCAATCTACAGGCAACGAGGACCTGTTAAATTGCCACTGTTAAATAACATTCCAGAAAAATCTCTGTAACTGAATGTCTCCACAGGAAAAATATACATGTTAATAGTCTTCCTCCTGTTTGCATGAGACATAAGCCTATAATCTCATTACCTGAATAATTTTCTGTATGTATAAGGCCTCACTTAAGAAGTCCATCTGCATCACTGCCCCTAAGACTCTAAGATTTGGCAGAACTAAGTGGTTGGATTGGTAAAGTGTGGGGCAGTCTATGAGCTTCACTTTCAAACTTGTTTCTCTCTTTCTGTCCCATAGCTTGGACAGAAAGGGTCCAGAAGTCTGAGAAGGGGGACATCCTAAAATATTTCTCTGAGCCCAAACTAAGTTCAGTGGGCAAAGGGCTTTGAAGAGGTGTGACATGCCTTACACACCTTCTGCCAAAGAAGCCAATTTCTTTTCCTATTGGGGGATCATATGAGGCTAGAGGAAATAGGCTGGCTGATAATGCAGCAAAGCAGGCTGAATTAGAAGGAGAAAGCAAAATCCTCTGTCTAGTTGCATGTCTCCCTCCAGTGTCAATAGCTCCCACCTTTTCCTTGGAGGAAACAAGGAGATTAACTCAGGTAGGAGCATCAAAGGATGCTACCAGGAAGTGGAAACTCCCAGATGGGAGGGAGATGCTGAATAAGCAGGTCCTCAGGGAAATTATGATAACACTGCATCAAGACAGCCATTGGGGACCTCAGGCCCTCTGTGATACAGTCCTCAGACAATATGGGGGATTCGAAATTTACACTATAGCTAAGCAGGTCTGCTATGGATGTCTTATATGCCAGAAGTAAACAAAAAGGCATTACATAAGGTGCAGACTGGAGGAAGGCCACCAGGACTCAGGCCCTTCCAAAACATTCAGATTGATTTTACTGAAATACCAAAGGTAGGTAATCAAAAATTCCTCTTGGTCATAGTAGATCATTTTTTCTGGGTGGATAGAGGCCTTTCCACTTCCATCGGCCATAGCAAGTAAGGAGGTTAAAGTAATTCTTGAACAAATTATCCCCAGATTTAGCTTAGTTGAAAACATTGTCTCAGACAATGGGAGACATTTTACATCCCAAGTGTTAAGAGGGGTCATGAATTGTCTGGATATCAAATGGGATTATCATACCTCCTGGCACCCTCCTTCCTCAGGCTGAGTAGAATGCATGAACCAGACTCTAAATAAACAACTAACTAAATTAAACTTGGAGACCAAGCTACTGTGGACCAAGTGTCTTCCATTGGCACTCCTCAGGATTAGGACAGCTCCTAGGAAAGATATTGGAATATCACCCTAAGAGTTCTTATATGGATTTCCTTACCTGGGAAGGGGGACTGAGCTACCCACCCTAGAGACCAAGGATCAATTCTTAAAGAATTATATATTGGATATTTCATCTACCCTTGCCTCCCTCAAGGTGAAAGGTCTCCTGGTCCAGACCCTACCGCTCGAGTTCGTGGTTCACTGCTTCCAGCCTGGTGACGAGGTCCTGATTAAGTCCTGGAAAGAAGAGAAACTTCAGCCCACGTGGGAGGGACCATTCCAAGTGCTCCTGACCACTGAGACTGCCGTGAGAACTGCTGAAAAAGGATGGACTCATTTCACTAGGGTAAAGGGACCCCTAGAAGAAAAGGCAGAGGTTAAGTGGGAAGTAACCTTGAAGCAGGGAAGGGACCCTCTGAAATTAACTCTCAGGAAAAAGTCATGTTCCCTAGGTGGTGGAGTGGGCCCTTTATAAGGCTCTGCTGGATGACAGTCTTCTTCCATGGCACTCTGGGCTGGGTTAGGCCTATAACTCTAATTATTAATGTAACTGAAATTACAAACCCCCAAACTTTGAAGTTTTATGCATGCCAAGTTTTGTCTTGTGGGGACCTTACTTATTAATGCTGGCTCTCATCTCAGGAAACATATCTCTGTCCCTATCTGGAAAATAATGAAATTTTTATGTATTTAGGGAAAGGCCCTTGTCCTACCAGGGATGATATCTGGTGGACAACCAAACCCAAGGGGCAAATGACCACTCCCCCTGAGCAAGTAAAACTGCTCCTGCCTAAAATAACTTTAAGCAAAGGAGCTCCTCCCCCAAACTGCCAGCCTCTCCAGTGCAACCCTCTTCTTCTAACACTTAACCAGCCACAGGCCTTAAGTCAGGAACCCCATGTGGCCACCAGAGTTTATGGCCTAGAATATGATGTATCTGGCATAGATCTAGTAGGGTGGCTAAGTCTTCACTTAGTGACAACTCCTTCCTTAGAAAATCTAACTTCCCCCACCCAGACTTCAGAAACACCTCAGAGAAGACCCCAGAATGATCCAACCAAGGTAAAAGTCTTTGAGGTATTAGATCTCATACAAATTCTAGAGACAGAGACTGGGTACAGGGATGCAAATGCTTGGGTAGAATGGGTTGAATTTACTGCTAAATTCCTAAATAAAAGTAACTGTTATGCTTATGTCTCAGGGAGACCCAGGCACAGGTCGTACCGTTTCCAATAGGCTGAGACTCTGACCCCTCTGGAATGGTCTGTATGTTTGCTCTCTACCAGGATGAGAATGCATGGGGAATTGAGACTTGCAAAAGCTTGTCTCTCCTCTTACCCTCTATAAGGAATGATGAAACTCAATCCCTCCCTTCATACTCAGTGGGACCCATGAGTTACTCTTCTTGCCTCTCTAGGTGGGAAACAAATTTGGGCACCCCTGTGGGAGAACTCCTAATATGCACTCATACCAGAAATGCGAGCTACCTCAACAGTGGGGCAGGCAACTATTCTCCCCTCCGAATCCCCAGAGCGGATGTCTGGTGGTATTGTGGGCAGAGGAGCCTCTGGAAAGTCCTGCCAGAAAGGTGGAGTGGAACCTGTGCCCTGGTTCAACTGGCTATCCTATTTACCCTAGCATTTCCAAAACTGGACCAGGCTAAAAGCTGCTAGGAAAAAGAGGTCAATGGCACCTGGTGGATCATTTGACCCTCATATTTACATTGATGCTATTGGGGTCCCTAGAGGAGTTCCGGATGAGTTTAAGGCTAGAAATCAGATAACAGCAGGGTTCGATTCAATCCTCTTCTGGTGGTTGACCATTAATAAAAATGTTGATTGGATAAACTATGTTTATTATAACTAGCAGAGATTTATCAATTATACTAGAAATTCTATAGGAGGAATAGCTCAACAACTAGATGCAACCAGTCGAGTGGCCTGGGAGAACAGGATGGCACTGGATATGATGCTGGCAGAAAAGGGAGGAGTATGTGTAATGCTCAGGGGGAAGTGTTGCACCTTCATCCCTAATAATACTGCTCCTGATGGATCTATCACTAAAGCTCTTCAGGGACTGACAACCCTAGCAAATTAATTAGCGTAAAACAGGTATAGACAATCCTATAACAGGATGGTTAGAGAATTAGTTTGGCAATTGGAAAGGAATGGTTTCTTCAGTTATAGTATCTCTCATAGTGGTAGCAGGCGTCCTCACAGCTTTAGAATGTTGTATTATTCCATGCATCAGAGGTTTAGTTCAAAGGCTGATTGAAACTGCACTAACTAAACAAATGTCAGCAATGTATAATAATCTCCTCCTCCTAGAGGACAGAGGAAACCCTTGCTATGAGAAAAAGTCAAGAAATCCTCCTTAGGTTTGACAGGGTGAATAAAAAGGTTTGAGTAGTCAATTTCCCAAAAGAGAGACAGGGGGAATTGTGAGGTACAGATAAAAGTGACACTCAAACCGGTAAGAAATGATTAGCAGCAAAAGAGAATGTGGTAACCAGGTTAAGAAAACTTTCAAAAGGGGCTAGAGACACAGATAATCAGAGTTAAGGAATATTTATTACCTGGGAAATTGTGGCTGGAGACATGAGACTGGGGACATAAACAGAGATAACCCAGAGTGTGAGGGCCACCCATCATGGAATATTTATCACCTGGGAATTATACATGGTCAGCGAGTTAAGGAAAGTTATTCATGAGCTAATTGCTACCCTTAGTTGATTTAGTCAATCGCATTAGATTGTAACTCCAGAATACCCAGTAGGGAAAAACCGGAGAGGAAGGGGAGGAGGAGGAAAGGGGGGTTTACTTGCATTAGTGTAACAGAACCCTTGGGCTGCTCCGATTGAAACAGAACCCACGGGCTGTTTAGTTAGGGGCCCAATTACCCGCCACCAGAATTATAACTCTCAATACCAGAGTTTGGCAAAAAGAAAAAGAATTGTTTATTTACACATAGTCCTGCCTCCCCCTCCCAGACCTGGCCAGTCTTAGGAAAGTCAGAAACACTGTTTCCCTACTTCCTAGGCACAGTTCAGCTTTACCAGTAGCTGCCAATCACTCAGTTCTGATTGAGGAGGTCCTTTCTGTGCTGTGGTGCCCTCCAGCTCTCAATGCAGGACCGTCTGGATTCTCAGCCTCCTTGTAAACTGCCTTCTTCCTGCAAACTGCATGGATCTCCTCTCCTTCTCAAAGCAGTCTGGCAAGAGCCTCTTCTTAAAGCAGCCTGGAGACCCCTTCTCCAAGCCAGATGGAGGGAGCCCACAAGAGCCAGAGAGTGAGGGCGTGAGGGCTAGAGAGAACCCGAGAGACAGAGCTTCCTAGAGCCAGAGCCAGCCCAAAATCTCCACAGCTCCTCTCTTCCTCCCTGCCTCCTCTCTCTCCCTCACTGCGTCCTCTCACACAGTGGGTGTTGCAAACAGTCCTGACCATTCACAGAACCCTACGTAGGTTCTGTCTGCTTCTTCCTACCAGCCCACAGTCCAAGATCCCTCCCATCTTCCTGAGTCTTGGAAGTAAAGCGGATCTTTGCAACAATGTTTCCAGCCACTAGCTCCAGGCATGCAAGGGCATCCTGAAAGCTGCTTCCTGCTCCCTATCTCCCAGCCCGAACTCTGGGGTTTGTTTTTGGACTCCCCTGTTTCTGTAACATTAGGATAAAAGATGGCCTGCTTTAAGCCCTGGCACATGCCCTTTGTTAGGCTGTGCCCAGACTTGCAAATCCGTGAATAAACAAATGCCTCATTTACTGCTTAAGTCCTGTGTCCTGGTGTTTTATTGTGAGCATTTCTCACACTAACACAGCTGTGGAGAAAAGGAAAACAGTGTGAATAGGTACCTCTTTGGAAGCATTTGGGAAATAAACAGCAACATAAAATTTCATGCCTCCATTCACTCAACAAATAATTATTAGAGAATTATTTAACAGGATTATAGTTAAAGAGCTGCTGATAAGTACAAAAATTTTAAACAATCAAAAATTTATATCAATAAACAGATGCTTAAAAGTTACTTTATGTTAATATTATAAAGTTAAAGCATCTAGTAAGAAGAATGAGACATGTCTAAATGAATTGCTAGGAAGGCTGTGCTTGATATGTTGGTTAGTGACTAAAGCAATTTGAAAAAGAGCATAAACTTATGGTCTCATCATTGTAAAAATCAAAATGAAATTTTAGAATATGTCTATATGATGCATAAATAAAAGTTAGCAAAATATACATATGTAGTACAACTATTAACAGTAGTTACCTTTGGGGAGAAAGGTTAGGTGCATAAAAGTAACTCTCTTTCTGCTGTATGTTATTTCATTCTTGTTTGTTTTGCAATAAGCAGGGATTACTTAAATAACCAAAAAATAATGACCAGGAACATTGTTTCAGAAAAAAAGTTCTTCTCGTTTGAATTCCTGCCAAAAAAAATTCCTGTAAAACATCCTGCCCTAGAAATTACTGCTGCTTCTTTTATGAGATCCTGGCCCCAGAGCACTCAATACTATTGCAGTTACCCCAACACTTGGACTCACACATTCTAAGTTTGTGCTGATCAAAACAGTGGTGCTGACCACCACTGCAGACTGAGTATTGAGGCTCTAGTTGTAGGTCTCTTAACACTTTAATTCCACAACATACCACTACCCAGCTATTAATAATTCCGTATTAATTCCAAGGCTCTCTTATAGTAGCATATCTTTTATTCTTCCTAATTTTACCCTTGTTAACAGCTTTGTTTAGAGGTTAATTCATAGAATGTAGTGCTCAGCAACACTTAGGTGTCTATTTTTTTTTTTTTTTTTTTTTTTGTTCTCCAGTTCTGGTGATGACACCAGAATTTTACCAACTATATCTTTTTATATTTTAAAAACGTTTATTTTGTGATATGATTGACATACAGTAGAACATATTTACAATGTACAATTAGATAAATTTTGGTACATGTATACACTTAGGAAATTATCACCACAATTAAGGTAAGAAACTTATCCATGGCTCTAAAATTTTCTCATGCTACTTTGTAACCACTCACTCTGGCTAGTTCCCAACCCACCACTCATTTCTTTCTGTCAATAAACTTTCTAGCAATGTAAATAAATGGAATCATATGGTATGCATTTTTTCACCTGGTTTCTCTCACTTGGAATAATGATTTTGAGATTTCAACCATTTTATGTGCTGCAACAGTTAATTCCTTTTTATTACAAGATAGTATTTCATTGTATGTGTGTGACACAATTTGTTAATCCATTCATCTGTTAATGGGCATTCAGGTTGTTTTATTTTTGCCTATTACAAATACACAGAGAAGGAAAACTCTGACTCCAAAAAACCTCCACTGCCTTGTGGCATACCTCTTCAGGGGAAAGGCTAAGGGAGTAAACCCCGACAGAAAATCCGGAGCCGGAGTCCCTAAGGCGGTTTGACGTTGTAGTCAACACCGGCAACTCCTGCAGCGCACCTGAAGCCAAGCTGTATTGACTCCGTCTTTCCCTTGGACCCTTCAGCTGCGAAGAGAGGGGGGGTCTGCTGCATGGGCAACAGCAGACCCTCCATATCACCCTGCCCAGGCTCTGTAGCTTCAGCTTCACTGGAGAGGACACTCCAGCGTCATCGCAAGATGTCGATTCAACACGGGAGGAGACAGATACCGTGTCACTCCCAAGTCGGACTGCACAGCCATTCTCGGCGGTGCAGATAGACTCTTAAGAAGCTACACCATCGTCTCTCGAGACAGAAGGCTGCCGACGACGACGACGACGATTACAAATACAGCTATTATGAACACAGTGTATGTTGGGGACTCCTGAACCACAGAGATCCCCTGGTTTCGCAGATGAAATGAAGACTTCCCAGGCAGCTTGTGCTAGGGGAAAGAAGGCTGGCAAATATCTGAGAAACAAATGCCCCATTTGCTTTCCTCCAAGGTCTTTTATTAAGTGCAGTAAGCTTAAGGGCACATAGCATGCAAGTAAAGCTCATTAATCAGTGTTAAACAGTGCAGATTACAGAAAACAGATATTGTTCAGGGATAACAATTGAAGGAACATTGAGATCTCCCTCAGGTCAGGGTGTGATGGACACAAAGACTTCAGATGGCCATAAAATAGGGAGGGTGAGTTCATTTTGAGTTAAAGTTAAAACCTCTGCTGCTGGTATGATAAAGTGATCAAGCAAGATAAAAGAATGTGGCAAGCTTCAAAGGATATACAGTTTTCCCTCACTTATCATGGGTATTATGTTCTAGACCCTCCCCCCACCATAGGTGAAAATCCGCGAAGTAGGAACCTTACATTTATTTTAGTATTTATATATATTTTAAGGCTTTATAAACCCTTCCCACACACTTATAAACTGTTTCCAGTCCATTATTAACCTTTCCTACTCCCTTATTAACCTTTTCCACATCTTTATAAACACTACTTATGTTCTTAAACATATTCTACACTCTTAAACCTACGTAACTTTTGACAACATACATATACAGTACCGCAAAATCCTGCGATATAGCGAAAAATCAGTGATAAATAATCAAATATAATATTTTTTTAACTCCCGCAATACAGTGAGGCTACAATAAGTGAACCGCGGTATAGAGAAGGACTACTTTACAGCATTTCCTCATGGCCCAATTCTCACCAGTGCCCACTGGCTATAGAATCGAGGCACATATGCACCCAGCTTTCCTGGTTTTCTGGTCAGGTCTTACAGGCTTCGTTTCCTTTGCCTGGCCTGTGTGGGGTTCCAAGTCTTGATACTTTCCCAGGGGGACCCCAACAAGTATAAAGTTGTCATGAATTCATATGGTTTCATTTCTCTTGAGTAAATATCCAGGAGTGAGATATCTGGGTAATACTTTAGGTATACGTTTAATGTTTTAAGAAACTGCCAAATGTTTTCCAAAGTGAATGTGCCATTTTACATTCTCATTAAGTGTTTATGGGAATTTAACTTACTCCACATCCTTGCTAACACTTGTTAACATGAGCATTCCTAATTTTAACCTTTCTAATAGTGTATAATGGTATCTTATTTCAGATTTAATTTGAATTTCTCTAATGACTAATGAAGTTGAACATCTTTTTGTGTGCTTATTTGACACCTATATTATTTGGTGAACTGCTTGTTCAAATCATTTTTTTCATTTTTAATTGGCTTTTTTTTTTATAACTGTGACATGAGAGTTTTTTTATATATATTATGGAGACGAGTTGTTGTTTTTATTAAATATATAATTGATGAATTTTCCCCCTAGTTTGTGGCTTGCCTTTTTATTCTTCAACAGTATTTTTTGAGGACAAGTTCTTAATTTTTGTGAATCTTTGTTTATCCAGTTTTTCTTTTATAAATTGTGCCTTTTGGTGTCATACTTAAGATATCTTTGTTTGTTTAATCCAAGTCACAGAGATTTTTCTTTTATATTTTCTTCTAGAAATTTTATAGTTTTAGTTTTTTACATCTAGGTCTATGAAACATTATGATTCAATTGTTATAATGGTAGAAGTTGTGTGTGACAGGCAAGATACTAAGTTGATTTCCCAGAGCTCTATATGCATATCCTTTCACATTTAATCAATCAAACACAAATCTGGGTGCTCCTGTGAAGAGATTTTGCAGATGTAATTAAGAACCCAAATAATTTGACCTTAAGATAGGGAGATGATCTTGATTAAACAAGTTCTTGAAAAGGCCTGGTATTTTTCTGAAGTAAAAGATTTAAAGTGAGTACGAAGAGTTGGACATAAGAGAGATATTCCATTGTCAGCTTTGCAGATGAAAGAGACTATGTGACAAAAACAAAAACAGAAACAAAAAAACAGACTCCTAGTTGCTGAGGGTACCTCCTGGTTTATAGCAAGGAAACAAAAACCTCAGTTCTACAATTGAAAGAAACTGAATTCTACCACAACCACATGTGCTTGGACAAGGACTTTGGGCTCCAAATGGCAATAGCACAGCTTGTCGGACACGTTGACAGAAAGGCCTCCCCAATCAGAGTCAAATGATTGGCAGCTACCAGTAAAGCTGAACTGCGTCTAGAAAGTAGGGAAATGGTATCTCTAACTTTTCTAAAACTAGCCTGGTTTGGTAGGGGGAGGCAGAAATATGTGTTTCTGGGTGTTTTAAGGAACATAAGACTTAACAGCAGAAATCCGCAAATAATCTAAATCTAGATAACTATTAAATAAACAATTCTTTTTCTTTTCACTAAACTCTGGTATTGAGAGTTATAATTCTGGCAGCGGGCAATCGGGCCCCTAACAAAAAAGCCTGTGGGTTCTGTTTCAATTGGAGAGCTCAGGGGTTCTGTTACAATTCTAGTACTTTTTAAAAAGATAATCTAGGGTTTTCTACATGGGCAATTATATCATCTGCTAATAAAAGTAGTTTTAATTCTTCTTTTCCAATCTTCATTTCCTTCCTTCCTTCTCTCCTTATTGCACTAGCTAGAACCACGAGGCTAATGTTAAATAGAGGTGGTGAGAGTAGATTATCATTTTTTTATGATCTGAGGGAGAAAAATTTATTTTTTTTACCACAAGTATAATATTAGCTATAGACTTCTCAAAGATGTTATTTGTAAGATTGAGACAGTTTTTTTTTCTATTCCTAGTTTACTGAGAGATTTTTTTATTATGAATGGTTGTTGGAATTTTCAGATTTTTTGCAACTATTGAGATTATCATAAGAATTTTATTTTTTAATCTGTAAAACCTAAATGTTAAACCAATGTCTACTCTGGGAATAATCCCTATTTGGTCATTATACATTAGTTTTTTATATATTATTGAATTAAATTTGTAAAACCTTGTTAAGGAGTTTTGTATCTATGTTCATGAGTGATATTATTCTGTAATTTTATTTTTAAAAACATTTTGCCTGGTTTTATCATCAAAATATTTCTTATCTCATTATAAGAGTTAGGAAATATTCCCTCCTTTTTAATTTTCTGGAAGAGCTATGCAGTAGTAATCTTATTTTGTCCTTAAATATTTGGTGTAATTCACCAGTAGAGCCGTCTGGGTGTAGTGGAGGGTTTTTTTTTTGTTTGTTTTGTGGAAAGTTTTTAAATTACAAATTCAATTTTTAAATATATATAAAGTTATTCTGATTATCTATTACTATTGCGTGATCATTGGTAATTATGTCTATCAAATCATTTGTCCATTTCATCTAAACTGTCAAATGTATTGGCATAAAATTGTTTACATTTACTTATTAAATATGGTGGTTTTAAATTATGTTCACAAATACTTTGGTTCTCCTCTTTTGAAAAGATGATAACTAATTTGTTTTCCCTATGTTTGAGCTGGACTGGGTGATTTGTTTCTAACAATTAAAATGTGGCAGAATTAAAATGGTGTGATGTCCAAGATTACAATATAAAATGCATTGTGACATCTTCTTTGATCTATGTTTTGTATTGTCTGGTGAGTGGAAGTCTGTTGTCATGTTGCAGTGACACTCAAGTGACCCCAAGAACAGCCTTCGGGGCAAGGAATTGTAGCCTCCTGCCAACAGATGTGCGAGTTAGTCATCTCAGATGCAAATCCTCTAGCCTCAAGATGACTCTAGCCCTGACTGACATCTTGGCTGCAACCTCACTATTAACCTTGATCTAGAAACAACCAGATAAAGTATTCTTACATTTCAGAACTACAAAAATTTTAAGATAATATGATTTGTTTAAGCATTTAGCTTGAGGGAAATTTGTTACATAGCAATTCAAACCTATTAAAAATTTTGATACTGTGAACGGAGTGCTGCCATAACAAAAACCTAAAAAACAGGAGTGGCTTTGGAACTGAGCAGTGGAAAGAACCTGGACGGACACTAAAGAGATAGTCCTTGAGAGATTAAAGATTTTTAAAGAAATTTGATTCCTGATTCTTAGAAACTGTGAGATAATAAATATTTGCTGGTTCGAGCCACCAATTTTTATGGTAATTACTATATAGTAATAGATAACTAAGGTACTTTCCCTTTAATATCAGGATCTGTGGTTATGTGATCTTTCTTTCTGATATTGGTATTTTTGGTCTTATTTCTTTTTTTCTGATTAGTCTGACTAGAGGTTTATCATTTTATTTTTAATCTCAAAAAACCAGCTTTTGGCTCTACTAGTGTTATCTATTTTTTTAGTTCTGTATTTTATTGATTTTTGCTATTTCTTGTATTATTTTGTTTTTAATTTTCTTTTTTGATTTTATATAATTTATTAATAAATTTCAGTACTTCATCAATAGAATTCTTAAGTAAAACCAGATGATGATGTGATGATGCTGATGATGATAGTGATGATGATCATTTTATTTCAAGTGATGATGATGAAAGTAAAGAAAACAATGACAACCGGGACAATTTGGTGCCACGACCTTGATTTGTGGTATATCACTACCACTTTCAACCACAATTGCTTTTGCATTGTCAGTACAAATAATACATTGAAAAAGGCAATTAGTACATAATATAGACCTAAGAATGGAATTGTTAGGGCCTAGAATATGTAAGTGTTCAATTATACTAGAAAACACTAAATTGCTCTTCAAAAAGGTTTACTCTTTTAGACACCTACCAGCAGAATATGAGAGTTCTTATTTATCCACAACCTGGCCAACATGGAACTTGTCTTTAACTGTGTTTTGGTGTCTTGGTACAGACACTTTTAATTCTGTTTTGAACATTCTGTTCTTAACAAGGCTTGCCTTCAAGAAAAACTTACTTTATCAGAGCCTAACTGACTGGGGATTTAGCAGAGATTAACCAACCTAAAGGAAAGGAAATACCCAACTCCAGCTCTCTCTAAGCTTCCTGTCTTACCTAAGGGGAAAAAAACAAAACAAAACAGAACAAAACCAAGGGACACTTGTGAAGGTCACAGCCCAGGAGGTATAGGCTCACTAGAAGTCTGATTTTATACTTACTGAAGTATTCACATAAAATACATTCTAACACCCCCTTGACCCACATCCAAAAGGTCTCTCTTTAATAACGGGAATATAGCTAAAAGGACTGCATGTCTCAGATGTTATTTAAGAAGTCTCCACAAACATCTAAAGCAACAGGACAGACAAATTTAAAGTAAAAGTTGGGGTCATTGATTTGAGACCTCTCTTCTTTCCTAAAATAGACATTTATTGCAACCCCCAAATTTTTATGTTGTGTTTTCATTTTCATTTCATTGAAAATTTCTTTTTTTTATGTCTTCTTGGACCTGTGGGTTAATAAGATCTGTGTTATTTAGTTTCTAAATATACAGTGATTTTTCTGGATATATTTCTGTTATTGATTTCTAATTTAATCTCACTGTGGTCAGGAAGATACTTGTGTATGATTTGAATATTTTAATATGCATTGAAACATTTTTATGTTAGGAATATGGTTAATATTGGTAAATATAAACTTGGTAAAATTAGTTATAAATGTTATTCATGTCCTTTATGTCCTTACTGTTTTTTTTAATTTGTTCTATCAAATATTGAGACAATAGTGTTGAAAATTTTTCTTATCATGGTGGATTTGTCTATTTCTCGTTTCAGTTCTATCAGGTTTTGCTGCATGTATTTTGAAACTCTATTATTAGGTAAATGCTTAGAATTGTTAAGTACTTTTGATAAATTGATGCAATTATTATTGTAAATGCCCCTCTTTACCCTAAGTAATATCTTTGCTCTGAAATCTACCTTATTATTTGATATTAATATAACCATTCTAACATTTCTTTGATTAACATTACCATATGTATTTTTTCTATCTAATTACTTTAACCTATCTGTTTTTATATTTAGGATGTATTTCTTGAAAGCATCATATAGGTAGTTGGTCATTGCTTCTCAATCCAGTTTGAAAACTTCTATCTTTTAATTGAGGTGCCTAGACCATTTACATTTAACATGATTATTGATATATTTAAATCTTCTGCCCTTCTTTTTTTTCTATTTGTCTCTCTGTTATTTGTTCCATTTTTTCCATTTTTCTTCCTGCTCTTTGTTTAATTGAGCAAGAAATTTAATTTTAAAATGTTGACACTACAATATATAAAAGTGTATTCTATAGCTTCCTGGTTTAATATTTTTACTTTTAGAAAACTGTAAGTTACACTGTTGTTAAGACTTGTATCTTCACCCTTAAAACCCACATTTTACATTTTATCACATTGATGTATGGTGAGACTTAACAGCCCCAATTGTTAAGCACTTGGATCAAGTCATAACAAGTTTTATTGCAAAAGTACCTTGTGCACATTTATCTATTTCAGTATCTTAATAGCTACCTAGGAAGTCATTAACATATAGAAACATGCATAGTGAAATGCAAGAAACATCACCCATTCCTTTTGCATATTAGCAAACTGTCATTCCTGAGCAACAGTGCTCGCATTACTGAGGTCTGTGAACAGTCACTTTTTGCATTCATTCAGAGTGAAAATTGAAATGGCTTAAGTACACATGCAATGCATTATAAATAATTTTTGCAAAAAAGTCACAAATTAAACTAAAATATTTTATACAATGTAATACAAAACACCATAAAAACTGCCTTCACTTAAACTCTCTCCCTAGATGTCTTTGGGCATGATGGTGACTCTCAGCATGGATGGAACATGGATTAATATCTTTAAATAAACCCATCAGGTATGCTATACTAGCCTTCTGAAGAGCATCAGTAGTGGTATTCTGAAACCTGTCAACTCTGAGAAAAAGGATGCCTACTAAGAGGGGCTTCTGGTGGCTAATTGGGTTCAAATGTAAAAGCAGAGCCAAGGAGACATTTCTAAACAGGGGCCTCTCATGTAAGCCATACTTTGGGGAGAAGCCTGCATTAACTGCCTGCCAACACTGTGTTACTGCCATCTGAGCCAGCCCTTTAAAAAGAGTTTCTGAAATTGTATTTCAATCAACAGGACTGAGACTTACCCCATTCCATCAGAGATGCACAGCTATATCCCTATCAACATCTTCACTGACCAATTAGAGTGGCTCCTTTCTGACTAGTCAAGACAGTGCCTTTTCGACCAATAAAACTGTGAGTTCTAATTTGCATGAGGACGGACAGATAATTAGGGGCCAGGAGCGGAGACTTCTCTATATACACATCAGTTCCACTCTGGCTCTGGGAGTCTACTTTCCCTTTCCACTGAAGACTGTTTCCCTGGCTGGAGCTGAAACACCAAAGAGAAGATGAAATACCAAAAATGTCTCACCAGAGCAGAGCGGAACAGATGGGTGGAGCAGTACAGAGCATAGCAGACCTATCTATCCCCATGGCCACCTCACCCCAGAGCCACCTCACAGTCTTGCTATTCCACAGATAGGCTGCTTCATAATTGAGCTCTAACACTATGAAACTGTTCAGTGCCTAGCCATGCTGTACTCACTGCTGTGCTGTATCACAATTGAGCTGTTCGCACTGAATAAAGTTTTCTTCTTCACTGTATCTCAAATTGGGAACTTTTCTTCGCATTGAATTGATGCCAATGACTATTGTTGACAAACAAACATCAACACAGTTTCGAAATCCTGAGGGAACTCTCTCATCAAGTTCTGGAAAGGCAGCTTCTGGGTCAGAAGCTTCAGGGATTTCTGGTAAGGACAGATTTCTCAAAGTGCAATGAGGTTTTTTCACCCTGCCAGTAGAGGGGGCACTTTTCCTGGCAGCTTTAGTGGCCAGCCATTTGTGGGGCATATTTCCATCTGTGAACTGACCAGCAGTCTGTTTCATTTGGGCCTTTTTCTTTTATCCAATGCCAAAGCTTTAGGCTTCTCCTCTGACCACTACACCTCTTCTGCTGCCCAATGAAGAACCACAGTCGCCAAGCAAAGAAAAGAAGCTCCCCTAATGAATAACCAAACTGTTCTGTGCTCTAATTGAGGATTTTTAAGTCACTTCATATCTCCTCTGTTAGATCATTTGCTATAATTTTACTTTGGTTTTCTTAGTTTATTTTTTTAATATGCTTTATTTATTATGCTAATACAGTTGTCCCAATTTTTTTACTTTTGTTCCCCTCGACCCAGTGACCCTACTCCCTCCAGTTGTCCCCGCCCCCTTAGTCACGTCCATTGGTTGTGCATATAGTTCTTCTCAGCATCTTCCTATCTACTCCATTCCCTCCTACTATGCTTCTTAATTCCCGTACCATTTCCCTCCCTTTTCCCCCTTTCCCCTCCCTGCTGACCTTGCCCCAAAATGTTCTCCATACCTATAATTCTTTCCCCACTCTTGTTGCCTACTTAGTTTGCCTTTGTTTCAATTCCCTAGTTTCTGTTGTTGGTTATTGTGATACAGTTTTCATTTTATTTTTTTTCCAGCTTTACTTTATTGATTATATTGTTACAATAGTTCCAATTTTCTTCTCTTTATTCCCCTCCACACAGCATCTCCCTCTCCCAGCACCCCCCCAAAGTCCATACCCATGGTTCGTAAAAAAAAACTATCCCTCCCTCTCAGATATTAAGACCCTTTGTAATCTTGTAAAGGACAATGGGCGAAGGTCTCAAGCTCCTCTAGCTGCTTCAAGCTGGACATGGTCGTCGTCCTACCTACCCTTGGGTCCAGAAAACCCTAATAAGAGTGGGGGTGTGGAGGGGAGGGTGGCCTTCCCACATGGGGAAGGATTGTGCAGACTCAAGGTCAGTTGGCTGTCTCCGGACAACGGCGTGCTTGGTTTAACAGGCTGGCATCCTTGTTGTGTTCTGGGGGCAACAGATTTGGCGAAAAGGGTTAAAAGACATCATTCACTCCATAACTACTATATAACAAAAGGCAGGGATTAATTTTTCAATGTTCCACATTAGGGAAAAAAAAAAAAAAAGAGCTTCTTTGGAGGAAGGTGTGCTAGGCACATCTCGCCTGTCCAAAACCCTTTTGCCCATTATATTTAGTTTGGGCTGAGGGAAATAGTTTATGTTTATCCCGTCTCAGACCTCTGGGCCCTTTCTGTCCAAGCCATTAGGATAGAAAAGAGAAACCAGTTTTAAAGTGAAGCCCACTGACCACCCCATTCTTCACCAACCCAGCCATTTAGTTCAGCCAAACCGTTGAGTCTCAGGAGGCAGCGCTGCAGAGAGGATTAAGTGAGGCTTATGCGTACAGACAATCACTCAGGTAATACAGTCATAGGCTTATGCCCTTTGAAAACAGAAAACACATGTTAATTTATGTAACATAACCAACAAACAAGTCTCTAAATCTGTAAGACGGTCTTATTGGGAAGACATCCAGTTGCAAGGCACTTGACATTCTGCTTGCCTGCAACTTGAATATCTTTGGTGATATGACAGATATGGTTTAATTTTCAAGTGAAACCATATTTTAAATGAGAAGAAACTTTTAAGATAGTTAGCTGACCTACTTTACAGTCTACTACTGATCATTGTGATTTTCCTTGAATAATGATTTTTCTCCCTAAGACTACCCTCCTTGTCTTTAAAGGGACTACATTAAGTCCATTTTTAATTTATCCTGTTCATTTGCATAAACATAACAAGAGCAGCAAATGATCCCTTATGATCTTTAGTTCTGTTTTGCTGGAACTTACCCAAGGAACATTTAGGGTGACCCTCAGTCTGCTCTTCAGGGCACAGAAGCTGAGCCACATACCTGGCATTCATCCTTGCCTGTACACACCTGTCCTTTCAAGTCTTTCCAGTTTTCCATTGTGCCTTAAGGTCCCTTCTAGCCGTCTTTCAGGAAAACAACCTTCGTTCCTTCCCTGGAGAGATTGCTGTGGACCGCACAACCAACCATGGTACCAGGCCTTTTATCTCGCGTGTTTTTATTACCTTTGAAAGTCATTCCCAGTTACTCAGGGCTTTTTGGTAACAACTTGAGCCCAAGTATGTCTCCTTTAGGCTTGACATTCCAGTCAAAGACTTGGTCAAAAAAAAGGAACCTCTATTAACAACTGGTCTTATTAGTTCTATGCAAAGAAACTTAAGTCACTACTTACTTGTTTAGAATGCCAAACTCTGTAGAGATCAAATAGGGAGAAAAATATACAACGTGAAGGAAAATCTTTGGCCTAATATTCACTGAACTGGCATTTCCATTCTTCATATTTTCATTTTTCAACCACTAAAAAAATTTTTTTGGTTGTTTTTCCATTACAGTTGTCTCACTTTTTTCCCCATCTTACTTCCCTGCACCCTGCCCCTCCCTTCCCCCACATTCAGTCCCTACTCAGTTGCCCATGTCCGTGGGTCATTTATACATGTTCTTTGACTTGACACTTCCCCTTCTTACCCCCTTCTCTCCCTCCCACCTCCCCCCTTCTTACTGTTAGTCTACTTCTTGTTTACATCCCTCTGGTTCAATTTTGCTCATCTGTTTGTGTTGTTCATTAGTTTCCTGTAATAGGTGACAGCATAAGGTATTTTTCTTTCATTGCCTGGCTTGTTTCACTAAGCATAATTATCTCTAGTTCCATCCACGTTGTTGCAAATGGTAGAAGTTCCTTCTTTCTTTCTGCTACATAGAACTCCAGTGTGTAAATGTACCACAGTTTTTTGATCCACTCATCTACAGACAGGCATTTAGGTTGTTTCCAGCACTTGGCTATTGTAAATAGTGCTGCTATGAACATTGGAGTGCATAGGTTCTTTTGAATTGGTGTTTCAGGATTTTTCGGATATAATCCTAGCAATGGAATTTCTGGTTCAAAAGGCAGTTCCATTTTTAGATTTTTGAGGAAATTCCAAACTGTTTTCCATAGTGGCTACACCAGTCTGCATTCCCACCAGCAATGCACCATGGTTCCCGTTTCTCCACATCCTCTCCAGCACAAGTTGTTTGTTGATTTGTTGATTATGGCCATTCTGACTGGTGTGAAGTGGTATCTCATTGTGGTTTTTATTTGCATCTCTCTGATGGCTAGTGATGTTGAGCATACTTTCATATGTCTATGGGCCCTCTGTATGTCTTCTTTGGAGAATTGTTTGTTCAGGTCCTTTGCCCATTTTTTAATTGAGTTCTCTGTCTTCTTGGTGTTGAGTCGTATGAGTTCTTTATATATTTTGGAGATCAATCCCTTGTCTGAGATGTCATTGGCGAATATATTTTCCCATGTGGTTGGTTTCCTTTTCATCTTGCTGATGTTTTCTTTAGCTGAGCAGAAACTTTTTAGTTTGATGTAGTCCCATTTGTTTATGCTTTCCTTTATTTCCCTTGCCTTAGGAGATATATCAGTGAAAAAGTTGCTACGTGGGATATCTAAAATTTTCCTGCCTATTTTTTCCTCTAGGACTTTTATGGTATCACGGCTTACATTTAAGTCTTTGATCCATTTTGAGTTTATTCTGGAGTATGGTGTAAGTTGGTGGTCTAGTTTCATTTTTTTGCATGTCCCTGTCCAGTTCTCCCAACACCATTTGTTGAAGAGGCTCTTTTCACTCCATTTGATGTTCTTTCCCCTTTGTCAAATATTAATTGACCATACGAACCTGGGTTTATTTCTGGGCTCTCTATTCTGTTCCATTGATCTATATGTCTGTTTTTATGCCAGTATCAGACTGTTTTGATTACCGTGGCCTTGTAGTATAGTTTGATATCAGGTATTGTGATTCCTCCTACTGTGTTCTTCCTCAAAATTGCTGTGGCTATTCGGGCTCTTTTTTGGTTCCATATAAATTTTTGAAGTATTTGTTCTAGGTCTGTAAAATATGTTGCTGGTATTTTAATAGGGATTGCATTGAATCTATAAATTGCTTTGGGTAGTATGGACATTTTAATGATGTTGATTCTTCCCATGGTATATGCTTCCATTTATTTGTATCTTCCTTAATTTCTTTCTTCAGTGTTATGTAGTTTTCTGTGTACAGGTCTTTTACCTCCTTGGTTAACTTTATTTCTAGGTACTTTATTTTTCCTGTCGCTATGGTAAATGGGATTTTTCTTTTAGTTTCTATTTATGAGATTTTATTATTGGTGTACAGAAATGCCTTTGATTTCTGAATATTGACTTTGTATCCTGCTATTTTGCCGAATTCACTTATTAGGTTGAGTAATTTTTTTGTGGAGTCTATAGGGTTTTCTATGTACACTATCATGTCATCTGCAAATAATGACAGTTTTACTTCCTCTTTTCCAATTTGGATGCCTTTTATTTCTCTTTCTTGTCTGATTGCGGTGGCTAGAACTTCCAAGACTATGTTGAATAGGAGTGGAGAGAGCGGATAACCTTGTCTTGTTCCTGATCTCAGGGGGAATGCTCTCAGTTTTTGCCCATTGAGTATGATGTTGGCTTCAGGTTTCTCATATATGGCCTTTATTATCTTGAGGTATGCTCCCTCTATTCCCATTTTGCTGAGAGTTTTTATCGTAAATGGCGTTGTACTTTATCAAATGCTTTTTCTGCATCTATTGATATTAGCATGTGGTTTTTGTCTTTCATTTTGTTTATGTGGTGTATCACGTTTATTGATTTGCGAATATTAAACCATCCTTGCATCCCTGGGATGAATCCTACTTGATCGTGGTGTATGATCTTTCTAATGTGTTGCTGGATCCGGTTTGCCAATATTTTGTTGAGGATTTTAGCATCTATGTTTATCAGCGATATTGACCTGTAGTTTTCTTTCTTTGTTGTGTCTTGACCTGGTTTTGGAATTAGGGTTATACTGGCTTCATAGAACAAGTTTGGGAGTCTTCCCTCTTCTTGTATCTTCTGGGATAGTCTGAGAAGAATAGGAGTTAGTTCTGTCCTAAATGTTTTGTAGAATTCACTTGTGAAGCCATCCGGTCCAGGGCTTTTGTGTGCTGGGAGTTTTTTGATTACTGCTTCAATTTCACTAGCTGTTATTGGTCTATTCAGACTTTCTGCTTCTTCTTGATTCCGTTTGGGAAGACTATAGGTTTCCGGGAATTTGTCTATTTCCTCTAGGTTGTCAAATTTCTTGCCATACAGTTGTTCGTAATAAGTTCTTATAATCCTTTGTATTTCTGTTGTATCAGTTGTGATTTCTCCTCTTTCGTTTCTGATTTTATTTATTTGGGTCCTCTCTCTTTTTTTCTTGATGAGCCTGGCTAAAGGCTTGTCAATTTTGTTTATCTTTTCAAAGAACCAGCTCCTACTTTTGTTGATCTTTTGAATTGTTAGTTTAGACTCTATGTCATTTACTTCTGCGTTGATCTTGATGATTTCCTTCCTTCTACTTGATCTGGGCTTTGCTTGTTGTTCTTCCTCTAATTCTTGTAGCTGTAGGGTTAAATTTCTTATTAGATATTCTTCTAGCTTTTTTAGGTAGGCCTGTATTGCTATGAACTTTCCTCTTAGGACAGCTTTCGCTGTAATCCATAGGTTTTAGGTTGTTGTGTGTTCATTATCATTAGTTTCCAGAAACTTTTTGATTTCTTCCTTGATGTCATTGTTAACCCATTCATTATTTAATAGCATGTTATTCATTCTCCATGAGTTTGAATGTTTTTGAGTTTTTTCCTTGAGGTTGATTTCCAATTTTAAGCCATTGTGATCTGAGAAGATGCTTTATATAATTTCAATTTTCTTGCATTTGTTAAGGCTTGTTTTGTGTCCTACCATGTGGTCTATCTTTGAAAATGTTCCATGTGCACTTGAGAAGTATGTGTATTTTGCTTCTTTGGGATGAAAACTTCTATATATATCGACTAAGTCCATTTGATCTAGAGTGTTTTTCAGTGCCTCAATATCTTTGGTGTTTCTTTGCTTCGAAGATCTGTCCATTGTTGACAATGGGGTGTTAAAGTCCCCTACGATGAGTGTGTTGCTGTCTATATCTTTCTTGGAGTCTTTTAAAATTTTCCTTATATATTTGGGTGCTCCTAAGTTGGGTGCATATATATTTATAAGGGTTATATCTTCTTGATGGATTTTTCCCTTAAGTATTATGAAATGCCCTTCTTTGTCTCTTTTTATGGACTTTGCTGTGAAATCTGTTTTGTCTGATATAAGTATTGCTACCCCGGCTTTTTTTTTCATGTCCATTTGCTTGAAATACTTTTTTCCTTCCCTTTACTTTCAGTCTGTGTAGATCTTTTGTTCTAAGGTGGGTCTCTTGTAGACAGAATATATGTGGGTCATTCTTTCTAATCCATTCAGCTACCCTATGTCTTTTAATTGGAGCATTTAATCCATTTACGTTTAAGGTTATTATTGATAAGTACTTATTCATTGTCATTTTTCCCCTTTGTACTCGTGTTCTTCTCTCTTTCTCTGTTTCTTTATCTTCTTAGAGCAGACCCTTTCGCATCTCTTGCATTGCTGGTTTGGTGGAGATGTATTCTTTTAGCCTTCTTTTGTCTTGGAAGCTCCTTATTTCACCCTCCATTTTGAAAGAGAGCTTTCCTGGGTATAGTATTCTTGGTGGTCGGCC
The DNA here is from genome assembly GCF_987537825.1 of Furipterus horrens. Lineage (NCBI taxonomy): Eukaryota > Metazoa > Chordata > Mammalia > Chiroptera > Furipteridae > Furipterus > Furipterus horrens. The sequence goes on from NW_028327187.1 coordinate 87,615,049, forward strand.
TTTGTTTTTCATTGCTTGGAATGTTTTTTGCCATTCCCTTCTGGCTTGTAGTGTTTCTGCTGAGAAATCTGAGGATAGCCTTATTGGAGCTCCCTTGTATGTTATTAGTTGTTTCTCTCTTGCTGCTTTTAGGATCCTCTCTTTGTCTTTGAATGTTGCCATTTTAATTATGATGTGTCTTTAGGTGGACCTGTTAGGGTTCATCTTCATTAGGACCCTCTGTGCTTCCTGGACTTGCGTGACTCTTTCTCTCCTCATGTGAGGGAAGCTTTCTGTCATTAATTTTTCAAAGAGGTTTTCTATCCCTTGCTCTTCTTCTTCTCCTTCTGGAATTCCTATGATACGGATATTATTACGTTTGATGTTGTCCTGCAGCTGTCTTAGAACCTCTTCAGTCTTGTTCAGTCTTTTTTCATTTTGTTGCACTGTCTGTGAGTTTTTGTCTACATTGTCTTCCAGCTCGCTGATCCGATCTTCTGCTTCCTCTAGCCTGCTTTTAATTCCTTCTACTGTGTTCTTCAATTCAGAGATCGTATTCTTCATTTCCTCCTGGCTCTTATTGATAGCTTCTATGTCCTTTTTCATGCTCGTGTAATTCTCTATGAGTTCCTTGTAGTTTTTCTGGAGTTCCTTGTAGTTTCCCTGGAGTTCTTTGTCGTTTCCGCTAAGCTCATTCAGCTTCTCCATAATCCATGTTTTGAATTCCATATCTGATAGTTCGCTCCCCTCTATTTCATTTAGCACTCTTTCTGGGGATTCTACCTTTCCTTTTGACGGGAGGTTGTTTCTCTGTCTCCCCATTTTTGTGACTTCTATTGTTTGTTGGTGCTTCTTAGAACGATCTGCACTTCCTGGATCTGCGTCTGGTGGTGTCAGATCATGTACCAGTCTGACCCTAGGCAGCCTGTTGGAGACTTCCAGGGATCTACTGCTGTTGTCTGTCTTCTTTAATTGTTAATCTATTCAATCTGTGAGTAGCCGTCAGGCTTAACGACCGTGGGTGTGGCAGCTTAATTCCTATAGGCAGGGCTTTTGCTTCCCCTCAGGCTGACGCCACTTGGAGGGGAATGGTCTGCCTGCAGTGTGGGGATGAGTCAGCACTGGGACCCAGTTGGCTGCTCCTCCAGTTCTCCCCTCAAAGCCACCGTGCCAAACTCTCCCCAAGTGTCTCCAGTCCTCTCTGCCTTCCCTCTGCTTGAGCCCAGGGTAAGTGGTGGCCAAAATATTTTCGTATGTGATCCACTTAACAGTTCTTTTTCTCCTGCTGTTTCTCTCCGGCTAGCAAGAAACCCTGTGACTTTTCATTTTTCACAGCTGGATACTATTTTACTTTCCACTCTGTTGCTGTAGGCTGGGAAGCTCAGCTGGGGGTTTAGACCCTGCCCTTCTCAGGGGGAATCCCCGGCTGCTGAGCTGTTTTTCAGTCCCTTCAGCAGCCACCCGTGTGAGCCCAGCCAGCCCTTCCGCGTCTCCGCACTCCCTACCTGTCACATTGTGATGTAGCGGCCTTTTCTGTCTCTCCGTAGTTATAAGACTTCTCTCCAGCTAGTGTTCGGTTGGTTATTCCAGATGATTTCTCCAAAATTAAGTTGTAAATCCAGACTGGTCCTGGGAGGAAGTTAGTGTAGCTTCCACTTACTCCTCCGCCATCTTGGATCTCTCTCCTTCTTTGTCTCTTTTTATGGACTTTGCTGTGAAATCTGTTTTTTCTGATATAAGTATTGCTACCCCAACTTTTTTTTTCATGTCCATTTGCTTGAAATACTTTTTTCCATCCCTTTACTTTCAGTCTGTGTAGATCTTTTGTTCTAAGGTGGGTCTCTTGTAGACAGCATATATGTGGGTCATTCTTTCTAATCCATTCAGCTAACCTATGTCTTTTAATTGGAGTGTTTAATCCATTTACATTTAAGGTTATTACCGATAAGTACTTATTCATTGTCATTTTTCCCCTTTGTACTCGTGTTCTTCTCTGTCTCTCTCTGTTTCTTTATCTTCTTAGAGCAGACCCTTTCACATCTCTTGCATTGCTGGTTTGGTGGAGATGTATTCTTTTAGCCTTCTTTTGTCTTGGAAGCTCCTTATTTCACCCTCCATTTTGAATGAGAGCTTTGCCGGGTATAGTATTCTAGGTGGTCGGCCTTTGTTTTTCATTGCTTGGAATATTTTTTGCCATTCCCTTCTGGCTTGTAGTGTTTCTGCTGAGAAATCTGATGATAGCCTTATTGGAGCTCCCTTGTATGTTATTAGTTGTTTCTCTCTTGCTGCTTTTAGGATCCTCTCTTTGTCTTTGAATGTTGCCATTTTAATTATGATGTGTCTTGGAGTGGGCCTGTTGGGGTTCATCTTCATTGGGACCCTCTGTGCTTCCTGGACTTGCGTGACTCTTTCCCTCCTCATGTGAGGGAAGTTTTCTGTCATTAGTTTTTCAAAGAGGTTTTCTATCCCTTGCTCTTCTTCTTCTCCTTCTGGAATTCCTATGATACGGATATTATTACATTTCATGTTGTCCTGCAGCTGTCTTAGAACCTCTTCAGTCTTGTTCAGTCTTTTTTCATTTTGTTGCATTGTCTGTGAGTTTTTGTGTACGTTGTCCTCCAGCTCGCTGATCCGATCTTCTGCTTCCTCTAGCCTGCTTTTAATTCCTTCTACTGTGTTCTTCAATTCAGAGATCGTATTCTTCATTTCCTCCTGGCTCTTATTGATAGCTTCTATGTCCTTTTTCATGCTCGTGTAATTCTCTGTGAGTTCCTTGTAGTTTTTCTGGAGTTCCTTGTAGTTTCCCTGGAGTTCTTTGTCGTTTCCGCTAAGCTCATTCAGCTTCTCCATAATCCATGTTTTGAATTCCATATCTGATAGTTCGCTCCCCTCTATTTCATTTAGCACTCTTTCTGGGGATTCTACCTTTCCTTTTGATGGGAGGTTGTTTCTCTGTCTCCCCATTTTTGTGACTCCTGTTATTTGTTCCAGTTTTCATTTTAATGTTCATGGTTTTGATCCTCTTTCTCCTAAACAAGTCCCTTTAACATTTCATATAACAGTGGTTTGGGTCTGATGAACTCCTTCAGTTTTACTTTGTCCTGGAAGCACTTTCTCTGCCCTTCTATTCTGAATGACAGCTTCGCTGGACAGAGTAATCGTGGTTGTAGAATTTTGCTTTTCATTACTTTGAATATTTTTTGGCAGTCCCTTCTTGCCTGCAGAATTTCTTTTGAGAAATTAGCTGATAGTCTTATTGGGACCCCTTTGTATGTAATTCTCTTCTTCTCTCTTGCTGCTTTTAAGACTCTCTCCTTATCCTTATTTTTGACATTTTGATTTTAATGTGTCTTGGTGTAGTTCTCCCTGGGTCCAGTTTTTTTTTTTTTTTTTTGGAACGTTCTGTGCTTCCTGGACCTGTAAGTCTATTTCCTTCCCCAAGTTAGGGAAGTTCTGCTTCATTATTTTTTTCACATAATTTTTCCATTTCTAGTTCTTGTTCACCTTCTGGCAACCCTATGATTCGGATTTTGGCCTGCTTATAGCTGTCCCATAGGTTTCTGAGCCTCTCCTCACTTTCCTCACTTTTCATTTCTTCTTTCTGCACTGGTTGACTATTCCTTCCCTATGTTCCAATTTGTTGATTTGATCCCTGGTGTTCTTTTCCTCACTACTTGTTTCATATGTGTTTTTGTTCATTTCAGTAGGACTAGCCTTCATTCCTTCCCCATCTTGTTTAAGATCTTCTGTTAGGTTTGTAAGCATTCATATAAGCAAAGCTCTGAACTGTGCCTCAGAAAGATTTTCTATCTGCTGAGCCGTTAGATATTTGCTGTCTGGTTAGCTGCATGAATGGGATCTCTATCATGATCTGTGCCATCCTGACAGTTCTGTGTTTACCCTTGCTTCCTGGGCAGGGCTGTCACACCTCCTATGCTATAGGGTATGGAGCTCCATGCACTCGTCACAACTGGGCAACTTTTCTCACCACACTTTGGTGTTTTGTGTGGGGGCAGGGGTCCAAAATGGATTCCTGCTGTTCACTCTCCGCTAGGAGACCGGGAGCCTCCTCCTCCGTCACCATGTCCTCTGGCCCTCACAGTCCGAGGCAACAGGGTCTGCCTTCCCCAGTGTTGGAATCATGAGCTGATGGGTTTGGTCTGCATCCTGGGGCGCTCCCCAGGTGCTTCTCACCTCTTTTTAAATACAGGTTTCTGTGCTTATTGCCATCCCACCACCGTTGCCGCAGCTGCCACCGCCAGCACAGCTTGACCTCTCTGCTCCATCTTCACCCCTCCTACCCACCCGGATGAGCACCATTTCTTTATAACTTCATATGTTGGACCTCCATGTAGCTTTATTTTCTGGAACTTCTGGTTATTTCTGGTTTCGTGGTAGTTTTATTCCTTCTTAGCTGTGGAGGGAGACAGAACGTGTCAGTCTAGGCCTCCATCTTGGCTGAAATGGTTTTCTTAGTTTATATATGGAACTTTAATTTATTGAATTAATTATTTTCACGTGATAATATATTGCTTCCCATACAGTGTAAAAACCTTACAATACTGTGTTTCTATCTTCCTTCCCTAGCTTTTGAGACATAAGCTCACAATACATTGTTATTTTTGTTTTTACTAGTCAGTTATATTTCAATAAATTTACAATGACAAAAGATATTTTACATTTACTCACAAATTTACCACATCTGGTGCATTTTTAATTCCTTGTTTAGATTTTTTTCTTCTTCCTGAGGTCTTTCTTTAATACTTCTTGTAGTGCAGCTCTGCTAATAACAAATTCTTTCAGACTTTGTACGTATGAAAACCTTTCCCCTATTTTCAAAGGTATTTTCACTAGGTATAGAATTCTATTTGAGAGGTTTTTTCATTTCTTTCAATACTTTCAGGATGTCGTTCCACTGTCTTGGTCTTCACTATCTGTAATGAAAATGCTAACATCCTTATCTTTGTTACTCTACATAATGTTTCTTTTTTTCTGGTTAGTTTTCATATTTCTTTTTATCACTAGCTTAGTAATTTGAGCATGATCTGTCTGATGTGCTTTTCTTCATATTTCTTGTGGTTAAAAATCATTGAGCCTTTTGGAAATGAGTTTGTAGTTTTCATCAAATTAGAAAAAAATCAGCCATTATTTCATCAAATATTTTTTTCCCTTATTTGTGTATTCCAAATACATGTACAGTATACCAGGTCACTTGAAGTTGTTCTAGAGCTCACTTATACTGTTAATTTTTAAGACTTTTTATTTGTATATTTCAGTTTTGATAACTCCCATTGATATGACTCTTCTCTAGTGTCTAATTTGTCAGTGACCCTATCCAGTGTATTTTTCATCTTGGACTTTGTCGTTTTTAATCTCTAAAATGTCTCTTTCTAACATGCTCAATTTTTTCTTTCTTCTTAAACATATGAAATATAGTTATGTCTGTTTTAATGTTCTTGTATACTAATTCTAACATGTGTGTCACTTTTTTTTCTTTTTTTTTACTGATTGACTTTATCCTCATTTTCAGGTATGTTTTCCTGTTTCTTTGCACATCTTGATTAAATGCCAGGCATTGTGAATTTAAGGGGGTGATGGCTTTCTTTATGTTTAATTTTAATTTTTCAATTATAATTTATCTTCAATATTATTTTGTATTTGTTTCAGGTGTACAGCACAGTGGTTAGACAATCATATACTTCACATAGTATTCTACCCTCCTAATATTTCTAGTACACAATTGGCACCATACATAGTTATCACAAGTGTTGTAAATATGCAGATGATATTAGATTAGTTGGAAATAGTTTATTTTTTTAAGGTTTGTTTTTAAGCTATGTTAGGTTGGACCATATTTGTCTTTAATCTAGAACTAATTTATTTTCTACTACAGAGGCTATACTTTTCTGAGAGCTTTGAGTACTTAGTTTATGCAGCTCTATCTTTTCTGTTACTCTGCCCTATAAACTTTAGCCACCTTGGACTCCTGAGATCTCTGATTCCATCTTTTTAACTCAGGGAATCTGTTGGATTCTACTTGGGTTCACCCTGCCCGTGTGGTGGCTTAGAAACTCTGTTTTGACAGTAAGCTGGGGTGATGATAGGGCCTACCTCCTCTACTTCCCTTTTTACAGAAATCATTGTCCAATGCCTGCTATTTAATACCTGAAAACCTTTAGAGTATATATTTTGGTTATGATCTTAATTGTTTCAGGTGACAAGGTAAATATAGTCCCTATTATTCCATCTTGAGCAGAAGCAGGTATCTCCTCACAACCACATTTAATTAACACCCCCTATCTAAATTCCATAGTAGTTTTTTTAACTCACCTTCCTGCTTCTAATATTGACCTCTACTGATTCTCTCTGTTTTCCAGATTAAACTTTCTAAAACACTTCCCTAAAAAAATCAAGTTATCTCTTTTCTTTAAACTCTTTAATGATCATATTATATCCAAACTCCCTTTCTGATGTTTAAGGTCTCCTGGTAGACGGAAAGCCATTCCATCCTTTTGTTCTTCCTTCCATTGAACAGACAGAAGGTTAAGAGAGAGAATTTACTTAGATACCTTTCTTCTTTCCCTTTAAGGACTCTGTCTCTGTAACAGTAGCACTTTTGTGAGTAGTCTAGTATCCTAGCTGAGACTGAAGGTGAGGCAGTGGAGAAGTAAGTAGCTGACAGTCAAAAAGTCTGTGATGATAGATAGAATTGTGTCTTATTTACTTGAATCCTTAGTGTGTAAGGTATCTGGTATTTACTTAATAAATATACATTCTGTATAAATCGTAATACCTGGAAAAAAGTATTTACATAATAGTTCTACAAAAATATTTCTTGGTTTTGTAAATAATAAATTTTAGACCTTAAAAATGCATAAAAACATGAATCACATCTTTTCTCTCTTCATCAATCAATTAGGTCTTATTATTACTGGTATTTTCTATTGCAGATCAAACCTTAACTGGCTCAGACTGGGAAAGCTGTTGTTGACTTAACATTGTTTTTCAGTCTCAAAGAAGGAGATTCAATATAAAATATTTGGGAGGAAGAATTGGAAGGAAAAACAAAACCATGCTTGGGGAAATGTTACTTGCTGTGTCCAATCTCAATAAAGAATATAAGGAGGTGATTTTCCTAGCATTTCAGCTGTCACTTTTATTTGTCAATAAATGTTTTTGAATTTTTCAAGGTTAAGAAACAACCACCAGCAGCAGTGGGAATAGTTGAGGCATAAGCTGCTTGGCTGATTTTCTCAGTACCGACCTATAAGCAGCCCCCTCTGGGGTTAAATGCAATTGAGTCTCCCTATTAGCTCCAGTCCTGAGCAGCTCCCCAGCAGCCTCGGTTATCAGGCTCAGAACACATTGAGTTAAATAGAAAGGCACATGGTGGGTAATAGTTTTGTGACACAGATGACTATCAGCAAGAGACTAAGCTGAAAATGACTTATCTGGGCTTCTGAGGATGGGAAATGAGGGTGAAAGTTGAGGTTGATATTTTCAGCACTGTCTCCACATTGATTATATTGCTTTATATTTTACAGGAGAAAAAAAACCTTCAACACTTAATTTTTCTTAAGATTGCCTTGATTTTCATTTATGTATATAAGCAGATGGTCCCTTCTGTGTGATGAGAAATAGGTTTAACATCTGACATGCCATGACCTCAGGACTCTGGTGAAGATTGTATGGTGTGGAATCCAAGCCTCACCCCTTACTGTGTGACCCTGGGAAAACTATTTCACCTCTCAGTGCTCCAGTATCTTCATCTGTAAAACTGGATAATAAAATGACAACCCTCAAATGCTTGTTATGTTGCCTAGCAAGGGCCCCCTGCCCAATGCACATAGGAGTGAAAACTATGACACAAACCTTTGAGAAAAGGAAGAGATACTCATTTAATGCTGATTCAACTCACAGGGGACAGGATGCACTGCCTTCTTGCTCCAGGGTTTGGGGATGACAGGTTGGTATGTGGAAGTGCTGGTGAAGTAGATTATGATCGAAGAGCTTTGGAACTTGACCATTTATGCTAAGATTTGGTAAGGTAATGCAGCACCAGATTCTCCTGGGTGATGGACCCTTCCATTCTGAAATGGTTCTGGTGTTCTTGGTTCCAGGTGGAGATGGAGGTCAAAGTTCTCTCCTCTGCCCAAGGTTCCACTGCATGACTTGTGGTTTTGGTCTGTTGCCTCTGGAAAGCAACTCAGTATCTTGTTAGAAATAGGATAGAACCATTTTGAGCTGGTTCTGCGGTTATAGTTCTAGTTCTAAATAAGTTAATAAATATAAAACTATTCTATAGTGTTCAGCACATTCTATACATTATTTCTAAGTTTTAGTCATTAATATTATCACAAATGACAAAAGAATAACAGTGTACCTGTCTATATGTAAAGCTTAGAATTCAAGATGGTGTTACCTTTTCATTCTTGACCTCAGGCCTACTTTTGAAAGGTTTTCCCTTGTATTTGGTTATGTATACATGTAATTTTTCTCTTAGGTTTATAATTGTGCTTCCTTAGCTGATTAGGAGCTCTTCAAGGGAAGATTCCATTTTCCCTTTCATTTGCTCTCTAAATAAGGAGCAGCTAGCACAAGCAACGTATATTTGTAAACATTACATTTAGCAAGTCTATTTTTCACTAAAAGCACTGGTTCTATATGTTATCTTTACACCTTGTTGCTATGAATGTAGAGTTGCATGTATTAGCCTCATACAACTCTCATAAAAGGCCTTGCATGACCACTCCCTTAAGCATTAAGCCCACAGGACAATAATGACCTGCATTAAATATGTATTTGTTATGTAACCCTATAGATGATAGCCACTCAATAAATGATAGCTAGTATCTTTTCAGACATGCAATCCAAAAAATATAGACTATTTAAGGAGCTAGTACATGCAGCTCTACAGGTCCCCAGTTGGGGACACGTGAGAGACAACCCCACACTGATGTTTCTTTCCTTCTCTTTCTCCCTTCCTTCCCTTCTCTCAAAAAATAAATAAATAAAATCTTTTTTAAAGTAAGGGGGTTTAAACCACATGACCAGAAACATGGTAGGAGAGGAAAAGTAACCCTGGTAATGAGGTCTCTCCCTGCAGTTATTGTCCATTGCTAGGCACCTGGGGCTTTCTGCCCTGGTGAACTTCCATATCTGGCCTATCATTCCTACTCTGCTCATGTCTGTCTAACTGCCTACTACATAATGAGTTATACTGATTAGATTTTCTATATATTTTAATGGCTAGCTGTAATTCACTTTTCTATTGCCTAAATATAAATAATTATGGTTGCAAATAAACTATAACCCACATCTTCTCCCATTTAAAACTCAGGTGGCAGTTAAAAGTACTTGTTTAATCCGAAAAAGCAACCAGTTGAAACCAACTATTAAAATTTCAATCTACCCACTAACTATATATATTATTAAATGAAGAAGAAATAACATTTGCCTCCCTTCTCCTCTTCTCTTTTCATCTCTTCCATATATCCCAATGCAGACAAAGCTGTAAATTTAATGTATGTTCCCCAAATTTGATAGCAAAGAAAAAAAACCTTTGTTCACTCTCTTTCTTTCAGGGAATTGGCATTTTCCTTAACTAGTACATTTTTTTTCACAGGCAAAGGCACAGAAAATGGTCAAAAAATCCTCTGGAAGGCTAGAGACTTTTGTGAGAAAAACATTGATTGTGCTGAAGTCCATGGCTACGCTGATCTGTCTTTTACAAGATTATTACATTAGCAGCAATACTAGGCTCACAGGCACAAAAAATGCATTTAATACAGTACTGAATTCTTTAACCTTCCTGTAAAAGAGAATGAAAAATAAACAAATGGTGATTTCTACTTGAACTCCTTCATGCAATTCAATTTTTGCTTATGCTATTCAGTTTTTCCTGTTTCTAATGGTTCATTTAAAATAGTATGCTTGGCTTATTTTAAAAAGAGTCATTATGTATTTCTTCTGCTCTGAACCTTTATTAGGTCACCTTGCCACTAATTGAGACCACAAGACAATTCCCTTCTTAATTGTTTCTTTGTTTCTGTTGTAATTCTACATCACTTCTTTTCTTATTTTTAATTATTGGGTTGAGAGGTAACAGATATTCATTGGTTTGTATTAAATAGGTCAGGTGTAATAATATGATCTTTTAATATTTTTGTTTGCTAAGTATTGATTTCTTCTTGCAGGTGTTCTCATTCTCCTCTCTCTCCTCTGCCTCTCTTTTGTACACAGATCCTCATTCTTCCTTAGGTGCCAGAATTCACCCTACCCCTCAAAATAATTTCTCTGGTCTCATATTTTTACTTTTTTGGTTTTCTTTATAAGGAGTGAGCATTTGAAGACAGAATTAGATGCTCTACTATGACTCATTCTTTGTTCTCATTAAAACCTTGATGACATCAGGGAGAAGACACACCAATGTCACAAGGATTCCAGTGTAAATGAGTGTTACAAATGACTCTTAATTGTAGTTTAAATTTTTCCTATGCTAAAAACAACTGCAGGCTTCAGCAATGGAAGTGGTGAATAGAATTTTACTTTCTAAAGTCTGTGTACACCGTGCAAGTCTCAGCTTTCACTTTTATCTTGTCCTTTTCTGTCAGAATACATTCACATAACACTACACTCACCTGTAACTTGGTAGTCAATCCATCTATAGTTGGCTTTTATAATATATTTAGCATGCCATTGAGACAAACAGAGTATGACAATTCTATGGTACATTTCTAGGACTTATTCCTGGGAAACAAACAAACAAACAGAAAAACCCTTGTCTGCTTCTGTGAAGCTAAAGTCAGCTGAGCCAAAAATCATTTCCAAATCTCCCATGGAGCTGAAGTGTTGTGCTATTTTTTTTTTTTTTTTTTTTGGTCACAGCCCAAGACTCCTTTAAAATAAGGTGTTTCCACCTTCAAGGACTTTATCTGTTTGAATGTCTTATCGAAAAGTCTTTACTTAAGCTTGCCCTAATTATAACAAGTCCTTTGGCATCTACCACTCCCTTACTGAAGCTCCTTTTCCCAACCAAATTAGTCACACTGTCATCATTCTCCAAAGGCTGTAGTTAACCACTGGTACTCACAGATTTCCATAGTAGAGATGAGCTCCTCTTAGCATACAAGAGGATCTGCTAATAATCTTTGATATTTTGCTTCATTTATCTGGTCCAAAATTTCCCATCATAGATCTCCACACTGCTGGTCTAAATGCGCTTTTGTTTGAACCCAGGCTAATTTAAGACACTCCTAGAACCAGCTTCCACTGAGTTTCTCAGCTCTTCTGTTCTTGTCTTAGGCTTTTGCGTGAGGTTCAAGGAGTGTTAACTGGATGGAGCCCCTACTACATCATTCCTTGTACACGTCCTTTACTCTCATCTGCACTGACACATAGATGGGAACAATAGATATAATCATATTCTGTTTTCTGAGTTGCACACATCACAGATCAAGTGATATAAAATAAGTTTTCAGCATCTTTGTACTCCTGTATTGTGAAACACTAACTACTTTGCATGGGAGAATTTCATTTTCAGCTGCATGTATTCCTTAGCTGCCAGGAATAAGCAGGGATAGGAAACCCACAAAGCACAGGCTGCTGTTTGTTTGAGTCAGATGTGCATACTCTGAAGTACTAATGAAAGAATTAATCCCGAATTTCGGCAATTGATGGTGGATGTCTATTAAGCTCAAATCGCAGTGTTAAGCAAAGTGTATGACACCCAAGGCCTCTCTAAAGGTAAAGACCCAAGGAGATAAGGCATGGATGCAAAATCTGCTTGAAATATATCTTTAGAGAAGGCTACATCATCCAAGTTGAGTATAGTTCATTTTATCTATGTAGTTGTGAAAAGTGATCACATAGATGTTTCACTGAGTCACTTATGACAAAGATGTACTTGTTTACCTTTTCAGGCAGAAGAATGAATAATATGGCAATCACTCTTTCACATTAAGACCACAGATTTACATGATTGGTGAGGAAGGCATGATAGCATTTAAAATTTAAATGGTTAAAAGAGAATGAATAAAGATAATCACGTTATTTCTATTAAATGGTCCACTAACATAATTAAAGGGCATGTCTATTCAAAGGCAAGTAAAAAAATAAGTTGCTATGTCAGAGTATCTTATGATGCATTGCTCCTACAGTTGACTATTTCTCATCCAGCTACATTTGTCAAGGTCACCAAGTAACTAACTACATGAACATGACTTAGTCTTGTAGTAAACAGGGTTGGTTCCCTAGCCACAATCCCATGACCTAGCCCTGATTTCAAACACAGCTATGTTGAACAGTTTCCATGTGTATTGTTAATATCTTACTTCAAATACTTGCTTTATTGCTCTAGCTTTTTTCTACCTCAGAGCTTTCTCCAAAGCTATAGAAGCTTATTCAGTCCTCTTGGAGGACAGCCAATATTAAGTGGAAGTTAACACCCTCAGCTTCAGCTAGCAGTAAGGGTGCCAAGCTTCCCACTGCAGTTACCAGCACAACAACACAAACCTTTATTAGAGTTTTCTCCTTAATTCTCTCACTTTTCCTGCTCTTTCATGCCTGACCTGGCATCAACTCCCAAATAAGCTAGTGCACTCAAATTTGTAAACACATTCTGTGTCCATAGAGAAACTTTTGAGAAGAAAAACACCAAACTGTTGAAGTGGTTACCCATGTGGATTGGAATTGATGGGTATGTGGGTAGGAACTGTAGAAGATGCTGTTGTTGTCCTACTCATATCTCCTTGGCACTCATTGTTCCTGTACCTACCTACAGTTACTTTCTGCAATCACATACAACTCTCTATAGGAGGGCTTCCTATGAGCACAGGAGGGCGCTTGGCTTATCTACAGAGCCAAACAGAAGGGGTGAGGTGTTAGCATTCCAAGGGAAGGTCTAAGCCAATGAGGAAAGAATGGAGGTAAATAAATACTTCAGTTTTCTCACCCTCAGATGGGACAACTTTGAGACATGTTTTATACCATGGACTGAGGTTTTTTTTAAAAAAAAATTATTTATTGTTTTTCTATTACAGTTGTCCCATTTTTTTCCACAGTGCTCCCTCCCCCACCCAGCCCACCCCTTCTCCCACAGTCAATCCCCACCCCATTGTTCATGTCCTAGGGTCATTTATACTAGTTCCTTGACTAGACCCTTCCCTTACTTCCCCCCTCCCCTTCCACTTCCTCCCTGGTAACTGTTAGTCTGCTCCTTGTTTATATGCCTCTGGTTCAATTTTGCTCATTTGTTTGTGTTCATTAGTTTCCTATATTAGGTGATATTATATGGCATTTGTCTTTTGTTGCCTGGCTTATTTCACGAAACATAATTCTCTCTAGTTCCATCCATATTGTCACAAATGGCAGGAGTTCCTACTTTCTTTCTGCTGCATAGTATTCCATTGTGCGAATGTACCACAGTTTTTTTGATCCACTCATCTATAGATGGGCACTTAGGCTGTTTCCAGCAGTTGGCTATTGTAAATAGTGCTGCTATAAACACAGGGGTGCATAAGATTTTTGAATTGGGTTTTCAAGATTCTCTGGGTATAGTCCTAGCAATGGAATTGCTAAGTCAAAAGGCAGTTCATTTTTAGTTTTTTGAGGAAATTCCATACTGTTTTCCGTAGTGGCTGCCCCAGTCGACGTTCCCAGCAACAGTGAACTAGGGTTCCCTTTTCTCCACACCCTCGCCAGCACTTATTGTTTGTTGATTTGTTAATGATGGCCACTCTGACTGGTGTGAAGTGGTATCTCATTGTGGTTTTTACTTGTGTCTCTCTGATGGCTAGTGATGTTGAGCATTCTTTCATATGCCTATGGATACTCTATATGTCCTCTTTGAAGAAGTTTTTGTTCAGGTTCCTTTGCCCATTTTTAATTGGGTTGTCTCTCTTCTTGGTGTTGAGTCATATAAGTTCTTTAAGTATTTTGGAGATCAATCCCTTGTCTGAGGTATCATGGGCAAATTTATGTTTTCCCATGATTGGTTTTATTTGTATGACCAGATAGTAAATAGTTTAGTCTTTGAGGGTGATATTGTCATAATTATTCAACTCATAGAAAATGTGTAAATGAAAAGAGAATGTGACTATTTCATTAAAACTTTCCGTATAAAAATAGCCAGATGGCCAGCTTCTCTTTTACACATCTATTAGAGGTTTGCAGGGGAATAGGCCTCAGTTGCACCCAGTGAAAACGTGCTCATTGACACACCCTTTTTGATGTTCTTTTTCTCTTCTGTGTTTCTTCACAGTGCTCCTTGACTTTATAGATAAACTACGTTTCCCAAATCCTAATCTTAGGGCATGTTTTGGGAGAATTCAGTCTAAGAGAGGAACTTCAGGTTTTACTTCTGTCCAATTTTAACTTTACAAGAATATATTATTTTTAAATCCTTTAAAAGAAAAGTTTAATAAATGACATGTGGAGAATAAGCCCTGGTTCCTAGACCCTGAATCAGCTACTTTCAGAATAATCTTAATAGAGGAAAGCAATTGTGACACTGGGGAAGTAAGCCTATCATTCTCTTGAGGAACATTGGTCTTGACAATGGTTTATGTAACAAATTTACCTTGATCTGTGCCAAAAGTTTCTGAAAACCTAATAATGAATCAGAGCTTAATAATCTACTCTCATGTTCTTTGTTTTCATAATTTATAACTTTACATGTTATTTTGATTTTGCATGCACTTAGAATTAGTTGGGGCCCTCTTACCACTTTACCTTCACTTTCTGTCCTTCAACTTCATTGTGACCCATTAGTAAGAACTTAAGATTGAAAGATACACTGTACTCGAAGGATTCACTAACAATATTAATGACCACCCAAATTCAATTTTGGTTTAACCTATTTCCTTGAACAATTCAAGTGTCACCTAGAGAAACATAATGATACAATTAAAATAGTGGTTACTTTTTTGGGGGAAAGGAGCCAGTATTTGTAGTGGGGGCACATGAGAGGCCTTTGGGATGCTGGCAATATTCCATTTATCTTAATGGTGGTTATATGGATGCTCATTTTGTGATAAATTCTTGAGTTGCACATGTTTACTTTGTGAAATTTTTATTGTGTGTTATACTTCAAAATTTAAAGAGTAAAAAACACCAGTAGTAATTAGTATCCAGAAGGAAGGAAGACCGTTTTTTAAGACAATTTGCCACTTAGGAAAAGTTCTTAACTATTCTGCAATGTCTTTCTTTGGCAATCATGGATCTGTGCCACTCAGACCTCACTTCAAAAGTGAACTTCTCATTCAGTAGCAGCACCTTCAGGACCCACTTCAGCTTGTAAGCAGAGTCTATACTCTTTCTATAAGCCCCCAACCAGAGACTGAGCAGGATTGGGCTTGCTAGGGCCTGACCATTTCTATCCAATTTTAGGCTTCTCTAGTGGGAAATATTTGCTCTGGAGCTCTCTGATGGGTTGGCCAAGGCTTTGTTAGGTCTGCCTTGCCAACTGAAGTGCTCAATGCCCAGTCCTACTTCCTGTCCTTTTATCTTTCAGGAAATTATTTCCCCACTTTCTTTTTATTGAAGTATAGTTAATATGCAATATTATATTAGTTTTAGGTGTACAACATCATGATTCAAAATTTATATACCTTACAAAATGGTCATCACAATACGCCCAGTAATTATGTCACCATGCACAGTTATAATATTATCAACTATATTCCCTGTGTTGTACATTATATTCCCCTGACTTATTTATTATATAACTGGAAGTTTGCACTTCTTTTTTTGCATTCAAATAACTATTTTTAAATAATTTATTGTTGTTCTATTACAGTTCTCCCATTTTTCCCCCATAACAAATGGGACTACATCAAACTAAAAAGTCTCTGCTCAGCTAAAGAAAACATCAGCAAAATGAAAAAGGAAACAACCATATGGGAAAATGTATTGGCCAATGATACCTCAGATAAGGATTTGATCTCCAAAATATATAAAGAACTTATAGAACTCAACACCAGGAAGACAGACAATTCAATTAAAAAGTGTACAAAGGACCTGAACAGACACTGTTCCAAGGAGGACATCCAGAGGGTCCATGTAGAAGTTTGTACTTCTTAATCCCCTTTACTGTCTTGCCCATCTCCCCACGTCCCCTCATCTCTGGAAATCATCAGTTTCTTCTCTACATCTGTGAATCCATTTTTGTTTTTCTTTTATCTGTTTGTTTGTTTTGTTTCTTTAGATTCCACATATAAGTGAAATCATATGGTATTTGTCTTTTCCTGTCTGACTTATTTCATTTAGCATAATACCATCTAAGTTGTAACTTTGAACCATCTGTCTGGAGGGCAGAGCCTGTTGGAAAGCAGGGGGTAGTGGGAAGCCCTGGAGTCAGGGAAAGTTCTGGATGCTCAGGGGTGGACAGTGCCAGCCCCTCATCACCACTATTCCCCTTGCAGTGGAGAAGAGAGCCAGAGTGGATATTATTTTTTATTAAATACATTATATGTTAATAAAAATTGTATCAAAAATAATATATATATTTATATATATCATACCTTCATTCATTTATCAATGAACACTTAGGCTGTTTTCATATCTTGGCTATTGTTGTAATGAACATAGGACTACACATATTTTTTCAAAATAGTGTTTTCCTTTTCTTTGGAAAAATACTCAGAAGTGGAATAGCTGGATCATATAGCACATTTACTCTTAATTTTTGCAGAAATCTCCATATTGTTTTCCATAGTGGCTGCACCAATTAAAATTCCCAAAAACAGTGTACGAGGGTTTCCTTTCCTCCACATCTTTGCCAACACTTGCTATTTGTTGTCCTTTTGATAATAGCCATTCTGAGATGTGTGAGGTGATATCTCATTGAGGTTTTGTTTTGCATTTCCCTAATGATTAGTGATGTTGGGAATCTTTTCATGCGGTGTTGGCCATCTGTATATCTTCTTTGTAAAAATGTTTATTCATGTTCTTCACCCAGGTTTTGATATTTTTTTAATATTGAGTTGTGTGAGTCTTTTTATGAATTATGGATATTAACCCCTTATCAGATATATTATTTGGAAATATTTTTTCTTGTTTAGTAGATTGCCTTTCCATTTTGTTGGTGATTTACTTTCCTGTGCAAAAGCTTTTCTGTTTGATGTACTACCATTTGTTTATTTTTGCTTTTGTTGTCTTTGAGGAATCAAACACAAAAAATTTTTGCTGAGACAGATGTCAAAGATTTTACCACCCGTTTTCTTCTGGGAGTTTTATAGTTTCAGGTCTTACATTTAAGTCTTTAATCTATTTTGAATTTGTTTTTGTATATGGTAAAAGAAAATGGTCAAGGAACATGTATAAATGACCCATGGACATGGACAACAGGTTGGGGATTGACTGTGGGAATGGGGTAGGGGTGGGAAGGGCAAGGGAGAGCAATGGGGGGAAAATTGGGACAACTGTAAAAGAACAACAATAAAAAAGGCAAAAAAATTTTTTAAGAAACTGGTCAAGTTTCATTCTTTTGCTTATAGCTGCCCAGTTTTCCCAACACCATTTATTGAAAAGACTATCTTTTTCCCATTGTATATTTTAGTCTCCTATGACATAGATTAATTGACCATATAAATGAGGGTTTGCTTGTGTGTTCTCCATTCTATTCCATTGACCTATGCTTGCTTTTGTGCCTGTTGCACACTGTTTTGATTAATACAGCTTTGTTTCATAGTTTGAAATCAGGAAGAGTGATACCTCCAACTTTATTCTTACTCAAGTTTGCTTTGACTATTTGGGGCCTTTTGTAGCTTCACACAAATTTTAAGATTATTTGTTCTAGTTCTGTGAAAAATGCCATTGGTATTTTTAATAGAGATTTATTGAATTCGTTGATTGCTTTATTTCCCCTACTTATGCTCCTAACTTAGTCTCAATATCTGCTTGCTGACAGACCCAACTGTCATACTCTTAAGACTGAGAACAGCATGGTCAGCAGTAGTTCAAATTGTGGGCCTTCTTGATATTAATCACACTGATCAGCTTGTGACTGTCAGAAAATAAGGAGACTAATTAGAAGAAATGCTTGCTTCTGTTAAAAATATTGCCCTGACATCTCTTTTTTTAAAAAAAGATTTTGTTAATTTGTTTTTAGAGAGAAGGGAATGGAGAGAGGGAGAGAAACATCATTGTGTGGTTTGCTCTTGCATGTCCTCAACTGGGGACCTGGTGTGCAACCCAGGCATGTGCCCTGACTGGGAATTGAACCAGTGACACTTGGTTCACAGGCTGGCACTCAATCCACTGCCAGAGCAGCCAGGGCCCTCCCTGACATCTCTTGATATTCTGTTCTTTCACTTTGCTGGGCACCACGAAGTGGACCCCACCTACTTCTTAGAGCACTATGTTTTCTCATCAAGGAAGCACAGAGAATATTCCATGCATCCTCCTTACCATGTGAATGGACATAAAGTCAAAGCCTCAGAAGTCCAGGCTCAGTCCTACTTTCTCAAGGATATTGTGAGCTGTCAATAACAGGATAGAGGTAAAGATATTAAACACTTTAAATGAACTGGCATTGAATTAATGTGCATATTAACACTCTTGAATGCCAGGGGCTTACAGTGTACACACTCTTGTACTACTACACCCAACACTGTGCCTGAAATTATCAAAGGAAAATTGCACTGAATAAGTTAAACTGGCAGGGAAGACTTTATTTAAGACTGTTGTGGTAGGGGAGAGAATCTGAACTCAACACTGAATACAACATGGGAAGCTGTGCGTTTGTAGCCATTGGGGAGGGTGAGGAGGTCAGTGAATGAAAAATTATTAAGAACTCCATTTGGTGTCACAGAAGGGATATATTCCTACTGAAATGGCTTGACAGGATTTTTTGCCGAATTGGGTTTGGCAGGCCAGGGACAGCAGACTGTAGGTGAGGAAAAACTTTTCCTCTACTCTGTTAAGTTTAGTCCCTGGTACCCTGGGAGTTAAGCTGAAAAAATTATCAGGAGAAAAGGTATATTGTGTATACACATGGAGGTGTTCATAGAAAATCATTGAAGATCCAAAGAAGTTAGATGAGATTTCATCTATCATTTTAACAAAGAGTAATAATTTGTGGAGAAGTAACAAAGGAAAAGGGATTTGGGCTTCTTGGTGTGGTAAATTGTGGGAAAGTTAATATATTGGGCATACTAATGGAAGATAAGGGTTATTTTTATAAGGTTTGACATGTAGACTCAATTTCATGCAGTCTTGGATGGCAATAGTGTCTCTAATGATAAAGAATCATTCTCTTCTTCCTTGTACGGGAGATGGTAGAGGGTATGCCTTCACAAAAGCAAATTAATATTCTACCTTTAGGAAACAAGGGGGAGGATAGAGAGTTTTTCCTGTGTCTGCTATTTCCAAATTGCCTTTAGCTCAAAATAATTTTTATGCAATAGTGGCATATTTTGGGGTGGCATAGTTTAATCCCCTTCAAGGACAAGGATGACAGGCCAAAAATGAGGGCTAATCTAGAAAAGGCTCAGAGAAGCCTGGTTAAAGTTTGGTCAAGGAAGGAATCCTTGTCAGTACTTAGTATGCCTTCTAGGGCTTGAATTGTGTAATACCTGTTAAGATCTCATTCCACCCCAGCAACATAATTTTTCTTTTACCTAGGATGTCAAATATGCAAAACACATTTTTGGTGTTACCCAGAGAATACCAAACCCACATTCAGAATAATATTTTGAAAACAATGGTTTATTTTAAATATTTACTATTTTATAGGTATCTAAAATTGAACACTACATAAATATTCCTCTTAAAAGATATTCTGGTATTTAATCAGTTTTATGCTAAATGGTTGGGAAATCTGTGAAAATACAGGTTTGCTCATGCCAGCAATAAAATATCAATACAGACTGTCTACTTGGATACAAAGGTCCCTTTATGAGGGCTTAGGTTTTGTTCTTTGCATTTATTTCAGTAGGATTCTCTCTGCAGTGTTCCCTTAAATTGGGACCCAATTCAACTTTGGAAAATGTTAAGGATAAAATGTCTTCACCCAAATTAAGATGCAAAAATAGGTGCTTTAGATTCATTACGCTGTGTTGTGTCACAGACTGTGGTTCTATAATATGCTCTGTTCTGTCTGAATAGGTTCAACTTTTTGGAATGAGAATTACCTGATACTTAGAGAAGTGAAATTCCAGGGAAATGGCTCTTTGAGGGAGATGATTACCTCTTAATGGGCCTCATTGTTTGATAAATAAGAATCTGCTTAAAAAGAGGACTAGAGGTACATGTTGGGACTCTTGCAAGATTTCTCTATGGTACCAAGTTAACTACTCTTCCAGTTCTTATTTCCTTTCAACCATTCAGCAAATGACCCAGATTCTGTTTCTAAAATTCACATTTTTTTTCTTCTTGCCAGCTACAATTGTCCTCTTTGGCAGTGGGATAAACTCCAACCCTTTTAGTATTCTTACAAGAGTAGCATTCAGACTGGGGAATTTTTACTTTCAAGGATATATGAAGTCTTTATAAGTGGATCACAGGAATAGATGGTTTTAAGGAAATCACTGTATAACTTCTAAACTTTCATATTTACACTTTTCTATATTTTTTGTGTGAAAATGCACTTGGGTCAAGGCCTCAAGCTGAACTTCTACATTCCCCTTATATTTCACATTCTTTTTATTCTACTTAAAAAATAAAATCATATTTATAACTCAATCAGAATCTTGCTATGAAGCTTTTCTGTGAGCATTACATTCCTGGATAACAAAGAGAGGGACAATTCCAAATGTTGCTGCCAAAAGACCTCCTTAAGGCAAAAATAACTGTTATTGTTCTCATTGAAATGTGTTTTTCCAATAAATAATTACTACTTAGGTTTGACAATTTTCAAATTTTTATGATAGTCATTTTAGATTAAATGTTAATTACTAATAAAATTTATTCTGAATTGAAATCTAATTATAATTAACACTTAAGCCTTAAAGTCATGAATGATTTAAAAAATTAAGGCTTCAATTTATACAGACATTCTTATTTCAGGGAGGTATGTTACAGCAATCAATGGGATTTTAAATCATAAAATATATCTCAATAGGATTAAATTATATAAAGTAAGTAATTTTGAAATATGTGTTCAGGGAGAATAAGGAATAATTTACTATTTCTGGTGTTAGAAGATCTTATTTATGTACTTTTTTTTTTACTTTTTAAGTATATTTTATTGATTATATTGTTACAATAGTTCCAAATTTTTCTCCTTTGCTCCCCTCCATCCAGTACCCCCCTCCCCCAGCAATCCCCCCCCAAGTCCATGCCCATGGGTTGTACATACAAGTTCTCCCACTTCACCCTTTAATATATTCTTCTTCTTTTTTTAGATAAATAAATGATTAATTAATTATTTAACAATAAAAAATAACAATCCCTCCCTCTCAGACTTAAGACCCTTTATAATCTTATAAAGGACAATAGGTGAAGGTCTCAAGCTCCTCTAGCTGCTTCAAGCTGGACATGGTCGTCGTCCTACGTACCCTCGGGTCCAGAAATCCCTAATAAGAGTGGAGGTGTGGAAGGGAGGGTGGCCTTCCCACATGGGGAAGGATCATGCAGACTCCAGGTCGGTTGGCTGTCCCTGGACAATGGCGTGCTTGGTTTAACAGGCTGGCATCCTTGTTGTATTCTGGAGGCAACAGATTTGGCAACAGGGTTAAAAGACATCATTCAATCCATAACCACTAGATGACAAAAGGCAGGGATTAATTTTTCAATGTCTCACATTAGGGAAAAAAGGGGCTTCTTTGGAGGAAGGTGTGCCAGGCACATCTCACCTGTCCAAAACCCTTTTGCCCATTATACTTAGTTTGGGCTGAGGGAAATATTTCAGGTTTCCTCCCTCTCAGACCTCTGAGCCCTTTCTGTCCAAGTCATTAGGATAGAAAAGAGAAACCAGTTTTAAAGTGAAGCCCACAGACCACCCCATACTTCACCAATCCAGCCACTTAGTTCAGCCAAACTGTTGAGTCTCAGGAGGCAGCACTGCAGAAAGCATTAAGTGAGGCATATATGTACAGACAATCACTCAGGTAATGAGCTCAAAGGCTTATGCCCTTTGAAAACAGAAAACACATGTTAATTTATGTAACATAACCCACAAGCAAGTCTCTAAATCTGTAAAACTGTCTTATTGGAAAGATATGCAGTTGCAAGGCATTTGACATTCTTCTTGCCTGTAAATTAAACATCTTTGATAATACCACAGACATAGTTTAACTTTCAAATGAAAACATTTTAAATGAAAAGAAACTTTAAAGATGGTTAGTTGCACTACTTTATAGTCTACCACTGATCATTGTGATTTACCTTGAATAATGATTTTTCTCCCTTAGATTACCCTCCTTGTCATTAAAGGGACTGCATTAAGTCAATTTACAATTTATCCTGTTCATTTGCATAAACACAACAAAAGCAGCAAATGATCACTGATGATCTTTAGTTCTGCTTTGCTGGAACTTACACAAGAAACATTTAGGGTGACCTTCAGTCTGCCCTTCAGGGCACAGAAGCTGAGCCACATACCTGGCATTCAGCCTTGCCTGTACACACCCGTCTTTTCCAAGTCCTTCAGGTTTTCCATTGTGCCTTAATGTCCCTTCTAGCCATCTTTCAGGAAAACAACCCTCATTCCTTCCCTGGAAAGATTGCTGTGGACCACACAACCAATCACGGTACCAGGCCTTTCATCTCGTGGTCTTTTATTACCTTCAAAAGTCAATCCCAGTTCCTCAGGGCTTTTTGGTAATTACCAGAACCCAAGCATGCCTCCTTTAGGCATGACATTCCAGTCAACGTCTTGGTCAAAAAAACCTCTATTAACAACCGGTCTTATTAGATTTATGCAAAGAAACTTATGTCTTTACTTACTTCTTTAGAATGCCAAACTCTGGAGGGATCAGATAGGGAGAAAAATATACAGTGTGAAGGAAAATCCATGTCCTTCTAATATTCACTGAACTCGCATTTCCATTCTTCATATTTTAATTTTTCCCCCATTAAAAAATATTTTTTTCCATTACAGTTGTCCCACTTTTTCCCCCTCTTCCTTCCCTGCACCCTGTCCCCTCCTTCTCCCACATTCAGTCCCCAGTCAGTTGTCCATGTCCGTGGGTCATTTATACATCTTCTTTGACTAGACCCTTCCCCTTCTTACCCCCTTCTTTCCCTCCCACCTCCCCCCTTGTTACTGTTAGTCTACTCCTTGTTTACATACCTCTGGTTCAATTTTGCTCATTTGTTTCTGTTGTCCATTAGTTTCCTGTAATAGATGATAGCATAAGGTATTTTTCTTTCATTGCCTGGCTTATTTCGCTAAGCATAATTCTCTCTAGTTCCATCGATATTGTTGCAAATGGTAGAAGTTCCTTCTCTCTTTCTGCTACATAGTACTCCATTGTGTAAACATACCACAGTTTTTTGATCCACTCATCTACAGATGGGCACTTAGGATGCATTCAGCACTAGGCTATTGTAAATAGTGCTGCTATGAGCATAGGGATGCATAGGTTATTTGAATTGGTGTTTCAGGATTTTTCTGATATAATCCTAGCAATGGAATTGCTGGTTCAAAAGGCAGTTCCATTTTTAGTTTTTTGAGGAAATTCCAAACTGTTTTCCATAGTGGCTGCACTAATCTGCATTCCCACCAACAGTGCACCAGGTTCCCATTTCTCTGCATCCTTGCCAGCACAAGTTGTTTGTTGATTTGCTGATGATGGCCATTCTGACCGGTGTGAGGTGGTATCACATGGTGGTTTTTATTTGCATCTCTCTGATGGCTAGTGATGTTGAGCATTATTTCATATGTCCAAGGACCCTCTGTATGTCCTCTGTGCAGAAGTGTTTGTTCAGGTCCTTTGCCCATTTTTTAATTGGGTTGTCTGTCTTCTTGGTGTTGAGTTGTATGAGTTCCTTATATATTTTGGAGATCACTCCCTTGTCTGAGATATTATTGGCAAATATATTTTCCCATATGGTTGGTTTCCTTTTCATCTTGCTGATATTTTCTTTAGCTGAACAGAAACTTTTTAATTTGATGTAGTTCCATTTGTTTATTCTTGTTTTTTATTTCCCTTGACTTAGGAGATATATAAGTGCAAATGTTGCTACGTGGGATATCTGAAATTTTCCTGCCTGTCTTTTCCTCTAGGACTTTTATAGTACCACAGATTACATTTAAGTCTTTGATCCATTTTGAGTTTATTCTGGTGTATGGTGTAAGTTGGTGGTCTAGTTTCATTTTTTTGCATCTCCCTGTCTAGTTCTCCCAGCACCATTTGTTGATGAGGTTCTTCTCACTGCATTTGATGTTCCTTCCCCTTTTGTTAAATATTAGTTGACCATATAGACCTGCGTTTATTTCTGGGCTCTCTATTCTGTTCCATTGATCTATATGTCTGTTCTTATGCCAGTAGCAGACTGTTTTGATTACAGTGGCCTTGTAGTATAGTTTGATATCAGGTATTGTGATTCCTCCTACTGTTCTTCTTCCTCAAAATTGTTGTGGCTACTCGGGCTCTTTTTTGATTCCATATAAATTTTTGAAGTATTTGTTCTAGGTCTGTGAAAAATGTCATTGGTATTTTAATAGGGATTGCATTGAATCTATAAATTGCTCTGGGTAGTATGGACATTTTAATGATGTTGATTCTTCCCATCCATGAGCATGGTATATGCTTCCATTTATTTGTATCTTCCTTAATTTCTTTCTTCAGTGTTATGTAGTTTTCTGAGTACAGGTCTTTTACCTCCTTGGTTAACTTTATTTCTAGGTACTTTATTTTTCCTGTCGCTATGGTAAATGGGATTTTTCTTTTAGTTTCTATTTATGAGATTTTATTATTGGTGTACAGAAATGCCTTCGATTTCTGAATATTGACTTTGTACCCTGCTATTTTGTCAAATTCACTTATTAGGTTGAGTAGTGTTTTTGTGGAGTCTATAGGGTTTTATATGTACACTATCATGTCATGTGCAAATAATGACAGTTTTACTTCCTCTTTTCCAATTTGGATGCCTTTTATTTCTCTTTCTTGCCTGAGTGCTGTAGCTAGAACTTCCAAGACTATGTTGAATAGGAGTGGAGATATTAGACATCCTTGTCTTGTTCCTTACCTCAGGGGGAATGCTCTCAGTTTTTGCCCATTGAGTATAATGTTGACTTCAAGTTTCTCATATATGGCCTTTATTATGTTGAGGTATGCTCCCTCTATTCCCATTTTGCTGAGAGTTTTCATCATAAATGGGTGTTGAATTTTACAATATGCTTTTTCTGCATTTATTGATATGATCATGTCATTTTTGTTTTTCATTTTGTTTATGTGGTGTATTATGTTTATTGATTTGCAAATATTAAACCATCCTTGCATCCCTGGGATAAATCCCACTTGATTGTGTTGTATGATCTTTCTTTTTTTTTTTTTTTAAACAAATTTTCTTTTTAATTTTTCAATTACAGTTGAAGTACAACCTTATATTATTTTCAGGTTTACAACATATTTATTAGATATTTATATACTTTACAAAGTGATAAGCTCAGTCCCCACCTGGCACCATACACAGTTATTACAACATTATTTATTATATTCCCTATGCTGCACTTTACATCCCTGTGAGCATTTTTATAACTGGCAATTTGTACATCTTAATCCTTCCATCTTGTTCACCTACTTCCCCAACTGCCTCCCAACTGGCAAGCTCAGTCTGTCCTTTGTTTTGTCTGTTCATTTATTTTGTGTTTTAGTTTTTTAGATTCTACATATAAGTAACATCATATGATACCAAAGTGATTATTTTTATTAGAGGTCATGTCTTTCCTCTTTTTAAAACCATCCAAAGGCTTCCATATTGTTCAAAATGAAATCCAAAGATGGAAACAACCTCATGTCTGTCAGGAGGACACTTTCATTGTGCAAAAGTTACCACTTCTCTTTGAGTTGTTTCTTCTTGCAGTTATTTCTGCACTTTCAAATGATATTCTTATTAATTCTAAATATTATCAATGGACTTCTGATAATATTACACAAAGTTATAAATTACCCTCTCCCCTCCTCCCGTATCCCCATTATACTTATATAACTTTTTTGTTCTTCTCTTGGTTAGTGATTCCTTTCAATAGGTCATGACTTGAAATCCATGGCTTCTACTATCTCCGCCCACTTAGCCTCAGCCAGGGGGTACAAACAGAGCAGAGTGGGGCAGGAGCGGGGAGTTCCCACAGTAGCACCACTCAAGCCTACTAATTGGAGAAATGTTTGGTTTATTAAATAACTGTTAGATCACTCTCTTGAGGTGGTCACTTGTCAACTTTTTAAATTAAGATAGGAAACAAAATCTTCACGAAAGTCTTTCTTCCCTTTTCTTTAACCCCCCTGTAGTTCCCCTAAGCTGTCCCAGGCAATTGCAATTTATTATGAACCAGCAGTCAAAAATGCTTTTCTGGGATGTATTATGGCCGTGGGTGGTGGGAAAAGATATTTTTTTAATGCAGGCAATAATATTTCAGTCTGTACATGGCAAGAACTGCTTGCCCTGAGAGTGGTGGCAACCAGAGGTCCTTTGTGTGTGACTAATCACATGACTCAGTCATGGCCATACTATCCAAAGCAATTTACAGATTCAATGCAATCCCTATTAAAATACCAATGTCATATTACACTGACCTAGAACAAATACTCCAAAAATTCATATGGAACCAAAAAAGACCCCGAATAGCAAAAGCAATCTTGAAACAGAAGAACACAGCAGGAGGAATCACGATACCAGACATCAACAATACTACAGAGCTACTGTGATCAAAACAGTCTGGTACTGGCATAGAAACAGACATCTAGATCAGTGGAACAGAATAGAGAGCCCAGAAATAAACCCAGGCTTCTATGGTCAACTAATATTTGATAAAAGAGGAAGGAACATAAAATGGAGTGAGAAGAGCCTCTCTAACAAATGGTGCTGGGAGAACTGGACAAGGACGTGCAAAAAAATGAAACTAGACCACCAACTTACACCACACACAAGAATAAACTCAAGAAATTAAGGAAGATACAAATAAATGGAAGCAAATACCATGTTCTTGGATGGGAAGAATCAACATCATCAAAATGGCCATACTACCCAAAGCAATTTACAGATTCAATGCAATCCCTATTAAAATGTCAATGACATATTTCACTGACCTAGAACAAATACTCCAAAAATTCATATGGAAACAAAAAAGACCCTGAATAGCAAAAGCAATCTTGAAACAGAACACAGCATGGAAGAATCAGAATACCAGACATCAAACAATACTACAAAGCCACTGTGATCAAAACAGTCTGCTACTGGCATAAGAACAGACATATAGATCAGTGGAACAGAATAGAGAGCCCAGACATAAACCCAGGCCTCTATGGTCAACTAATCTTTGATAAAGGAAGAAGGAACATAAAATCGAGTGAGAAGAGCCTCTTTAACAAATGGTGCTGGGAGAACTGGACAGGGACGTGCAAAAAAATGAAACTAGATCACCAACTTACACCACACACAAGAATAAACTCAAGATGGATTAAAGACTAAAATGTAAGCCATGACACCATGAAAGTCCTAGAGGAAAACATAGGTAAGAACATATCAGATATCCCACGTAACAATATTTTCACGGATACATCTAAGGCAAGAGAAATAAAGGAAAAAATAAACAAACGGGACTACATCAAACTAAAAAGTTTCTGCTCATCAAAAGAAAACATCAGCAAGATGAAAAGGAAACCAACTATATGGGAAAACATATTTGCCAAAGGTATCACAGACAGGGGACTGATCTCCAAAATATATAAAGAGCTTATACGACTCAACATTAAAAAAACAAACAATCCAATTAAGAAATGGGCAAAGGACCTGAACAAACACTTCTCCGAAGAGGACATACAGAAGGTCCATAGGCACATGAAAAAATGCTCAACATCATTGGCCATCAGAGAGATGCAAGTAAAAACCACAATGAGATACCACTTTACACCTGTCAAAATGGCCATCATCAACAAATCAATAAACAACAAGTGCTGGTGAGGATGTGGAGAAACGGGAACCCTAGTGCACTATTGGTGGGAATGCAGACTGGTGCAGCCTCTGTGGAAAACAGTATGGAATTACCTCAAAAAACTAAAAGTGGAACTCCTTTTGAACCAGCGATTCCACTGCTAGGATTATACCTGAAAAATCCTAAAACCCTAATTCAAAAAAACTTATGCACCCCTATGTTCATAGCAACCCTGTTTACAATAGCTAAGTGCTGGAAACAGCCTAAGTGCCCATCTGTAGATGACTGGATCAAAAAACTGTGGTACATCTACACAATGGAATACTATGTAGCAGAAAGAAAGAAGGAACTCCTGCCGTTTGCGACAACATGGGTGGAACTAGAGAGAATTATGCTTAGTGAAATAAGCCAGGCAAAGAAAGCAAAATGCCATATGATATCACCTAATACAGGAAACTAAAGAACAACACAAACAAACGAACTAAATAGGCAAAGACTAGTATAGTAATTAGTAGGGGGGAGGGAGAGAAGGGGGATAAGTAAGGGAAGGGTCTAGTGAAGGAACGTGTATGAATGACTCATGGACATGGATAATGGGGAGGGATATGATTGTGGGAGAAGGGATGGGATGGATTGGGGGGAGCAATGGGGGGAAAATGGGACAACTGTAATTGAAAAAACAAAAAATAAAAGAAAAATAAATAAATACTAAAGACTTAAAAAAAAAAAAAGAATAAACTCAAGATGGATTGAAGACTTAAATGTAAGCTGTGACACCATAAAAGTCCTAGAGGAAAACATAGTCAGGAAAATTTCAGATATGCCACGTAACAATATCTTCACGGATACATCTCCTAAGGCAAGAGAAATAAAGGAAAAAATAAACAAATGGGACTACATCAAACTAAAGAGTTTCTGCTCAGCAAAAGAAAACTCAGCAAGATGTATGATCTTTCTAATGTGTTGCTGGATCCGGTTTGCCAATATTTTGTTGAGGATTTTAGCATCTATGTTCATCAGTGATATTGGCCTGTAGTTTTCTTTCTTTGTTCTGTCTTGACCTGATTTTGGATTTAGGGTAATACTGGCTTCATAGAACAAGTTTGGGAGTCTTCCCTCTTCTTGGATCTTTTGGAATAGCCTGAGGAGGATAGGAGTTAATTCTTTCCGAAATGTTTTGTAGAATTCACCTGTGAAACCATCTGGTCCAGGGCTTTTGTGTGTCGGGAGTTTTTTTATTACTGCTTCAATTTCACTAGTTGTTATTTGTCTGTTCAGGCTTTCTACTTCTTGATTCAGTTTTGGAAGACTATATGTTTCCAGGAATTTGTCCATTTCCTCTTGGTCATCAAATTACTTGCCAACAGTTTTTCGTAATAATTTCTTACAAGCCTTTATATTTCTGTGGTATAGGTTGTGATTTCTCCTCTTTCATTTCTGATTTTATTTATTTGGGTCCTCTCTCTTTTTTTCTTGATGAGCCTGGTTAAAGGCTTGTCAATTTTGTTTATCTTTTCAAATAACCAGCTCCTACTTATGTTGATCTTTTGAATTGTTAGTTTAGTCTCTATGTCATTTAATTCTGCTCTGATCTTGATGATTTTCTCCCTTCTACTTGATATGGGCTTTGCTTATTGTTCTTTCTCTAATTCTTGTAGCTGTAGGGTTAAATGTTTGGTTAGAGATTCTTTTAGCTTTTTTAGGTAGGTCTGTATTGCTATGAACTTTCCTCTCAGGACTGCTTTCGCTGTATCCCGTAGGTTTGGGATTGTTGTGTGTTCATTATCATTAGTTTCCAAAAACTTTTTGATTTCTTCCTTGATGTCACTGCTAACCCATTCATTATTTAATAGCATGTTATTCATTCTCCATGAGTTTGGATGCTGTTTGAGTTTTTTCCTTGAGGTTGATTTCCAATTTTAAGCCATCGTGATCTAAGAAGATGCTTGATATAATTTCAATTTTCTTGAATTTGTTGAGGCTTGTTTTGTGTCCTACCATGTGGTCTACCTTGAAAATGTTCCATGTGCCCTTCAGAAGAATTTATATTTTGCTTCTTTGGGGTGAAAAGTTCTATATATATCAACTAAGTCCATTTGATCTAGAGTATTGTTCAATGCCTCAGTATCTTTGGTGTTTCTTTGCTTCGAAGATATGTCCATTGTTGGCAATGGGGTGTTGAAGTCCCCTACTATGAGTGTGTTGCTGTCTATATCTTTCTTGGAGTCTTTCAAAATTTTCCTTATATATTTGGGTGCTCCTAAGTTGGGTGCATATATAGTTATAATGGTTATATCTTCCTGATGAATTTTTCTTTTAAGTATTATGAAATGTCCCTCTTTGTCTCTTTTTATGGCCTTTGCTGTGAAATCTGTTTTGTCTGATATAAGTATTGCTACCCCAGCTTTTTCTTCATGTCCATTTGCTTGAAATACTTCTTTCCAACCCTTCACTTTTAGTCTGTGTAGATATTTTTTTTCTAAGGTGGGTCTCTTGTAGAGAGCATATATGTGGGTCATGCATTCTAATCCATTCAGCTACCCCATTTTTTTTTATTGGAGCATTTAATCCATGTACATTTAAGGTTCTTACCTATAAGTACTTATTCTTTGTCATTTTCCCCCTTTGTATTCATGTTTCTCTTTCTCTCTCTCTCTCTCTGTTTCTTCATCTTCTTAAAGCAGACTCTTTAGCATCTCTTGCAATGCTGGTTTGGTGGAGATGTATTCTTTTAGCCTTCTTTTGTCTTGGAAACTCCTTATTTCACCTTCCGTTTTGAATGAGAGCCTTGCTGGGTAGAGTATTCTTGGTTGTAGGCCTTTGTTTTTCATTGCTTGGAATATTTTTTGCCACTCCCATCTGGCTTGTAGTGTTTCTGCTGAGAAATCTCATGATAGCCTTATTGGAGCTCTCTTGTATGTTATTAGTTGTTTCTCCCTTACTGTATTTATAATTCTCTCTTTGTCTTGGAATGTTGCCATTTTAATTATGACGTGTCTTGAAGTGGGCCTGTTGGGGTTCATCTTCATTGGGACCCTCTGTGCTTCCTGGACTTGTGTGACTCTTTCTCTCCTCATATCATTAGTTTTTCAAACTGGTTTTCTATCCCATGTTCTTCTTCTCCTTCTGGAATTTCTATGATATGAATCTTATTACATTTCATGTTGTCCTGCAGCTGTCTTAGAACCTCTTCAGTCTTGTTCAGTCTTTTTTCATTTTGTTGCATTGTCTGGGAGTTTTTGTGTAGGTTGTCCTCCAGCTCGCTGATCCGATCTTCTGCTTCCTCTAGCCTGCTTTTAATTCCTTCTACTGTGTTCTTCAATTCAGAGATTGTGGTTTTCATTTCCTCCTGGCTCCTATTGATAGCTTTTATGTCCTTTTCGATACTGGTGTAATTCTCAGTAAGTTCCTTGTAGTTTTTCTGGAGTTCCTTGTAGTTTCCCTGGAGTTCTTTGTATTTTTGGCTCAGCTCATTGAGCTTCTCCATAATCCATGTTTTGAATTCCATATCTGATATTTTCCTCTCCTCTATTTCATTTAGCACTTTTTCTGGGGATTCTATCTTTCCTTTCGATGGGTGGTTGTTTCTCTGTCTCCCCATTTTTGTGACTGCTATTGTTTGTTGGTGCTTCTTTGATTGATCCGCACTTCCTGGATCTGCCCCTGTTGGGGTCAGATCATGTACCAGTCTGGCCCTAGGCAGCCTGTTGGAGACTTCCAGGGGTCTACTGCCTTTGTCTGTCTCCTTTAGTTGTTAATCTGTTCAATCTGTGATTAGCCATCAGGCTTAAGGACCGAGGGTGTGGCAGCTTAATTCCTGTAGGCAGAGCTTTTGCTTCCCCTCAGGCTGACACCACTTTGAGGGGAATGGTCTGCTTGCAGTATTCGGGATGAGTCAGCACTGGGACCCAGTCGGCTGCTTCGCCTCAAAGCCACCGTGTCATACTCTCCCCAAATGTCTCAAGTCCTATTTGCCTTCCCTCTGCTTGAGCCCAGGTTAAATCGGGGCCAAAGTATTTTCATATGTGATTCACTTAAGAGCTCTTTTTCTCCCACTGCTTCTCTCCGGCTAGCAAGAAACCTTGTGGCTTTTCACTTTTCACAGCTGGATACTATTTTACTTTCCACTCTGTTGCTGTAGGCTGGGAAGCCCAGCTGGGGGTTTAGACCCTGCCCTTCTCAGGGGGAACCCCCGGCTGCTGAGCTGTTTCTCAGTCCCTTCAGCTGCCACCCGTGTGACGCCAGCCAGCCCCTTCCGCGTCTCCGCACTCCCTACCTGTCATGTTGTGATGTAGCGGCCTTTTCTGTCTCTCCGTGGTTTAAGACTTCTCTCCAGGTAGTTTTCGGTTGGTTATTCCAGATGATTTCACCAAAATTAAGTTGTGAATCCAGACAAGTCCTGGGAGGAGGTTAGTATAGCTTCCACTTACTCCTCTGCCATCTTTGATCTCGTTATTTATGTACTTTTTAAAATTGAAGTTCTTTGTTCAATTCGCTTTGTTATTTATAGTATAAAATGTATTTAAAAGAGTGATATGACATTTTTAATGTAAAATAATAATATTTACAATATGTTGAAGATTATAGCTTTTTAAAATATTTAAAGTTATGATAAAAAGTCTATTTAATATTTTATTTATTTATTTATTATTATACAGAGGAGAAGGGAATGAGAAAGAGAGGGAGAGAAACATCAATGTGTGGTTGCCTCTTGTGCACCCCCAACTGGGGATCTGGCCCACAACCGAGGCCTGTGCCCTGAGTGGGAATTGAACCAGTGACCCTTTGGTTAACAGGCCAGCACTCAATCCACTGAGCCACATCAGCCAGGGCTGTGATGAAAAGGTTTAGATATCAATTTAAAAGTACCTGAGAAGATATATATTTTTAAATAAACTTTTAAATTTTAAGCACTTTTAAATGTATAGAAGCCACTGAGATAGTACAGAGAGTTTTTGTTTGCCCTTCACTTAGTTTCCTAAAAGGTTATCTTATGTAACCATGACACATTTTTCAAAACTAAAAATTTAACATTAACCAAAATAATAACTAAACTCTATACTTCGTTCAGATTTTCTTAGACTTTACTTTTCTTTCTTCTTTTTTTTAAATTTTAGTGTTTCTTTTTCTATTCCAGTATTGTTACAGGGGTCTCCAAAAATCCCTAGAGCCTGCAGTTCAGTTGATGGGGAAAAGGGAGGAAACAGCTTTTTAGGTTCCTTTGCATGACTTTGGCTAGTAGCTAATGTCTTAGTTATGCAAATGGCTTTGGTTCTTCCAAGGCTCCAAGAAGATGGGAGGGGTTTTGACCATGGAATGGTGCAGAAAGAGCATACAGAACCTGCACAAGTTTCTGTGACTGGTCAGAACTGGTTACCACACCCACTGTGTAACAGGACTCAGTCAGGCTTTTAAAAATAGGCAGCAAACATTTTAGAGAGGAGGAGAGGTCCACACGGTTTGCAGGAAGGAGAGAACTCCATGAAGCTTGGAAAGGAAAGGAAGAACTCCATGCAGCTTTGAAAAGGGCAAAGAGAGAACCATGCATGATCTATTGCGACATGGCACATGTTTTCCTGGACTGTTATATGGAGGCTGATGACATCATACCCCAGATACTGAAGGAGACAGCTGACAGACAAGGGATGGGGAACTTCTGGGCATGTTTTTGGCTTCTAGCCTTTTGGGGAGCGAGGAAAGTGCTGAGTTCCATGGGAGAACAAGGCTCTGAGCTGAAGTGCTCACTGCCCTCCCCAGGTTGGAATACTGTAAATGAAGACCTGTTTTTCTCACCACTAGTTGTTGGATTTTACACCAAGGTGCCACATGAAAGACCCCCCCCCCTTACACTCTGTAACAGTTTTGGCGACCCCAGATGGAACTAATAGAACCTGTAGCCAGGTTCCCTCTGTAACAGTAGCCCATCCAGGAATCCATATTACATTTAGTCATTATGTCTACTTAATCTCCTGTGATCTGTGACAGTTCCTCCATCTTTTTTTTTCTTTCTTTTTACAACCTTGATAGTTTTAGAGTGTTGGTCATAGTTTTAGGGACTATCGGACAGGTATTTTGGAGAATGTCTCTCAGTTTGGGTTTTTCTGATGTTTTCTTATGACTAGATTGGGGTTATGGGTTTGAAGAAGACCACAGAAGTGAAGTACCCTTCTCGTCACATCATATTAGGAGGTACATGTTATCAATACAACTTATGGCTTGTGATGTTAACCTAAATCATCTGGGCAAAGTAGCGCTTACCTAGTTTCTTCACCATAAAGGTATTGTGTTTCCATTTCTGCATTGATTAGAAGCAAGTCACTAAATCCAGTCTACATTTAACAGGGAAAAAATTAACCTTCACACCATTGAGGAGAGATTACATATATGTGTTTTATAAGGAAGATTTGTCCTTTCTGTCCCATGTATTTATTTCTGCAATTATTTAGTTATGTAGTTTGGGTGTGTGTAAATTGAGAAACTGAATATACAAATGGAAAATAGCTCGACCATATATAAAACAGTACTTGTTACAGAGCAGGGTCCCCCCCAAATCCCTAGAACTTGTGGGTTGGGGATTGGGGGGAAAGGGGCAGCTTTTAAGATGCCTTTGCATAACTATGATTGATAGTTACTGTCTTAGTTATTCAAATGGTTTTGGTTCTCCCAAGGCCCCAAGGAGATGGGAGGGGTTTTGACTATGGAATACTGAGGAAAGAGCATACAGAGCTTGCACAAGGTTCTGTGAATGGTCAGAACTGGTTACCATGCCCACTGCATCACAGGCCATGGTCAGGTATTTGGAAATAAGGTGGCAATCATTTTAGGGAGAGGAGAGGAGATTCACGTGTTTTGGGAGAGAGTAGGGAGTACCACGCAGTTTGCAAGGAGGCCGGGAAGGGATCCATGCAACTTTGAAAGAGCAGAGAGAGAACTATGCATGATCCGGTGCAGCACGGCACATGTTTTCCTAGACTGTTATATCGAAGCTGATGACATTGTACCTCAGATCCTGAAGGAGAGAACTGACAGAGAAGGAATAGGGAACTTCTGGGCATGTTTTTGGCTTCTAGCCTTTTGGGGAGCAAGGGAAGTGCTGGGTCCCATGGGAGAACAGGGCTCTGAGCTGAAGTGCTCACTGCCCTCCCCAGGTTGGAATACTGTAAATAAAGATCTGTTTTCCTCAACACTAGTTGTTGGGTTTTACACCAAGGTGCCAAGTTAAAGAACCCCCTTTCACTCTGTAACACTCTGACCCAGAATACGCAGCAACTAACCCAGGAAACCAACTGATTATCTCTAGTAACCAGCCCAGAAAGCAAGCCTGTTATCTATAAGTCAGATTTGTAGGAAATCAGGTTGCTATCTCCAACAATAATACAGGAAGCCCAATAATAATTCCTGTAT
Organism: Furipterus horrens; assembly: GCF_987537825.1. Taxonomy (NCBI): domain Eukaryota; kingdom Metazoa; phylum Chordata; class Mammalia; order Chiroptera; family Furipteridae; genus Furipterus; species Furipterus horrens. Next base: position 87,650,471 of record NW_028327187.1, read on the forward strand.
AATCAGCCTCAAATGGCCAGTACTTGATTAATAACTGACAGCTTTCTTAATTTTTATCTCTATTTACAACCTATGGCCAATCGGAGAAAGCCAAATATATACCCCTAACCAATTCCATAGCATGCCCTGTTTCTAATTAGCCCACCTCAAGCTCCTCCATGCCTGCAGCCTCCAATCAAAGCAAACCAAAATCCTTCTTTTCTTCTACTGTAAAGCTTTTCCAGTCATCTGCCTCCCTTTGAGGCTCTGCCACAATATCTGATGATGGCTGACTCCCTTGCTATAATAAGCGCTGAATAAATTGTCTTTGCTTGCTCTTATTTGGTTGGTCTTCATTTGTTTCCACAATATTTCCTTTATACTTGGGTTATAATCCAGTATTATTTTATATATGTTCATGCTCAAATTCTTCCAGCTTTGGTCATTGGGAGCTTTTATAGTTTGGCTCTTGTTTCCCTTTAACATGTCTTAACCTTTTGTTTGAATACTTCCTTTCTTTCTGGAGATACAAAAATCCTCTAGAGTTGTCCTGTATTATGTTCTGTCTCAGTCCCAGAATAAACTATTTCTCCAAGGAGCCTTTGCTTATTTTATTAAAGAATGGTATTTTTAAAAAGTTGGGCACTGACTGTGCCTTGTTGTTACTGGGGTATCACTACTTCTAGACTCTCCCCCGCCCTGGGAGAAAGAGTTAGGGAATAAACATATGTATGTATACTGATCAATGTGTACACACATATCTATCATTATTTATATATTTATGTATTTGTATATATATTAGGCTAAACATGAAATTATGCTAATGTCTCCAACTCTAATCCAGCATCACAAGGTTCATTCTAGTCTTCCTCTCCTTTATTTTTAATTTTTTCTCCCTGGTGATGAGCAACACAATACTAAGATCTATCATTTATTTACTTATATATTCAATTATATATGTAAAGTTTTCAGACTTTTTAACTCATATCCCTTGAGAAAAAAAATGTACCCACTCAAAGCACTGTTTATGTACAGTCTTTTTGTCTTTAGCCTTACATTTTCTAGTCAAAACATCATTTACATAGTTACTTAGGTTACTCTCTTTTCCCTCATACCCTTCACTGATTATATAGTATATTATTATACAGTTAAAATAATTTTTTATAATATATATTACACCTGTAGATGTCTTGACATTCTGGTCAATTTTTAATTTGCATACTTTAAAATTCACTCTTGTGATGTACTTAGGGTTTTGACAAATGCACAGAGTGATATATCCACCAGCTTAGTACTACACAGAATGGTTTCATCACACTAAAAGTACCCCTGTGCATCTCCTTTGTAGTCAGCCATTTATCTTTTTATAAATACTGGCAACTGTTGATCTGTTTTTCATTCCTACTACTTTTAACTTTTTTCACTATGTCATATAAATGTAATTATATGAATTTTACTTCCTTCATCTAGAAAAATGTATTTATGACTCATCTATGTTGTTGTGTAAATAAATAATTCATTTATTTTCATCACTGAATAGTATTCCACTCTATGGATTGTACTGCAGTTTGCTTATCCATTCATCTATTACAGAGTATTTTGTTGTTAACAGTTTTTGGAGATTATGAAAAGCTGCTAAAACATTTGTATGTAGGTTTTTGTGAGAACATAAATTTTCAGTTCACTTGGAGCCTTACCTATGTGTTCAATAGCTAGGGCATATTATATATCTGTCTGACTTTATAAGCAACTGCTAAACTGTTTTCCAATGTCACTGTACTGTTTTGATTTCCACCAGTGATTAATAAGAGTGCATGTTACTCTTCATCATTGTCAGCATCTTGTCATTTTTTAAAAAATTTCAGCCATTTTAATAGATGTATACTAATCTCATTGTTATTTTAATGCTCATTTCTGTAATGAAAAATACTGAACATTTTTTCATATGCTTACATGCCATCCTATACCTTCTTTGATGAAATATTTGTTCAGTTCTTTGTTTTTATTTAGATTGTTTTTCTTATTGTTAATTAAGAGTATTTTATATGTTTTAGAGATAAATCCTTTATCAGACATATGATTTGCAAGTATTTTCTCCTAGTCTGTAGTTTGCTTTATCTTCTAATTCTCATAACAGTATCCTTTAAAAAGTAAAAAAAACATATAATTTATTAAAGATGAGTTTGTTAATTTTGTATTGATAATGTTTTTGGTGTAGTTTCTAAAAATGTATTGCCAATCCCAATGTCACACAGATTTTCTCTTACATTTTTCTTCTGAAATTTTATAGGTTTACAATCAGTTCTGTGGTTCATTTTGAGTTAAATTTTGTATTTTTGTAAGTTATGTATTGGGGTTCATATTTTTGCATATAGACATCCAATTTTTTCAGCACCATCTGTTGAAAAGTTTATTCTTTCTCCATTGAATTGTCTTTGCATCTTTGCCAAATATAAGTTCACTATATTTGTATGGGCCTATTTCTGGGCTCATCATTTTATTCCATTGATCTCTATATCTATCTTTTTGCCAATACCACACTTTCACGATTATTGTAGCTTTATAGTAAGTATTCAAATCAGGTAATATGTGCCCTCTAACTTTGTTCTTTTTCAGTTTTTAACTATTATGGTGTCTTCTTCTTTCAACATAAATGTTAGACTTAGCTTTTTAGTGTCAAAAATATTTCTGAAAAAATTTATAAAAATTAAAAAAGGCTTTCTGTGGACTTCTGGTCAAGATGGTGGTGTGAAGGTAAATGTGGTATCTGTTCCTTCTCACAACCACATAAAAATTATAATTAAACTACAGGACAAGCATCATTTATAACCACCTGAAATCTGGCTGAATGGAAGTTCTGCATCTTGGGAATTTAGGAAGGAGCCACATTTAGACTGGTAGGAGGGGAGGAGATATGGAACAAGCTAGTCCCACACCCACATATAATGGAATAAAATTGGGAAGAATATCTCAGCTGCAGAGGTCCCCTATTAGGAGTGAGGGGCCCAATCCCCACACTAGGTCCCCTGGACCAAGGTTCCAGTGCCAGGTAGAGAAGTCCCCATAACTCCTGGCTGTAAAAACCAGCGGGAGAGGAGGGTTTCTGGAATCCCAGGAAGTTCCTCTTAAAGGGCCCATGCACAGACTAACTTGGACCCACTCCCTCTGAGCTCCAGTTCTGGGACAGCAGCTTGAAAGTCACCAGAGACATATGGGGAGGAACTGAATAGTTTGGTATCAGGGCGAGAGCTGGCAGTGGGCAGCTTTCTCTCAGAAGTGTTGGTATAGGTCCTTGTTCCTTTTCTGAGCCTTTCTCCAACAGAGCTAGTAGGCAGTTGCTATATCTGAGACTCCATCAACCTAGCTAACACTATTTGCCCTGCCCAGGTGACCACTTGAGACCATACCCCATCGAACATTCAGGTTCACCCAAGCTGTTTTTAGTGTTTTCCATATGAAAGCCTGTCTTGGCTAATGCTTTAGACTTTCCTAAAATCTCTCATCTGGCTTTCTGGGCTTAGCATGCCCTATACCTCTTGCTAGTGGCCCCAGGCCGGGCACTAGAAGTAGCTGGACTTGGGTCACAGTTTGGCCTTTCCTAGGCACTTCCAAATGCATTATAATTAGCAGTCATTTGCAGATCACTTTGTAGCTCATGCTTGGTGGCTCCAAGCAGAACACAGGTGGTGGATGACTTCATTCTGCACCTTCCAGGAGGCCCCATAGACAGTGCACCTAGCAGGCAGCTTCAGATCACATCAAAGAACCACCACCCAACCACATTCACAGGTGACAAACTCCAGAGGAAGACTCATCAGGCAGCATAGCCCCACTGAAGTAAGTTCTGCTCTGTGGGATGCCTTTCACAGCTGATCCTCTACAGTGGTCAGAGGTCAATGCTCAGTGATCACAGCCAGTCCTTGCACTGATTGGCCCAGGAGAAAATCCCTCCTATTGACATGCCAAAAACAAGACTCAACTATAAGAGTGGAGTGTACACAGCACACATTGAGAGGTGCACGTGGACTTCCCAGCTTGGGTGATTGGGGAGGCTGTGCCACTGGACCTTAAAAGACAACTACTACATTAGTCTACCAAGCCTGGGAGACATAGCAGTTATACATAGAAACAAACTTGGGGAGGCTGCCAAAATGAAGAGACAGAGAAACATGTCAAAATGAAAGAACAGAACACAACTACAGAAAAATAACTAAACAAAATGAAGATAAACAATCTATTAGATGCAGAGTTTAAAACACTTGTTATAAGGATGCTCAATGGACTTAAAACTTCAACAGCATAAAAAAGGACCAGTAAGAAATGAGGCATACACTAAATGAAATGAAGAAAAATTTATAGGTAATCAACAGTAAAGTATACAAAGCCAAAATCAAATCAGTGATTTGGAATGTAAGGAAGCAAAAAATACCAAATCAGAACAGTACAAAGGAAAAAAATTAATTAAAAAAATGAGAATAGTGTAAAGAACCTCTGGGACAACTTCAAGCCTACCAACAATCATATCATGTGTGGTCAGAAAGAGAAGAGAGAAAGTGAGAAATTCAAAACCTATTTGAAAAAATAATGATGAAAATCTTCCCTATCTTAGAGAATATAATAGATATACAAGTCCAGGAAATGAAAGAGTTCAAACAAGATGAACACAAAGAGGCCTACACCAAGACAAATCATAATTAAAATGGCAAATGTTAAAGACAGAGAATCTTAAAACCAGGAAGGGAGACACAGTTAGTTACTTACAAGGGAACTCCCATAAAGCTGTCAGCCGATTCTGAACAGAAACATTTCAGGCCAGAAGAAATGAAATATTCAAAGTGATGAAAAGCAATGACCTACAACCAAGACTACTTAAACCAGCAAGATAAGACAAAGGGTTTTCCAGTCCCACCGCCCCCCCCAAATAAAAAGCTAAAGGAGTTCATTACCACCAAACCAGCATTACATCGAAATGTTAAAGGGCCTGCATTATGAAGAACAAAAAGAAAAAGAAATAGAGATCTAGAGGAACATAGATATAAAGAATGAATTGGCAATAAATAAGTACTTATAAATAATAAGCTTAAATGTAAATGAATTATAAACTACAATCAAAAGACATATGGTACCTGAATGGATAAAAAAACATGACACATATATATACTGTCTACAAGGGGCCCACCTCAAAACAAAAGATGCAAACAGACTGAAAATGAAGAGATGGAAAAAAAAGTTTCATACAGGTGGAGATAAAAAAAAACAAAAACACGGCAACATGGCAACAAGAAAAATAAAGTACTTAGAAATAAACTTAACCAAGGAGGTAAAAGACCTGTACTTGGAAAACTACAGAAAACTGAAGAAAGAAATTAAGGAAGATACAAATAAGTGGAAGCATATACCATGTTCATGGATGGGAAGAATCAACATCATTAAAATGTCCATACTACCCAAAGCAACTTATAGATTCAACACAATCCCTATTAAAATATCAATGACATATTTCACAGACCTAGAACAAATACTTCAAAAATTTATATGAAACCACAAAAGACCCTGAATAGCCTCAGAAATCTTGAGGAAGAAGAACACAGTAGGAGGACTGACAATACCTGATATTAATCTATACTACAAGGCCACTGTAATCAAAACAGTTTGGTACTGGCATAAGAACAGATATGTAGATCAATGGAACAGAATAGAGAGCTCAGAAATAAACCCAGGTCTATATGGTCAACTAATATTTGACAAAGGGGGAAGGAAAATAAAATCGAGTGAAACAGTCTCTTCACAAATGGTGCTCAGAGAACTGGGCGGGGGCATGCAAAAAATGAAACTATACCACCAACTTACACTATAAACCAAAATAAACTCAAGATGGATCAAAGACTTAAATGTAAGCCAAGGCACCATAACAGTCCTAGAGGAAAACATAGGCAGGAAAATTTCAAATATCTCACATAGCAGTATTTTTGCTGATATATCTCTTAGGGCAAGAGAAATAAAGGAAAGAATAAACAAATGGGACTACATCAAACTAAGGAGTTTCTGCTCAGCAAAAGAAAACATCAGCAAGATGAAAAGGGAACCAACCATATGGGAAGACATATTTGCCAATGATACCTCAGACAAAGGTTTGATCTTCAAAATACATAAAGAACTTATATGACTCAATGCCAAGAAGAGAGACAACCCAATTAAAAAATGGACAAAGAACTTGAAAAAATACCTCACCAAAGAGGATATACAGAGGGTCCCTAGGCATATGAAAGAATATTCAACATCACTAGCCATCAGAGAGATGCAAATTAAGAACACAATGAGATACCACCTCACACCGGTCAGAATGGCCATCAGCAACAAATCAACGAACAACAAGTGCTGGCAAGGATGTGGAGAAATGGGAACCCTAGTGCACTGTTGGTGGGAATGCAGACTGGTGCAGCCACTATGGAAAATAGTATGGAATTTCCTCAAACAACTAAGAATGGAACTGCCTTTTAATCCAGTAATTCCATTGCTAGGATTATATCCTAATAATCCAGAAACACCATTTCAATAGAACCTATGAACCACTATGTTCATAGCAGTGCTATTTACAATAGGGAAGGGCTGCAAACAGCCTAAGTGCCCATCTGTAGATGAGTGGATAAAAAAGTGTGGTGTATTTACACAGTGGAATACTATGCAGCAGAAAGAAAGTTGGAACTCCTGCCATTTGCAAGAACATGAGTGGAACTGGAGAGAATTATTCTTAGTGATGTAAGCTGGGCAATGAAAGACAAATACCATATGATATCACCTAATACAGGAAACTAATGGACAGTGCAAACAAATGAGCAAAATAGAACTAGAGGCAAGTAAACAAGGAGCAGACTGACAGTCAGCAGGGAGGAGGGGGAAAAGGGGGGAAAGAAGGGGAAGGGTCTAGTCAAGAAACTAGTATGAATGACCCGCGGACATGGACAACTAAATGGGGATGAACTGTGGGAGAAGGGGTAGATGGGCAGAGCAGGGGAGAACAAAGGGAGAAAAATGGGACAACTGTAATAGAAACACAATTTAAAAAAAGGAAATGGATCAATGTTTCTTTGTAATAGTACAGGATAGGTAGGTAGCTTGCATTAAAGCTATGTTATGGTAAAAAGTAATTGGTGTTCCTTTAAGTAGTAGATCCTCATTCATGTGGAAGAAAGCTTTCAAAGGAGATGCACCTGCTGCTGATGCTCAAATGTATTTCCCTGAAAAGTAGGATTATTCTTTGCATTTTTGCTCTGTATTTTAGACTTGAGATAAACACCTAATCCCAATTAATCCTTTTGGCAAGGGAAGATTTATAGAAAAATGAGAAGCAAATGCTTGGAAACTGTTTAAGAGATGTAGCAGTGCACATGTATCCATATTGCAAGATGGCAAATTTTGAAAATAAAAGCTTGAATATTCTGGCAAAAGAAACAAACAATTTTCTTAGATTGTATTGTGACAGCTGCCATATCAGCATGCATTTAAAAAGAACTTATCAGAATTGGTAAATTTTGTGTATCCATTTTAATATTGATGATGGAAGAAAATAAGTGACATTTTCAGCATATTATACTTTATTATTTCAAGAAAGGTAAAAAAGGCAACTGAAATGCAAAAACTTTTGTGCAATGTATGGAGAGGGTGCTGCGATTGATCACAGATGTCAAAATGGTTTGCAAAGTTTTGTGCTGGAGATTTCTCACTGGAGGATACTCCACAGTTGGGTAGACCAGCTGAAGTTGATAGTGATCAACAATCAAGACATTAACGGAGCAAAATCAACGTTATACTGTGCAGGAGATAGCTAACATACTCAAAATATCTAAATCAATAATGTTATTGTTGAAAATAAAAAAAATATGTCTTTTGTTTTATATTTTAAAAATATAGACTTTTTGGCCAACCCAATATTAAATACTTATGGTACATAAAACATTCTACCAAGGTACTGCAGTTGTGAGTGGCACACAAAATGTAAAATGTAGTTTTAATGTATTGCTAAGAGCTCTTCTTTATTTCTTCATATGCTTTCTACCATTTATCAACATGAATCTGCTCAAATACCTGGCATTTTAAATTAATCAATACATTTATAAGTTAGCATGACTCTATATGAATATCTTATTCAAAAAGGTGTTAAACAGAACTGAATAACCGTGTGCTGACAGAACTAAGAATTTGATTTCTGAAAACTCAGAGTTTCAGATAAAACCAAGTTTTTGTAGTGTTTTCTTTCCAAATACTGTCTTTAACTATCTTAGTATTTATCTTTATTAAATTTAGTAGAGAAAGCTGCCACTATCTTATTAACTACAAAGAGAGTCAACCTAGCCTTAATCATAGGACAAGATGATCTGATTAAGACATCTAAAACCTAATGTAGGATTGATACTTTAATTATGGACAAAGTGCCAAAGGTAGGTCACTTCCTTTTTATTTTATTTATTTATTTATTTATTTTAATTAGTTTTTCAATTACAGTTGTCCCATTTTCCCTCCATTGCTCCCCCACCCACCCAGCCCACCCCTTCTCCCACAGTCATATCCCACCCCGTTGTCCATGTCTATGAGTCATTTATACATGTTCTTTGACTAGACCCTTCCCTTATTTATCCCCCTTCTCTCTCTTCACCCTCCGCCCTGATAACTATTATTCTGTTCTTTGTTCTATTTTGTTCATTTCTTTGTGTTGTTCATTAGTCTCCTCTATTAGGTGATATCATATGGTATTTTTCTTTCATTGTTTTGCTTATTTCACTAAGCATAATTCTCTCTAGTTCCATCCATGTGGTCGCAAATGGTAGGAGTTCCATCTTTCTGCTGCATAGTACTCCGTTGTGTAAATGTACACAGTTTTTTAATCCACTCATCTACAGATGGACACTTAGGCTGTTTCCAGCACTTACCTATTGTAAACAGTGCTGCTATGAAAATAGGGGTGCATATGTTCTTTTGAACTGGGGTTTCAATATTCTTTGGGTGTAATCCTAGCAGTGGAATTGCTGGTTCAAAAGGCAGTTTCATTTTTAGTTTTTTGAGGTAATTCCATACTGTTTTCCATAGTGGCTTCACCAGTCTGCATTCCCACCAACAGTTCACTAGGGTTCCTGTTTCTCCACATCATTGCCAGCACTTGTTGTTAGTTGATTTGGTAATGATGGCCATTCTGACTGGGGTAAAGTGGTATTTCATTGTAATTTTTATTTGCATCTCTCTGGTGGTTAGTGGTGTTGAGCATTTTTTCATGTGTCTATGACCCTCTGTGTATCCTCCTTGGAGAAGTGTTTGTTCAGGTCTTTTACCCATTTTTTTTTAATTGGGCTGTCTTCTTGGTGTTGAGACATGTAAGTTCTTAATATACTTTGGAGATCAATCCCTTGTCTGAGGTATCATTGACAAATATGTTTTCCCATATGATTGGTTTCTTTTTCATCTTGCTAATGTTTTCTTTTGCTGAGCAGAAACTCTTTAGTTTGATGTAGTCCCATTTCTTTATTTTTTCCTTTATTTCCCTTGCCTTAGGAGATATATCAGTGAAAATATTGCTATGTGGGATATCTGAAATTTTCTTGCCTATGTTTTCCTCTAGGACTTTTATAGTGTCACGGCTTACATTTAAGTCTTTGATCCACCTTGAGTTTATTCTGCTGTGTGGTGTAAGTTGGTGTTCTAGTTTCAGGTTTTTGCACATCCCTATCCAGTTCTCAGAGCACCATTCATTAAAGAGGCTCTTCTCACTCCATTTTATGCTCCTTCCCTTTTTATCAAATATTAGTTGACCATATAGGCCTCCGTTTATCTCTGAGCTCTCTATTCTGTTCCATTGATTTATATGTCTGTTCTTATGCCAGTACCAGACTGTATTAGTCACAGTGACTTTGTAGTATAATTTGCTCTCTGGTATTGTGATTCCTCCTGCTGTGTTCTTCTGTCTCAAGATTGCTTTGGCAATTCAGGGTCTTTTGCGGTTTCATATAAATTTTTGAAGTATTTGTTCTAGGTCTGTGAAATATGTCATTGGTATTTTAATAGGGTTTGTGTTGAATCTGTAAATTGCTTTGGTTAGTATGGATATTTTAATGATGTTGATTCTTCCCATCCATGAACATGGTATTTGATTCCATTTATTTGTATCTCCCTTAATTTCTTTCTTCAGTGTTTTGTAGTTTTTTGAGTACCGGTCTTCTATCTATTTCGTTAAGTTTATTCCGAGGTACTTTATTTTCCTTGTTGCTATAGTAAAGGGAATTTTTTGTTTTTAGTTTCTGTCTTTCATATTTTATTGTTGGTTTACAGAAGTGCCTTAGATGTTTGTATATTTACTTTGTATCCTTCTTTTTTGCCAAAGTCGCTTATTATATCAAGTAGTTTTTTACTGGAGTCTATATATAGGGTTTTCTATGTATACTAGCATGTCATCTGCAAATAATGACCATTTTACTTCCTCTTTTTCAATTTGGATGCCCTTTTTCTTTTTCTTGTCAGATTGCTGTGGCTAGAACTTCCAACAATATGTTGAATAGGAGTGGAGAGAGCGGACATCCTTGTCTTGTTACTGATCTCAGGGGGAATGCTTTCAGTTTTTTTCCATTGAGTATGATGTTGGCTTCAGGTTTCTCAGATATGGCCTTTATTATGTTGAGGTATGCTCCCTGTATTCCAATTTTGTTGTGAGTTTTCATCATAAATGAGTGTTGTACTTTATCAAGTGCTTTTTCTGCATCTATTGATATGATCATGTCATTTTTGTCTTTCATTTTGTTTAGGTGGTGTATTATATTGATTGATTTGCGAATATTAAACCATCCTTGCATCCCTGGGATGAATCCCACTTGACTGTGGTGTATGATTTTTTTAATGTGTTGCTGTATCCTGTCTGCCAATATTTTGTTGACGATTTTATCATCTATGTTCATCAGTGATATTGGCCTGTAGTTTTCTTTCTTTGCTGTGTCTTCACCTGGTTTTAGAATTAGGGTAATATCGGCTTCATAGAAAGAGTGTGGGAGTGTTCCCTCTTCTTGAATTTTTTGGAATAGTTTGAGAAGGGTAGGAGTAAGTTCTTTCCTAAACGTTTTGTAAAATTCGCCCATGAAGCCATCCAGTTCAAGACTTTTGTGTGCTGGGAGATTTTGGATTACTGTTTCAATGTCACTCTTTGTTATTGGTCTGTTCAGGCTCTCTACTTATTGATTCAGTTTTGGAAGATTATGTTTCTAGAAATTTGTCCATTTCTTCTAGGTTGTCAAGTCTCTTGCCATACAGTTGTTTATAGTAGTTTCTTACAATCTTTTGTATTTTGTGATATCAGTTGTGATTCTGTTACAGAACCCCTGGGCTGCTCCAACTGAAAACAAACCCATGGGCTCTTTAGTTAGGGGTCCAATTGCCCGCCGCCAAAATTACAACTCTGAATATTATATCTGAGTGAAAATAAAAATTATTTAACAGTTACACATATCCTTGCCTCCCCTCTACCAAACCTAACCAGTTTTAGGGGGGGGGTCAGAAACACCGGTTCCCTACTTCCTAGGCACAGTCCAGCTTTACCTGCAGCTGCCAATCACTCAATCTGATTGGCAAGGTCCTTTCTGTGCTGTGGTGTCCTCCAGCTCTCAATACAAAACCGCCGGGATTCTCGGCCTCCTTGCAAACTGTCTTCTTTCTGTAAACCACATGGATCTCCTCTCCTTCTCCAGAGCACCTCTGTGAACACTCACCAGCAAGGGAGACAGCCCCAGAGCATGCCCCCCCTAAAGTGTTTGCGACTGCCTATATATCCCTGACTGCGTCCTCTGACGCAGTGGGTGTTGCCAATAGTTCTGACCATTCACAGAACCCCACGTAGGCTCTGTGTGCTTTCCATATCATCACCTGCTTCAAGACTCCTCCCATCCACCTGAGGCTTTGGATGCATTAAAGCAATTTACATAATGAAAGACACCGGCCATCAGCCTCAGGCATGTGTAGGCATTCTGAAAGCTGCTTCCTTCTCCCCATCCCCCAGCCACAAACTCCGGGAACTTTTGGGCTCTCCTGTTTCTGTAACAATTCCTCCTCTTTCATTTCTGATTTTGTTTATTTGGGTCCTCTCTCTTTTTTTCTTGATGAGCTTGGCTAAAGGCTTGTCGATTTTTTAATTTTTTTCAAAGAACCATCTCCTACTTTTGTTGATCTTTTGAATTGTTTGTTTAGTCTTTATGTCATTTAATTCTGCTCTGTTCTTGATGATTTCCTTCCCTCTACTCACTCTGAGCTTTGTTTGTTGTTGTTCCTCTAGTTCTTGTAGCTGTAGGATTAGATTTTTTATTTAGGATTCCTTTATCCTTTTTAGGTAGGCCTGTATTGTTATTAATTTTCCTCTCAAGAATGCTTTTGCTGTGTCTCATAGGTTTTGGGCTGTTGTGTGTTCATTATCATTTGTTTCTAGACCCAGGAATTCCATTGCTAGGATATACCCTAAGAGTCTTGAAACACCAATTCAAAAAAACCTATGCACCCCTATGTTCAAGCAGCGCTATTTACAATAGCCAAGTGCTGGAAACAGCCTAAGTACCCATCTGTAGATAAGAGGATCAAAAAACTGTGTACATTTATACAATGGAATACTATGCAGCAGAAAGAAAGAAGGAACTCCTACTATTTGTAGCAACATGGATGGAACTAGAGAGAATCATGCTTAGCAAAATAAACCAGGCAATTTAAAACAAATACCATATGTTATCACCTAATACAGGAAAAAAATGAACAACACAAACAAAAGAACAAAATTGAACCAGAGGCATGTAAACAAGGAGCAGACTAACAGTGACCTGGGGTGAGGGAGGATGAAGAGACAGGGATAAGTAAGGAAAGTATCTAGTCAAGGAGCTCGTATAAATGATCCATGGACATGGACACTGGGGTGGGGATTGACTGGAAGAAGGGGTGGGCTGGTTGGGGTGTGGCAATAGGGGAAAAAGTGGGACAACTGTAATAGAAAAACAAAATAAATAACTAAATAATAAAATTGCATTATTTGTGTAAAAAAAATGTAGCTATTGCCCTTTATACTGAAATTAAAGACTTTCGTTGGACTGTCCCATCAAAACAGGAAGTATCAAAAATCTGGTTTGATTAATATCAAGCCTCAGCAAGAATCTATCCCTAGCTATTGGTACTTTTATATTTCAGTTCTTTTCCGGTCTTTAGCAAGACGGTTTTCATTGTTCTGTCCATTATTCTGTTTATAGTTTATATATCTATATATCAGTCTCCATAACAATGATAATAGTAAAAATAATAAAGGAAATCTTTCATAATCCCCTATTTTACAAATAATATATCTTTTAAATGTATATCCTTTTTAAAGTATATTTTCTTGATTATGTTGTTATAGTAGTTCCAATTTTTTCCCCTTTGCTCCTCCCTGCCTAGTAACCCCCTTCCCTCCAGCAATCTCACCCCCCTTAGCTCATGTCCATGGGTCATGTATATAAGTTCTTTGGCCTCACCCTTTCCTATATTTTTCTTAACTTCCCCTGTCTATTTTGTACTAATCGATTATGCTTCTTAATCCCTGCACCATATCCCCATTTCTCTGCCTGCCCCCTCCCAACTGATAACCCTCCAAATGGTCCCCCATACCTATGGTTTTGTTCTTATTCTGGTTTGCTTAGTTAAATTTTGTTTTTATTTTTTAGATTCAGTTGTTGATAGTTGTGAGTTTGTTGTCATTTTAGTGTTCATAGTTTTGATCTTCTTTTTCTTAAGCAACTCCCTTTGACATTTCATATAATAATGGTTTGGTGATGATGAACTCCTTCAGCTTTACCTTGCCCGGAAAGCACTTCATGTGCCCTTCCATTCCAAATGATATCCTTACTGGATAGAGTAATCCTGGTTGCAGGTTGCCTTCATCACATTGAATACCACTAGCCAGTCCCTTCCTGCCTTCAAAGTGTCCTCTGAGAAATCAGCTGATAGTCCTATAGGCACCGCCCTGTAGGCAACTCTCTGATCTGCCCCCAGGACTCTCTTTTTACCTTTCACCTATGGTATCTCAATCATGATGCATTCTCATGTGGTCCCCTCTGGGTCCAGCTCGCCTAGGACCCTCTGTGCTTCCCAGACCTGTATGTCCATCTCCTTCACAAAATTTGGGAAGTTGTCCTCATTTTTTTCAATTCTTGCTTCCTCATTCTGCACTGGTTGACCATTTTTTTCTTCCTTTTGTTCCAAATCATTGATTTGAACCCTGGTTTTCTTCCCTTCACCATTGGTTTTGTGTGGCTTTTCCTTCATTTCACTCAGCATAGCCTTCACTTCTTCTCTCTTGCGTTTGCCATACTCAAGCATATGTGAGCATCTTAATCACCATTATTTAGAATTCTGCATCTGTTAGGTTGTCTATCTCCTCATTGCTTAGTTCTCCCACTGGATCCTTAATCCGTTCCCCCTTTTGGGCCATACTTCTCTGTCTCCTCATTCTGACAGGCTCCTGTGTTTGTTTTCCTCCGCGTCCCAGGTAGAGCTGTCGCTCCTGTTACATTAAAGGGGAGGAACCTTAGGGATTCATCAGTACAGGGTGACCTGTTTCACCACGTTGTGGCACTATATGTGAGGGAGGGGCCTGAGAGGGAAGAATGCCACCTGCCCAGCATTCGCCCCTTTTTCAGGCACTTCTCCCACTTCTGCACTAGACTGAAGACCTTCTAGCTGCTGCTGTGGCTATCATTCTCAGAGTGGGTGGGTCTGCAGAGGTTCTAGGCCCATGGGGGCCCTTTAAACAAGCAGACTCTGCTGAGAGACCGGCACTTTCTGCCTCCACCCCAGCCCCCACTGGTTTGCACAGTCAGAAGCAATGAGGCTTTATTTTCCCCAGTGCTGGAACCATGAACTGCTAGGTCTGGTGAGGAGCTGGGAATGCTCCACAGGTGTCCCTCCTGACTTTAAAACATGTGGCTGCACTTCCTGCTGGTCTGCTGCTTCTGCCGCTGCTGCCACCGCCATCATCCCTCCTCCTCTCCACCCTGGCTATACCCCTCCTACTAGTCTGGATGAGTATTTCTTCTTTATATCTTTATTTGCTGGACTTCCATGCAGTTTGATTTTCTGGAACTTCTGGTTGTCTTTAGCTTTGTGGTAGTTGTATTTCTTCTTAGTTGTGGAGGGAGATGCAGTGTGTCTGTCTAGGCTACCATCTTGGCCAGAAGTCTAAATGTGTGTCTTTTTAAGCTTCTTTTTCTATATGTAGTTTTTTAGGTCTATCAAGTGGAGATTATATTTTATTCTATTGTTTCAATCAACATGTTAAAAGTAAAAAAGTGTCTTCATTTTGTTTAAATAGCCTACTATCTGTCAGTTTAAACCCTTCCCTTCTGTTGAGGTAAAGATTGTCGCTTTTATTTTTTCTTATTTTTAAAATGATTGTATTGAATTTATTTGGGTGATGATGGTTAATAACATTATATAGGTTTCAAGTGTACAATTCTATAATACATAATAAAAATACAAATATTATATGAATTTCATTTACATGTGAAATCTAATGAACAAAATAAACAAAATAGAAATTCTCACTGATACACAGAACCAACTGACAGCTGCCAGAGGGAAGGCTGTTTGGGGGGTTGGATGAAAAAGGTAAAGAAATTAAGCAGCAACCAAAAAAGCAGAGATATTTTTATAGCTATAGTTTTAACACACATGTGCTCTAAAATTTGCTTACTTACAAATATTGTAAGCATATTTCAACATAGATACCTAGGTGTTAGGACTTTTTAAAATGTCTACCTAATATTCTATTACATGGTAATACTATAATTTACTGTCTATTCCCTTATTGTTAAAAACGTAGGCTGTTCCTAAATTTGCTAAAGTGAATATTTATAAATATAATAAGTCTCCAAGTCACTCCTAGAGTTAAAGAAATTCATTGCAAATTTGAAAAACTTTAAAATATAAGAATTTCCAATTGTATCTATATATGAATAAAAAACGAAGAAAGAAAGCTCTACCATTATTTATTATGAAGTACCCTTATTTGTTCCATAAGTCTAGAGTCATGGAGCACTCATAGTACCTCCCATGATGAGTTCCATAATGCAGAATGTTACAGTGTATTATATTTACATAATTTTGAAATTTCAGTTTGACATTATAATGCAGTGAATCAAAACCTAGCTCCAGATTTAGTTCATTTGTGTCTGTTTTTAATGACTGTTATAGTTGAAGTTCTCCAATACAAATGCTATGACATTTTAGAGAGGTTTATTGTTAATAATACTAGATATAAATCTAAATTTAAGTAGTCTTTTTGTTAATTACACAAGTTTGGTGTAATCTTATGCTCAAATCTCATTAAATCATCAGTTTTTGTAAATCTCATTTTCTGTCTAATGCAGAGTTCATACTGGAAGTAGATAGAAGTTTTAGCCTTGCCTTTTTACGTTTTGTTTGCTTGAATGTATACACATGTTACCATTAGTCATGCTGTCTCTTGCTCTCTCTCTCTCTGTCCCACCCTCCCCATCTATCTGTCAGAAATAATTTCTAGCTCCTTAATAACTTTATGAGGGTTAGTTTAATGATATGACCCATTCATCTTCTTAACAGTGTGGATATAAACAGCAATACATTGTAACATTCCGCATTATGGAACCCATCATGGGAGACATGAATTTTATGAGTGGTCTATGACTCTAGACTTATGGATGAAATAAAGGGTACCTCATAATAAATAGTGGTAGAGCTTTCTTTCTTTGTTATTCATACATAGATACAACTAGAAATTCTTATATTTCTTCCCCCCTCTTTTCTGCCAAAGTCTTTTTCCTGTTCCAGAATCCAATTTAGAATCCCATTTTGGATTGTCTTTCATCCTCCTTGAGTGTGAGCTTCCACTTTGGAGACCACTGCTCCAAAAGAGATCCCTCATCTTTATACTTTAACAAAATTCTGCTGTTTTATGTTCTATAGTAATTCTTTGGTACTGGTGGGGGAAAGATAGTTCTTTCCACAGAGTAAGCATAAACTTTGCATAATAAGAAAGCATTACTAAATGTAATTTTTCAGAGATTTAAAAAACAGTAGTAATCTAATCATCACTATGTACAAATGGATAACACCACTGACCATGCACATGTAGTATTGCTTATTGGGAATCACTGATATGTAACCAAGCTATTTATATAACTAAGAACCAATGTTTTTAAGTATATGTAGGCTGTGAACTTGGTATAGTTACTAGACCTTACTTAAGAGCTTGACCATTTTTCTTTGCTTTCCAGTTTTTCTCTTACAATTATTCATTGACTTATCCATTCATTCAACTAATTTTAAATAGTTCCTTCAATAATAATAAATAGAAGCTTATATTTATTGATTTGGTGCTTTGTTACAGTCCCTGTTCTAAGCACTTTAAATATATTAACTCCTTTAATTCTCACAATAATCCTAAGAGATATTTTCAGAGGCTTCATATATAATCCCTATTTGTTACAGATAAGTGAATCTAGGGAGTTACTGGCACAATCTCATTACCTGGAGCAGGAGCTATGGGAGCCATTAACTGGTAGGAACACAAATAAAATTTCTGATGAATTACTAGAGGGGTGCAGATTATCATGAGAGTAAGAAGCACCTGGGGACCTCATTTCTAGGGAAAGGCACACTTTCCTGGATTTTACCTCCAGAACCCCCACTAAATTCTCATGATGGAAAGCAGTGGAGGATATTCTTTTGGCTCTGGCAAGAAGAGGAGGAAGAACCATTGTGAAACATGCTCAGAGCATTCTTGGTAATACAGAGCTCCTCTCCAGGGGTAAAGACTTTACCAGGAATTATCAGTTTGAGAATTTAAAATAACTATTATTAATTAATATGTTAAGGAATCTAATGGAAAAAGTAGACAACATGCAAGAATAGTGGAGTAAAACAAGAAGAGAGATGGCATATGTATGAAAAAATTTTTTAAAATGCTAGATATTGAAAACTGTAACAGAAATGAAGAATGCTTTTGATGGGTTCATTGTTAGATTAGTTGAAAAAATAATCAGTTAGCTTGAGGATACATAAATAGAAATGTTAACCAATAAAGATCTGAAGCTATAAAACAAATTAAAAGTTTATTTAGGGTCTTAAAGAATTTGAATCCAAAAGACAGAGTCAGGTAGCAACCCAAACTGCACTCCAGAAAGAACAAAGAAAAGCAGGGTTTGTAAAGGCAAAACGTACACAATTTGTAACAAAAATCTTTCTTATTTGCTGTCTCATCTGCTGTGATGACTAGTTAAAAAAGGATTGGTCAGGTCAGGGTGGTGAGACTCTGAAGTAAGCAAATTCTAGGATGTGCTTCTACAGAAAGCAGAAAAGTCTAAGAAGTCAAACCTCATTTTGCTCCTCTATGCAAATGAAGGACACTGGCAGGTGAAGCAGAATGACTCCTTTCAAGATTAAGAGAACATGACTTTGGGTGGTGAAAACACAATACAAGATACATATGAGGTGTTATAGAATTTTGCACTTGAAACCTATATAATCTTATTAACCGATGTCACTTCAATAAATTCAAAAAAAAATTTTTAAAGAAGAAGAGGACAGATAGTCTGATTGCCTTGGTGAGGAGGAAATAAAAAGTTCAGGATGTGGTCTCACAATTTCAAAAGACCATAGGTGAGCTCTCAATTCTGTTCCATTGGTTTGCATGTCTGTTTTTCTGCCAATACCATGTTGTTTTGATTATTGTCACTTTGTAGTATAATTTGAAGTCAGGGAGTATAATATCTCTAACTTCATTCTTTTTTATCAAAATTGCTTTGGCTGTTTGAGCCTCAAAACAACCCACATGTATATGAGCAAATTATTTTGGACAAAGAAGCCAGAAACATATAATAGAGAGAAGAAAGCCTCTTCAGTAAATGGTCCTGGTAAAATTGGAAGGCCACATGCAAAATAATGACACTACATTACCATTTCTCCCCATATACAAAAATTAACTCAAAATAGATCAAATATCTAAATAAGGGACCTTAAACAATAAATAGCATAGAAGAACACATAGGTACTAAACTTATGGACCTTGATGATCTTAGAGAGGATTTTATGAATTTGACCCCAAAACAAGGGAAGTAAAGGCAAAAATAAATGAATGGGACTTTATCAAACTGAAAAGCTTCTGCACAGCAGAAGAAACCACCAACAAAACAAAAAGACAACAAACAAATGAATGAACACATGGGCAAACAACAACTCTGACAAGGGGTTAATACCCAAAATGTATAAGAACTCATACAACTCAACACCAAACAAACAATCCAATTTAAAAATTGACACTTTTCCTCAGAAAACATACAAGTGGCCAACAGATATATGAAAAGATGCTCAACTTCACTAGCTATTAGGGAAACACAAATAAAAAACTGCAAGGAGATACCATCTCACACCTGTTAGAATGGCTGTAAGACAAGTAATAACAAGTGTTGGAGAGATTATAGAGAAAAAAGAACCCTCATTCACTGCTGGTGGGAATGTAAACTGGTACAGTCACTATGGAAAACAGTAAGGAGGCTCCTCAAAAAATTAAGGATAGAGTTACCATATGACCCAGCAACTCTCCTTCTGGTTATTTACTGTACAAACTTGAAAACATTTATTCACAAAGATATATGCACCCCTATGTTCATTGCAGCATTATTCACAGTGGCCAGGATATGGAAACAACCAAGGTGTCCTTCAATAAATGTTTGGATAAAGAAGACATATACAATATAATACTACTCAGCCATAAGAAAAGATGAAATACTGCCATTTGCAACAACATTGATGGACCTTGAGATCATGCTAAACAAAATAAGTCAGACATAAAAAGTTAAGAACCATATGATTTCACTCATATGTATTCTATAAACTGAAGGCAGTAAGTGAACAAACAAGAAAAGCAAATAAAAAAAACCTCATAGACACAGATGACACTATTATGTTTAACAGAGGAAGAAGGGGTTGGGAAGAGATAGAAAAGGATAAAGGGTGATAAATGGTGTCAGAAGAATATTTGACTTTGGGTGGTGGGCACACAATGTAATAAATATGCAGGTGATATATCATAAAGTTGTACATTTAAAACTTATATAATCTTATTAACCAGTGTCACCTGGATAAATCTAATTAAAAAAAAAGTTCATAGGTGGCATGAGCATAAGGCAACATCTTTGTGAATTTCCAGTTTCGTTTTTTTTACGTCCTTTGACATAAGTGACTCCATCATGGCAATTTCCATTCACAGCAACTTCCCAAACTGGAATGCAAAGAAAAATAAATAAATTTTTAAAAACTATACACAACAGAACATGTAGGAAATTTGGTACAATTTAAAAAGATGTTATATATTAAATTATTATACAAAAAGAAGAAAAAAGAGCTCAGAAGAAGAAATAATAAAGTAATGTCTAAGAACTTTTAAAAATTAATAACAGGCATGAAGCTCAGAGAATAACAAGAAGTAAAATATCAACAAAGCCCACACGTAGGCATATCATATTTAGACTATAGAAAAGCAAAGACAAGGAGAAAAATCTTGAATGAATCCAGAGGGAAAAATACACCTGACCTATAAGAAAAATAAGGATCAGCACTATAGTGGCATTCTCATAAAAAACAAACAAACAAACAAAAAACAAACAGGCAGGCAAAAAGAGAGTGGAGTGAAATACATAAAACGGTAACAGAAAAAAAAATAGAGCAATGTAGAATTCTATATACACTTAATATTTTTTCAGAGTGAAAGAGAAATAAAGGCTTTTTCAGGCAAGCAAACCCTGAGGGAAGTCATTACCAGCAGACTTACCCTGCAAGAAAGATTAAAATAAGTTTTCAAGCTGAAAAAAAGTGATATAACTCAGAAATTAGTATCTACATAAAAGAGAACACTAAAGAGGAAATAAATTAAGAATATTTAATTTTGTAACTGATAGAAAAGATAACTTAAAGTAATCATAAGAGTATATTGGGTTATTATACTACATGATAGTGATGTCACACAGGAGGAAGAATAATGAAACTGCATTACACATGAAGCGTTACAGTGTTATTTGAAGGTGGACTTCAATTTTTAAAAAATGAATATTGCAAACCTTAGAATGGTGACTAAAATATTTTTAAAATAAGGTAATTGATATACAAAGAAAGGAGAGAAAATAGAATCATAAAATGCTCAAAGTTAGATAAGACAGAAAAAGAAGGGGAGAACAAAGAAGAAGAAGAACAATTATGAAACTGTTACAAATGTAGTAGATATCAATCCAACTATATCAATAATGATTTAAAATTAAAATGATCTCAATATGCCAATCAAAGGAAAGAAATTGTCAGAGTGGATAAAAAAATAAGACCCAACTCTACGCTGTCTACAAAAAAAACCATTTTAAGTATGTAGAATAAGACATATTAAAAGTAAATAGATAGATAATATAATATGATGTCACTAAGAAGGCTGGAGTAGCTATATTAATCTCAGACAAAACATTCAGAACAAGAAAAATTATCAATGATAAAGAGAGAAATTACATGATAAATGGATCAATTCTCCTAAAAGATATAATAATCTTTAATGTATATGAACCTAACAAAAAAGTGCCAAAATATGTCAGGTAAAAAATGATCAAAGTAAAAGGAATGATAAAGGTTACTATTAATATTCTAATTTCAGTAATTGATTAATCAAGAGGCACAAAAATCACTAAAGATATAGATCAGTAAGGATAATGCTGATAGTCCTATCAATTAATTTGAACTGTCTGGCATTTATAGAGGAGGCAGCCGTCTGTCTCGAGAGACGATGGTGTAGCTTCTTAAGAGTCTATCTCGAGAGACGATGGTGTAGCTTCTTAAGAGTCTATCTGCACCGCCGAGAATGGCTGTGCAGTCCGACTCGGGAGTGACACGGTATCTGTCTCCTCCCGTGTTGAATCGACATCTTGCGATGACGCTGGAGTGTCCTCTCCAGTGAAGCTGAAGCTACAGAGCCTGGGCAGGGTGATATGGAGGGTCTGCTGTTGCCCATGCAGCAGACCCCCCCTCTCTTCGCAGCTGAAGGGTCCCAGGGAAAGACGGAGTCAATACAGCTTGGCTTCAGGTGCGCCGCAGGAGTTGCCGGTGTTGACTACAACGTCAAACCGCCTTAGGGACTCCGGCTCCGGATTTTCTGTCGGGGTTTACTCCCTTAGCCTTTCCCCTGAAGAGGTATGCCGCAAGGCAGCGGAGGTTTTTTGGAATCAGAGTTTTCCTTCTCTGATGTGCCCTGACTGGAAGATCGAACCAGCGACACTTAGCTCGCAGGCCGATGCTCAATCCACTGAGCCAAACCAGCCAGGGCTCTGACACATGGTAGGTACTTGAGAAGTATTCATAGAATAGAAGAATGATTGGATGAAGTGAGTCCTTTTATTATTCCATTTTACAGATGAGGAAATTAGGGCACAGAGGGGGTCAGTCACCTGCAAAGACAGTCAAACTCAAGCAATCTGACTTCTGAGCCCACACTCTTAACCACAAGACAGTTGCCACTCTGCTAAGCACAGACTGACTTCCTACTTTGTTCTCTCAGACCTGCTTTCCCCTTGTAGCAATGAATGTATTCTCCCATGGCTAGAAATTCTCATACTCCCAAAAAGAGGGTGGAGATCCATTCATTCCTGTAGCCCCAGGGTGCACCCTGGGGCATTTATAGAACACATCATAAAACACACTTGATCAAATTGAAAATGGTAGAAATCATAAAATGTATATCTTAGATGACAGTGAAATTAAACTGGAAGTTAATAACAGAAGGAGAGCTGGATAATTCCAAAATATTTGAAAATAAACCCCACATTCCCAATAACACGAGTTAAATTTTTAACTAAATGAGATTAAAATACAACTTACCAAAGTGTATGAGATATGGTAAAAAGAGTGTTTGAAAGGAAATGGATAGCATTAAATACATATATTATAAAAGAAGCTCTAAACTCTGCAACGTAAGATTTCCCCTTACAAAACTAGAGACAGAAGAGCAAAGTAAGCCTAAAACAAGCAGGAGAAAAATAAACAATGAAAACTATAGCAGAAACCAATGAAACTAGAAACAGGAAAACAACAGAGAAAATCAACAAAATCAAAAGCTACTTCTTTAGAAAATCAATAAAATTGATAAACCTCTAGCCAGGCTATCCAAGAAAAAAAGAGAGAGAACACAAATACCAATACGAGTAATGGAAGGGGGTCATCAGTACTATTCCCATGGATATAACAGGGATAATGAAGGAACTACAATGAACAACTTTAGGCCCACAATTTGATAACTTACATTATATATGGAACAATTCCTTGAAAGATCAAAACTATCAAAATACACACAAGAAGAAATAGGTGTCTATTAAATAACTTGAATTAATAAATTAGCTCTGTAAAAAATAAAGAGCCAGACCCAGAAGATTACTGGCATTTAAGGTTAAGGAAGAAATCATACCCATTCTCCACAATCTCTTCCAGAAGATAAAAGCAAATGATACACTTCCAAAATTCTTGTATGAGGACATTACACTAATACTAAAACCAGATAAAAACATTATAAGAAAAGAAAACTACACACCAATATCTCCTATGATTACAGATTCAAAAAACAAAGTACTAAAAGAGTATACACAATGAGCAAGTTGAATTTATTTCAGGTATACAAGTCTGGTTCAACATTTGAAAATCAATGAATGCAATCCACTATATCAATGGGATAAAAATAAAATATAACATGATTTTATCAACTGATGCAGATAAGTATCTGACAAAACATAACACATTCCTTAACAAAACCCTCAGCAGACTAGGATAGAGGGAAACTCCTTCAATTTGATAAAGAACATCCTACAGCTAACATCATGTTTAATAGTGAGAATGTAGACACTTTTCCTCTAAGATCAGGAGCAAAGTAGGAATGTCTTCTCTCATCACTCCTATTCAATGTCATATAGAAGTTCAAGCTTGAGCAATAAGACAGAAAAAATAAAATAAAAAATGTCATGGGGGTGCTGGGAGGGAGAGGGGGACAGAGGAAAATAAAAGGTATATAGATTTGGAAAGAAAAAATAAAGCAGTCTTCATTTACAAATGACTATTGTCTATGTAAAATATCCACATTCCTTACCCTCCTCAAAAATATTCTAGAACTAATAATAGAGGATACCAAGGTCACAGGACACAAGGTAAATATCTAAAAGTCTATTGCTTTCCTGTACATCAACAAGGAACATTTGGAATTAGAAATTAAAATAATAACACCAATTACAATAGCATCCCTAAAATTAAATACCGAGTTGGCCAAAAAGTTCATTTGTGTTTTTTTCCATAAGAAAGCTCTCTCTAGTATACTGCCGAGACTTTGTCCACCCACCAGCACAGGTCTCTTGCATTCGCCACTCTTCCACTTTTGCCAGTCTACTCCACCTCCAGCTCACCATGGATGATGATATCGCTGCGCTCGTGGTCCATAATGGCTCCAGCATGTGCAAGGCCGGCTTCATGGATGATGATGCCCCCGTGGCCGTCTTCCCCTCCATCATGGGGCGACCCCGGCACCAGGGCGTGATGGCGGGCATGGGCCAGAAGGACTCCTACGTGGGCAATGAGGCCCAGAGCAAGAGGGGCATCCTGACCCTGAAGTACCCCATCAAACACGGCATTGTCAACAACTGGAATGACATGGAGAAGATCTGGCATCACACCTTTTACAATGAGCTGTGTGTGGCCCCTGAGAAGCACCCTGTCCTACTCACCGAGGCCCCCCTGAACCCCAAGGCCAACTGTGAGAAGACGACCCAGATCATCTTCGAGACCTTCAACACCCCAGCCGTGTACGTGGCCATCCAGGCTGTGCTGTCCCTGTATGTCTCTGTCTGCACCACTGGCATTGTGATGAACTCCGGTGATGGGGTGACCCACACTGTGCCTATCTACAAGGGGTACACCCTCCCCCACGCCATCTTGCCTCTGGACCTGGCTGGCCGGGACCTGACAGACTACCTCATGAAGATCCTTACGGAGCGTGGCTACAGCTTCACCACCATAGCTGAGCGGGAAATCATGTGTGACATCAAGAAGAAGCTGTGCTACGTGGCCCTGGACTTTGAGCAGGAGATGGCCACCGCTGCATCCTCCTCCTCCCT
This sequence comes from Furipterus horrens, assembly GCF_987537825.1. Lineage (NCBI taxonomy): Eukaryota > Metazoa > Chordata > Mammalia > Chiroptera > Furipteridae > Furipterus > Furipterus horrens. Next base: position 87,675,646 of record NW_028327187.1, read on the forward strand.
GGAGAAGAGGTACGACCTGCCTGACGGCCAGGTCATCACCATCGGCAACGAGCGGTTCCGCTGCCCTGAGGGCCTCTTCCAGCTCTCCTTCCTGGACATGGAATCCTGTGGCATCCACGAAACTACCTTCAACTCCATCATGAAGTGTGACGTTGACATCCGTAAGGACCTCTATGCCAACACGGTGCTATCTGGTCGGACCACCATGTACCCAGGCATCGCCGACAGGATGCAGAAGGGGATCGCGGCCCTGGCGCCCAGCACGATGAAGATCAAGATCATTGTGCCCCCTGAGCGCAAGTACTCTGTGTGGATCCGCGGCTCCATCCTGGCTTCCCTGTCCACCTTCCAGAAGATGTGGATCAGCAAGTAGGAGTACGATGAGTCCGGCCCCTCCATCGTCCACTGCAAATGTTTCTAGGAGGACTGTTACTTAGTTGGTTACACCCTTTCTTGACAAAACCTAACTTGTGCAGAAAACGAGATGAGATTGGCGTGGCTTTATTTGTTTTTTTGTTTTGTTTTCTTTTGTTTTTTTAAAAAAAAATTGTGCTTGATTCAGGATTTAAAAACTGGAATGGTGAAGGTGACAGCAGTCTGTTGGAGTGAGCATCCCCAAAGTTTTGCAATGTGGCCGAGGACTTTGATTGTACATTGTTCATTTTTTTAATAGTCATTCCAAATACCATGAGATGCATTGTTACAGGAAGTCCCCTGCCTGCCTCAAAGCCACCCATTTCTCCCTAAGAAGGGCCAGTCCTTGTGGGGGACTGGCGATAACAGCATTGCTTTTGTGTAAATTACATAATCCAAATTTTTAAATCTTCACCTTGATACTTGTTTTTTGTTTTATTTTGAATGACCAGCCATCATGGCCCCCCTTTGTGTCCCCAACTTGAGATGTGTGAAGGCTTTTTGGTCCCCCTGGGAATGGGTTGAGATGTGGAGGCAGCCAGGGCTTTACCTGTACACTGACTTAAGACCAGTTCAATAAAGTGCACACCTTAAAGAAAAAAAAGAAAGAAAGAAAGAAAGCTCTAGTAGTGCTTAGTTGTCTTTAACTTCACACAAAACAATTTTGTTAGATTTTATTGTGACAGCTGTCATATCAGCATGTATTAAAAATAACATCGAAATTGGTGATTTTTTTGTGTAGCCATTTTAATATTAAAGATGGAAGAAAATATGCAACATTTTCAGTATATTATGCTTTATTATTTCAAGAAAGGTAGAAACACAACTGAAACACACACAAAAATTTGTGCAGTGTATGGAGAAGGTGCTATGACTGATCAAACATGTTGAAAGTGACTTCTGAAGTTTCATGCTGGAGACTTCCCATTGGACAACGCTCCACAGTTGGGTAGACCAGTTAAAGTTGATAGCGATCAAATTAAGACATTAATTGAGAACAATCAATGTTATACCACACAAGAGATAGCCAACATACTCAAAATATCCAAATCAATAAAGTCATTGGTGAAAATGAAAAATGTCTTTTATTTTATGGATAAAAAACCATACCGATTTCTTGGCTAACCCAACACTTAGTTATAAATATTTATATCCATACTGGTTTAATAAATGATTGAATAAATAAATAAGTAGATGGGAGAGAATAGGCAAATCTGTGCAAAAGAAGTCCAAATAATTTGTGTGGTTACTCTTCTTTTAATGAGGTAGAACATAACTCCCCACACCTTCAGTGTGGGCTGTGTGTATTTACTTTCAGAATTTCAGTATGGAAACAGGGGAATAAAAGTGTAACTTTACAGTGGAGAAAGCTGACAAACTCTACCTCAGCCACTTGACCAAGATCGATATCAACATTGATCAGTTATGTTGATAGTATGTACCTTTTACATGAGAAACTACACACCAGTATATCTCCTATGATCATAGATTCAAAAATCATAAAATATTAACAAATCAAAACTAAAAATGTATTTAAAAGAGTATACACAATGAACAAGTGGCATTTATTTCAGGTACACAAGGCTGGTTCAACATTTGAAAATCAATCAATGCAATCTACTATATTGGTGGGATAAAAGAAAATAACACAATTATATCAATTGATCCAGATAAGTATTTGACAAATGGCACTTTATCTTTGTGGCCTTCTCAAAATACTACAACCCAAATCTAATCATGAAAAACATTAGACAAACTCCAACTGAGAGGCAGTCTACAAAACACGTGGCCAGTATTCCTTCAAACCATGAAGGTTATTGGAAACAAGAAAAGTCTGAAGAAATATAACAGCCAAGGAGAGCCTAAGGAGATACAATGATTAAATGTAATATGGTGTCCTGGATGGTGGAGTAAACAAACAAACCAAAAAGACACTAGGTAAAAACTAAGGAAATCTGAATAAAGTATTAACTTCAGTTAGTAATAATGTATCAATACTGGTTCATTAGTTGTGACAAATGTATCATAGCAATGTAAAGTGTTAATAATAAGAGATATTGGGTACAGGGTATATAGAAACTGTGTGCTATCTTCACATTTCTTCCTTTATATCTAAAGCTGTTCTAAAAGTTTAGTTTATTTATAAAACAAGAAAACAATGAATTAGGGTCTAGCTTGAAGTTCCTTTTTAAGAAAAAATAAAAGCATAACCAGAAGGGTCACCAAAGCATTGAATGAGCCTCATCTATCTATAAAGCATCAAAGATTTTTTGGTTATTGTTGGCAAAGAAATTTTGTAAGTATATCATCTGCTTTAAAAAGTGAAGTTTTCACAAGAACTCACAAAAGACAAAATTTTCTTTGGTGGTATCATCAGGAGCTTCCTGCACTGAAGCATACCAGTGGTTTTAATAAAGCTGCATGCTGTTGAGATGTAGCATAACTGCCAATTATTCTATAATATTACCTACTTTTTAATATAACAAAAGATGTCAGTAGTTCTGAAGTCAATAACAGTGTTTGATGGAGACACTTATTCCTGAATTCTTCTTTCTACTCAACATTACGTATCAGTTTGATCAGTCCCAGAGCATAAGAGTTTACCAAAATCTTCCTAAATTGAGTATGGTATCTTTTGAAAATGTACATATTCAGTCTTTAACCAGCTCAACGTTTTCTCTTGCTTATATTGGATATCTTCTACTTTCTCTTCTCAATCTATTTTCTACCCTCTGTACCCTACTCTCTGCCATGGAGAGCTGAACTCTGTAAGATATGTTAAAGTGCTCATTTGTTCTCTGGCTTTCTTTTGGGTTTAGACATATGGGAGCCACAACAGGAGAATAAACAGGAAGGAGAAAGGTTGGAGTATTTATTCTCCAGACTCCCTACCTGGAGGGTGACTGAGTACTGGCTGCATCCTTAAGAAAGGTTTCATTCCCTCTCACAGCTGTTTCCACAGTCCTACAGAGCCCCTGTGTTTTTCCTTACCTTGCCAATCATAGGAGTTATAAAAAGTCCAGCAGATTTTAGCCTGGGGTTACTGCATTAACCTTTCTGTTTTTCCTACCTATATACTTTATAAATAGTTCCTGCGAGGTTCCCTGTCCCACAGATCCTTCAGCGTGGATTAAAGAACTGACTCAGAAATGAATTGTCTGAGGAGAGAGAAGAGTGAGTGTCTCTCATAGGAGATCACCAACCACTCTTTTCTCAGTCAGGGGTTTTTATTGAGTTTGCTACATACAGAAATGCCCTGGGTAAGCATGCAGACCTCCACCAAATGGTTGGGAGTAACAACAAAGGGAAACAAATCAGCATAGGGAGATAGGTAGCAAGACTGTGAGGCACCAAGGCATATCATAGAAGTTCAGATGTCTCTTTTTACTTAAACATTTTGTTTTCACATTCTACTGATAAGAATTTGGGGCTACACAGAGCAAGCAGGCTTCATTAGCTTCAAAGAGTACATTGCATTCCTATTCTACTTCTAAACCCCCAGGAATGTGGAACTGGCAGCATGGTATGTTGGGCACATTTGCTAGCTGTTTAAGACGTATGGACCCGTATTCCAGTCCTGGCTCCACACAGTGGCTACAGCCCTCTGTATCATACACACCAGTCTTCCACATCTTCACCTTTTTTGTTAATTATCTGAGATATAGTGGTAAGGCTAATGAAATCTGCTACTTGCTTTTCCGTATTTTGTCATAAGCAAACAATTTACAAAGGCATTTTGAAAGTTGTTTTTTTTCTATCCCCCAACCGCAGGCTTTGGGGAATTTGGGGGGACTTTTCTCTGTAACAATTCCTCCTCTCAGACTTAAGACCCTTTATAATCTTACAGAGGACAATGGGCGAAGGTCTCGTGCTCCTCTAGCTGCTTCAAGCTGGACATGGCCATCATTCTATTCACCCTTGGATCTAGAAATCCCTAATAGAGTGGGAGTGGGGAGGGGACAGTGGCCTTCCCACATGAGGAAGGGTTTTGTAAAGTCCAGGTTAGGTCAGTTGGCTGTCCCCAGGCAGCAGCATGCTTGGTTTTCAAGGGCTGGCATTGCTGAATAAACTGGCATCCTTGTCGTTTTCTTTGAGTCTCAGGAGGCGGTGACACAGATGGGCTTTTTAAGTGAGCCCTATACATGCAGACAATTACTCAGGTAATGAGATTATTCGCACAACATAACCCACAAACCAGTTTTTGAATCTGTAAAACTGTGGAGACATCCAGTTACAGGGTCTTTCCTGGAATGATATTTAACAGTGGTAACTTGACAGATCTTCCTTGCCTGCATATTGAACATTTTTGATGCTGTTACAAACCTAGTTTTAACTTTTAAGTGAAAACAAACTTTTAAAGACAGTTAGCTGTACTGGTTTATAGTTTACCACCGAGCATTGTGATTTTCCTCAAATCATGATTTTTCCCCTTAAGATTACCCTGCTTGTTATTAAAAGGACTGCATTAAATCCAGTTTAAATTTAGCCCATTCATTTGCATAAACACAAGAGTAGCAATTGATTACATATCATCTTTAGGTCTGCTTTTCTGGAACTCATGTTAGGAATCTTTAGGTTGACTTTCAGTCTGTCGCTTTGGGCACAGAAGTTGAGCCACACACCTGTCATCTGGCCTTGCCTCTAAAACCCACGTCTTTCATAAGTCCTTTAAGTTTTCCATTGTGCCTTAAGGTTTCTCTAGCAATCTTTCTAGGAAAGTAACCTTTGTTCCTTTCCTAGAAAGATTGCCATGAACTGCAAAACCAACCAGGGTATCAGGCTTTTTGCTCCTTGGCTTTCACTAGCCTTGAAAGTCAACTTCCGTTTTCCAGGGCTTCCTGGTAACAACCAGAGCCTAGCCATGTCTCCTTTAGGCATGACATTCCAATCAAAGCCTCTGTTGACAAAACCATTATTAGCAACTGGTCTTATTAGTTTTATGCCAAGAAATCTTTTGTTATTGCTTACTTCTTTAGAATGTCAAATATTGGAGGGATCAGGTAGGGATAAAAACATAAAAGTGTGAAGAAAAACCCTTGTCCTTCAAAACTATATTTCTGTGCATTATATCTTTCATTATTAAAACCATGTAATTTCTTTTTAAAACTCTTATAAACTTTTAACTCCCCTTTTTTATTTTTACACCTTATACTTTTTTGTTCCCTTTCTTTCATGTGAAGTTTTAACTTCTCCCGGGAAATCTCAATTTTTCCTTTTAGAGCATAACCAGAGTAATAATCCCAAAACACAGACAGCTAGGCCCTCTCTCACCAGTGTATCCACTGGCCTCTTAGAGACATGCCCTTGGCAGAGACATACTCACTTGACTAGGCTGGAACACTTATCAGCCATGAATGACCCTTCCTGTGTCCCAGATGGCAAAAGGCATTTTCCTTGACCAGTTTACAGATGGCCTTTCTTAGGTTTTATTGGTCAAAAACAGATACAGAGAATTTCACAACAGAACAGACCAAAATACACTTTTATAAAATCAGAACACAAGAAGCTGAGATTTTCTTTTCTTAGGTATAAAACTTTTATATCTGTTTTCTTTTTATTATTATTACTTTTTATAGACCTTCTGCAATATTCATAAACATTATAAATAGCCTTTACTTTTTTTAGATTTAACCATAACATGCTTTCAATTCTTGTTCTTTTCCATACTGTGAATGACTATACTCAAACTCAGTATCTGGCAGCTAAAAGTTTTTAGATTTGCAGAGATATTCTGCAGCTTTTTGAAGTTTTGCTTTTCCTCCTCTTTTTTAACATACATTTTTTGAGTTGTTTTTTATTTCTTTTTGGAGGAATTTTTTAAGTTGTTCTGTCTGGCCTATTTACCTACTTTTTGCAATTTCTTACAAATATTTGACCAGCTTCTGTTACAAAGGTAACATTTAAGAGTTTCTGCCCTAGAATGGCCACCCCACTCCTGCCCTGCTCTCCCAGGGCAGGGGCTGGAGAAAAAGGGCTGAGATAACAGGCTGTAGTTGAAAAACAGCTGAGGTTTAAAAGTGTCACCTTTTATTTCTTTCTGTTGGAGAGGCAGGCATTCTGCTATTTCTTATATGGGTTGGAATAGCAGGTTAATTACCCTATTGTTTTTAGGTCTTAGTAGTTTCTAGGTTTAGAATTTAGTTACTCTTTTAAAGACTTATATGCTTACTTTTCCTTATTGTTTCTTTTTCACTTTCGATGTTTTTCTTTCCCATGCCACACATGGATGTGGTATGTGTCTTTTTCTTTATTTCTTAATTTCTTGCTTTCACCTTCCTTTTTTTCACTTTTTAATTTACACAGACTATTTATGATTTACATGCTTAGATGCTTTGTAATATATGCAATCTACAATATTACATTTTAAAATAATTATTAGAATTATAAATAATTAGAATTTTGCAGACTTTTGGAGATTTTTGTAAAATTTTCTTATTTGACAAAGCTTTCCAAGTATTTTAAAATGTATTAAGTCCGATTGGTCTAGAATTTTCTTCTTTGTAAGAAAAAAATAATAAATTCTTGAGATATTTCAAGGGCTCTTTGATATATCCCAAAGCTATAAGGAAGTCTTCTAAATTTTAAATCTTAGAAATTTTGTCAACTAAGGAATATATACTATGAAATGATATTTGACTATTTAAAGTGATAATAAAAGGCACATAACATTAATATAGGCTGACAAGAATTCAGTTCTCAGCATTGAGAGACATGAATTTTTGAATACTAGTTAAGTATTTGAGTAATATACCACAACACATAATTATCTTACTAAACAGAACCTTAGCTTTTAGGCAAATATAGGAAAAACATTTTCACAACTTTAAAGGCTTGGGTTAGGTTGGCAATGAATAGTGTCACCTCTTGCTAAGTGATTAGGTGGCTGCTTGGCTGGAAAACAAACACAGCAATTACTTTGTAAAGCAGATAGAAATGGGGGTGGTAGATACATAAATGGAGTGGTCTGAGAAAAAAGAAAGAGACTTTTGAGCAGGGCAATTTGAAAAAGAAGGCTTAGTTAAAAGACTAGTTCTTGGAAAAGCTAGGGCTTTTTGTTGCAGGCTTGGATCTTGCTTTCTCTCTTAAGAACTATCTTGACCTATGCCCATAAAATGTGGCAATTTTTTGAGGGGAGAGAGAGTAAAACTGAAAATGAATATACAGACATGGACCAAATAGCTAAGAAGTTTTAGAAAAGACAGAACTCTTCCTGGTAACTGGTGGCTTTACCAATGAAGACGGTGCCACTGTCCCTTCCCCCAGGATGAATGTGGCCAATGCTCCCCTCTGTCTAGACATGTTGTCTGCATCCTTGGCTTGTAGCCAGAAGCACTCCAGTGAGCCCTTCTTGCTGGTCCCTGTTCCAGTATGCTACTTGCGAGGTTCCCTGTCCCGCAGATCCCTTGGCGCTGATGAAAGAACTGACTCAGAAACAAATTGTCTGAGGAGGGAGAAGGGTGAGTGTCTCTCATAGATCACTGATCACTCTTTTCTCAGTCGGGGGTTTTATTGAGTTTTCTACATGAAGAAATGCATGGGGTAAGCATGCAGATCCCCACCAAGTGGTTGGGAATAATAATAAAGGGAAACATAAGTCAGCAAAGGGAGATAGGTAGCAAGACTGTGAGGCACCAAGGCGTATCATAGAAGTTCAGATGTCTCTTTTTACTTAAACATTTTGTTTTCACATTCTACTGATAAGATTTTGGGACTACACATAGCAAGCAGGCTTCATTAGCTTCAAAGAGTACATTGCATTCCTATTCTACTTCTAAACCCCCCAGAATGTGGGACTGGCAGCATCGTACTTATGGGCTCATATTCCAATCCTGGCTCCACACAGCGGCTACAGCCCTCTATATCATACATACAGATCTTTCTTAGATCCTTTGTTATACTTCTCCTAAAGTTAACATAATTTGACTGTGCCATCTGTTTTCCTCCAGAACCTCAATGAATACACACCTCAAATTTATCTCTCTTACCATAAAATGAAAGTCTTGGCCATGGCCCACAAGGCCCTGCAAGCTCTTTCCTTAGGTACCTCCCAGGTCTCAGCTCCTATAACTCTATCTTTCATCCTCTCTGCTCCATCCACAATTGCCTTCTTGCTATCCCTCTAGCAGACAAAACACACTCCTGCTTCAGGGACTTTTCACTTACCATTCCCTCTCCTGAATCATTTTTTTCCTAATATCCATATACCTCACTTCTTCACTTCCTCACTTCCTTTAGATCTCTGCTTAGATGTGCCTTAATAGGCAAGACTGTCCTCAATTATCCCATATGAAAGAGCTTGACTGCTATGAATCTATTATCCATCTCTCTTACCTCATTTATTTTTCTTCATTGTATTTATCACCAGACATGTATTTATTATTGTTTTTCTTCCTAACCTGAATATAAGGCAGTAGTTTTGACCCTTTGATTCACTGCTGTCTCTCAGTGTCTAGAATAGTTCCTAAAACATAATGGGCATTCCACAAATATTTATTAAATGAGTGAATGCACATATATGATAACTGATATGATAATATGCTTTAAGATAAAGTACACAGCTCACACTTAAGGAGTGGGGAGTTATTAGAAGGTTTAGACTAAAACTTTCTTATTAAAAATGTCCATAGAGTGCAGACTATTTCCAGAAAGGAGAAAAACAATGTGCTTTAGTAGTTTATGGGGCTTTCTGCATTCATTGACATGAATATCTGTACCAGGTCTCTTTGTTCCATAATATTTTAAAGAAAGGTCAAGACAAGACAATAAGATTGTCATATTTTCCTTAAGAAAATCTTCCACTTTAGCTTGGCCCATTGTATACAAATATAGATGCAATAAATTATAATTGCAAGATATGTTTCCTAAATTCCTAGGAAGTATTCTACTTGACATGTTATTATGAAGACAGTGAAGATTGTACATTACCTGACTCAGTAAGGTAGCATTTATTGCATTTTACTGCTCTGGAGAGTTAGAATGTTTCAATGTATCGGTTGACATAAAATCAAGGTTTTCTCTAAGAAAATCTTTGCAGCTTATTCATGAACTTCCCATCTGTCCCTACCTTCTCTCCCAAACTTAATCCATTCATATGCCCTGGTCTGTGTCTGCTCTGGATTTTCTAAATATTACTTTAGAGTCATACTGTAATATTATCAGAGCTGGAGATTTGGATGGCTTTACTCAGTGCCAAATAGCCATTCAGTAAAGAAACTGCTTTTACAGAATGACATGATACTTGAGCACTAGGCCACTTACTGAGCCTGAAGGAATTGGCAGAAACCAAATGAAACTCATTGTCATATCTTACCATAAAGCATGGTCAGAAACTTCATGCCCTGCTTCCCACAGTAGCCTCTCTATCAGGACCCATAGAAAAAACTGCTCTCAGATTTATATATCACAAACAAACAAGCTGCCTAGGAAACACTTCAGCTTTTCTATCTTATGGGTACTGTGAGTCATGTTCATTATCATGTTTACTTTTTGTTTATCCACTAGAAAGCAAACAGCCAAGTTGCTGTAACTTTATAGGACCCTCTGCCCTGGAATTCCAATGTTATTTCTGTCTGGTTTTTCCTATCATACCAACCCTGTCAAGTATTTATTTGTTTTCTTTTGTGTAGCATGTCTTTTTGAAAGCAACCTTAAATCCTTTGTGGGACAATCTGAGATTTAAATAAAAAAATTGTGGTGTGGTTTATGTTGTTTTTGTTCACTTCATTTGTTTTCCACTGTGCTGCATCATTAATTGTGTATGAATCTGTACTGAGCTGGAGGAAGAAATCAGCATATGTCTGAACTTGTATTTCTAAACCTGACAGTTTACTGAATATGTTTAAAAATGTATAAACTCAAAGTCATTTTCTGCCATGGATCACTGATGATCATGTGTTTTCAGAAAATTCTAGAGTTGTTTACATTGTCATCTCATTGCCACATAATTATAATTAGTTTTAAATTTATGTTTTGGCTTTGTTTTACACCTACAGTCAAGTTATATGTTAATGAAAGAAGATGGAAAATATTAATAATTGGTAAATCTAGGTGAAATATATGTAGCTCTTTTTGTATTAATCTTTTGACTCTTGTCAAAATAAAAAATGTAATGCTAGCAAAGAATCCTGTGGCCGTACTCCAACTTGAAATGCTTTAGGCTGAATAGAATTTTAAAAATCACCAATGTTATATAAATCTTGAAGCAATTATACTATTATGCTAATGGATGGACACCTATGTTTCTCTCCCTGGAGATGGGTGATGATTTGTGCTAAACAAAATCAAAAGTGTGAACATTACTGCAAGTTAAATACTATTATCTTGTGCCATTGAACTATGTGTGTCAGAACCTTTTTAAATCTGTTGTGTCTGATATTTACTTTGTTGGTATTCCCTGATAAATATTCTCTGGAAATTGTTTCCTCATTTTTTAATAGCTATGGTTCTTAAATATGATTCACATATTTGGGAACAAATAGTGTATGTATCACTTAAGGCCCTCCTGGATCTTTTCTGACTTTATAAGTTTGGTATCTTTTTGTACTCATCCTCATCCAGATGGAAAAACTTTATGCCATCTGGCTGTGATTCTGAGTTGTTTCACATACTATAGAATATAATGAATACTTCACTCTTTCTAATGATACAAGCTTATCCTCTATCATCTGCCTTACCAAAGTTGTCAAATAGAACTCAAACCCTTAAACTCAAGGGAGAATTCCAGATCCACTTATGCTCTAGATGATTTTTTCCCAGGAGTAAAAGGTAGCGTCTTGTGGTTTGTTATCTGTGAGACAATCAACTTGGTATATATTGAGCACTTACTAGGTACACTGACCATGTTCTGGATGAAATAAAGAAATTATTTGTGTTTTGAAGGTTAGCCAGTTTTTTATAGACAGAGATGGAAGAAAGGTGTACTACATGGGAAAGACATGAAAAAACAAAGAATATATTTAGGGATTAGAAACAATTTTAATTAGATTAATGTTGGTTGAGTAGCAGGGAATATTGAGAGATGAACCTTGAATACCATGCCAAATAGTTAATGTTCACCTACTTTCACCGCTTTATACTGACAAAATTTTTTTGGGGGGGTGGATGTAACTTTCCTTTATCCTTTGGAAATAAAAACATTTCCTACATTCCTCTGTTCACTTTGAAATCTGACAAAATTTTTAGTGCAAGAGAGTAATAGATTGTTCTGGCAATAGTGAGTATGATAAAGTCCAAGAGGGAAGAGTATATACAAGGAGATGATTTTAAGGACAAATATAATAGATTATGCACAAAGTCATACAAACTTGTACTATTGTTTCAGGAGTGGAAAAGGTAATAATGAGAAATATGAAAAGGAAATTCAGAGATGAGAATAACAGTATTTAGCAAGTGATTGTTAGGGTTGGAGAAAAAGGAGAGACAGGATGAGAAATAAAAAGTTCCTGAGGTTTTGATCTTAGAAGTACTGAAAAGACAGTAAAGGCATTAAAAGAAATATGAAATATAAAAATATTTGCATTGGGGAATTTTAATGTGCTTACTTTAAAAATAGTTTTATAATATACATATAGTTAAATGCACTAATTTTTAGTGCTTGATGACTTTCACGACATGAACACACCTGTGTCACCAACAATTATATCAACATATATAATAAAACTTTATCAGTCTCTAAAAATCCTCCACAATTCCTTATCAAAGCTATTACTCTCCCCCATAAGTAATCACTACTGTGAATTATCACACTGTAGAAGAGTGTACCTGTTTGAGGGTAATACATTGGTATACTAGTAAGTATCTAACAACCAGGTCTTATGGGTGGGGAAAGGAGGAGCCCTAATTTGAAAAATCTTTAAATTTCTGTGGTATAAATACTCCCACTATGGCTAATTTTAAGCTATCAAGAAGACTATCATTAAACATGAAGTTAAAAAGAAATGCACACAATCACTCTTACAAGGTGATAAAACTGTTCTTATCACACATCTGGAGCAATATAATATACAAGTATAGCCTTTAGTGTTGACTCAGTATTATGTTTGTAAGATTCATGGTGTAGTAGTGATTCATTCTGTCTTACACTGTATCCCTGTATTATAATTCATTTACTCAATCTACAGTTTATGGATATTTGGGTTCTTTTCAATTTTTAGCTATTACATATATGCCACTATGGCATCTTATACATGACTTTTGATATACATATGTGCACATTTCTATGAGCATATACTTAGGAGTTCAGTTACTAAGTGTGTGGGTGTTTAGTTTTAGTAGATACTGCCAAACAGCTTTTCAAAGAGGTTGTGGCAATTTATACTCCCACAGGCACTATGTGAGAGTTTCAATTTCTCCATAACCTTGCCAGAACTTGGTATTGTCAGTCTATTGATTTAGCTCTTCAAGTGATTATGTAGTAGTACCTAATTGTGGTTTTAGTTTGTATTTCCGTCATGCACCATGAGGTTGCTTATTGGCCTTTTGGATATCAAGTTTTGCAAAGTGACTTTGTAGCCTTTTGCTCATTTATTTTTAATTGGGCTATCTGCATTTTCTTATTATTTGTGAAATTCTTTATATGTTCTCAATAAGAATAATTTGTCGACTAGATAAATCTCCTGTGGCTTGATTTTTCATCTCTTTGTGGTGCCTTTTGTTGGCAGAGGTTCTTAATTTCAATAAAGTCCAATTTATTAAAATTTTATGGCTTGTGCTCCTTTAGTATCCCATTAAAAATATTTTTCTATCTCAAAGGCATTGAAGATACTCTCTTTCGTCTTTCTAATTTTTACATTTTAATGTAAGATCTATAAGAAATTAAATTTTATCTATGCTTTGAAGTAGGGGACCAGAGTTGTTAACCATATTAGTATACAATCGATTTAAATGATTTTTTTCCTAAGTGCACTACAAGGGCAGACTCTTGTTTTCTATGAATAACAAAAATTTTGTTTCTTCTTTTATAACCCTGCTAATTCTTTACTTTTAAATTAGCCTCATTTCACTAATGAGAATCTGTAGTACATATTAGAATTAGTCTTAGTGGGTAAACTCGCCTCATTCTTTTTTAAATGATTTTAAAAATTTTAATCTTTATTGTATTTTTTATTACAATTTAGTCTCCTTATTCCCCCCATATGCAGCAATCACCACACTATTGTCCATGTGTTCTTTTTTCTTTTTGCTCTATCCCTCCACTCCTTATCATCCTCTTCACTATCTGTAATTTGCTCTCCATCTGTGAGTCTGTCTCTGCTTTGCTCATTAGTGCAGTTTGTTCATTAGATTACTCATATGAGTGAAATCACATGGTATTTGTCTTTCTCTGACTGGCTTATCTCACTTATCATAATGTTCTGCAGGTCCATACATGCTGTTGTAAAGGGTAAACTGTTATTTACAGCAGAGTAGAATTTCATTGTGTAAATGTCACAGTTGTATTATTCACTCATCTATTGATAGAGACTTGGGCTGCTTCCATATCTTGGTGACTGTAAATAATGCTGCAATGAACATAGGGGTGCTTATGTTCTTCTGAGTTATTGTTTTGGGTTCCTTTGAGCATATTGCCAGAAGTGGGATCACTGGATCAAAAGGCAGATCCATTGAAAATTTGTTTTATGTATCTTCATACTGCTTTACACAGTGGCTACATCAGTCTGTATTTTCACCAACACTGGACTAGAGTTCCCTTTCTCCATATCCTTGCTAGCACATGTTGTTGGCTGATTTACTGATGATAGCCATTCTGAGAGGTGTGAGATAGTATTTCATTGTGGTTCTAATTTGCATCTTTCTGATGATTAGTGACTTTGAATATCTTTTCATATGTCTGTTGGTCATCTGTATGTCCTCAACTGAGCAGTGTCTGTCTATTCAGGTCTTTTCCTCACTTTTAATTGGGTTGTTTATTTATTTGGTGTTGAGTTTTGTAAGTACTTTATAAATTTTGGATATTAATCCCTTATAAGATGTTTGGGCAAATGTGGTCGCCCATTCTGTGGGCCATCTTTATTTTGTTGATGATTTCCTTTGCTGTGCCAAAACTGTTTAATTTATTGTAGTTTCATTTGTCTATTTTTTCTTTTGTTTTCCTTGACTGGGGAGATATATCCAATAAAAATTCCTACAAGCAATACCTGATATTTTGCTGCCTACATTTTCTTCTAGGATTTTTAAGGCTTCAGGTCTAACATTTAAGTCTTTTATCCATTTTGAATTTATTCTTGTGTGTGGTGTAAGAAGGTGGCCTGGTTTCATTTTTTTGCCTGTATTTGTTCAATTTTTCAAAAACCATTTATTGAATAGACTATCTTTAGTCTATTGAATGTACTTTCTTCCTCTGTCAAATATTAATTGACTATAACAACATGGATTTAGAGACTTCCAGCCAAGATGGAAGCCTAGACTGACACACTCCATCTTCCTCCCCAACTAAGAAGGACTCATCATCGGCAGCCGTCCATCTCGAGAGACGATGGCGTAGCTTCTTGAGAGTCTATCTGCAACGCCGAGAATGGCTGTGCAGTCCGACTCGGGAGTGACAATCCCTGCCGCACTTGTTACAGGTGAAGGCAGATGGCTGTTGTTGCTGCTGTTGACGCTGCTTCCGCCTCGATCTTTTCTGGACCGCCTCCTCGTGGCGCGCAGCCTCTGCGCGTGACGTACCTTGCCTGACCGCGAGCCTCCAGGCTAGGCGGCCATCTGCTTGAACTTCCCATGTGTTGAGATTGATGGAGCATTGTGTCATGTCCTTTTTGCAGATGTCTTTGAACCGCAGTTTTGGGCGCCCTGTCATCCTCTGGCCTTCTGCTAGCTCGCCGTAGAGGAGGTCTTTGGGAATACGGCCTGCATCCATTCTTTTGACATGGCCGAGCCACCTGAGGCGTCTCTCACTAAGAACTGCATGCAAACTGCTCATGTTGGCTCGCTTCAGCACCTCGGTGTTGGGGACCTTATCCTGCCAGGCGACATGCAGGACGCGTCGCAGGCACTTCATGTGGAAGCTGTTGAGTTTCCTTTCGTGCCTTGCGTAGGTGGTCCACGTCTCGCTGCCATAGAGGAGAGTGCTGAGTACGCAGGCTTGGTAGATGCGCAGTCTGGTTTTCTCAGTGAGGCTGGAATTGTTCCACGCTCGCCGGTTCAGTCTGGCCATAACTGTGGCTGCCCTGGCGATTCTCCGGTTGACCTCCAAGTCAACTGACAGAGAGCTCGAGATGGTGGACCCGAGGTAAGTGAAGTCGTTGACAACCTCCAGGGTGTATCCGTCGATGGTGATGCATGGGGGTGTCCCCATGCCTTGAGCCATAACGTTCGTCTTCGTCAGGCTGATGGCTAGTCCGAACTCCTTGCATGCGTGGGAAAGGCAAGTGACTAGCTGCTGGAGTCCCTCTTCGGAGTGTGATGTCAAAGCTGCGTCGTCGGCGAAGAGCATCTCACGGATGAGCACCTCTTTGACTTTGGTCTTGGCTCGTAGACGGGCCAGGTTGTAGAGCTTGCCATCGGATCTGGTGTGAATGAAGACACCCTCGCTGCAGTCCTTAAAGGCGTATTGGAGGAGCATGGAGAAGAAGATTCCGAACAGCGTAGGCGCGAGGACACAGCCCTGCTTTACTCCGCTGCTGACTGGGAAGGCCTCAGAGGTTGCGCCGTTGTAGGACACCGTGCTGTGCATGTTGTCGTGAAAGGACATGACCACAGCAAGCAGATGTGGTGGACAGCCAATCTTCTGTAGCAAGCTGAAGAGTCCGCTTCGACTGACCAGATCAAACGCCATCGTGAGGTCGATAAAGGCGAGGTAGAGTGGTTTATGCTGCTCGTGACACTTCTCCTGCAGCTGGCGTAGGGAGAAGATCATGTCCACTGTTGATCGGCCAGCTTTGAAGCCACACTGGGACTCTGGGTAGACGCGGGAAGCAAGGGTCTGCAGGCGGGCAAGAGCGACCCGGGCGAATACTTTGCCGACGACGCTGAGGAGAGAGATGTCCCGGTAGTTGTTGCAGTCGCTGCAGTCTCCTTTGTTCTTGTACATGGTGATAATGTTGGCGTCTCTCATATCCTGGGGGATGTAACCCTCTTTCCAGCAGAGACAGAGTAGATGGTGGAGCGGCTGTAGCAGGACTGGTTTCCCGCTCTTTAGGATTTCTGGAGGGATTCCGTCGCTTCCTGGTGCTTTCCCGCAAGCGAGGCGGTCGATGGCTTTGCCGAGCTCTGCCGCAGTAGGTGGGGTGTCTAGCTCCTCCATGACTGGTAGGTCTGGGATGGCGTTAAGAGCAGTGTCTGTTATGGTGTTCCTCGTCGCGTACAGCTCGAGGTAGTGCTCGGTCCACCGCTGCATTTGCTGTTCCTGGTCAGTGATGACCTCACCTGTCTTGGACTTAAGGGGGGCGATCTTGGAGGGGATTGGGCCTGTTGCCTTCTTGATACCCTCATACATTCCTCGTGCGTTGCCTATATCGGCGGCTTCCTGGATGGTTCTGCACAGGTTTAGCCAATAGGTGTTGCCACAGTGGCGGGCGGTCTTCTGGACTTTGTTCCTGGCAGCCCGTAGAGCTTGAAGTGTACTGGGAGTGGGCGTGGCCTTGTAAGCCAGTAGGGCCTTCCTCTTAGCCTCGATCACGGGTTCCATTTCTTCCCAGTGAGCCTCGTACCAGTCAGCGTTCTTCCGCTCTTTCTTCCCGTAAGCAATAATGGCGGAGTTGTATATGGCGTCGCGGAGACGTGGCCAATTGGATTCGATAATGTCATCTGCCGCCATTCCCTCGCCGAGTGCATCTTCCATCCTGTTGATGAATTGCTGGGTCTTAACTGGGTTGCTGGCACAACTGGTGTTGATGCGTGGGCAACCCTTCATCTTGGAGTGGTGCAACCTCTTCGGCATTATGCGCACCTTGCTTACCACGAGGGCATGGTCCGTGTCTCAGTCTGCACTGTGGTAGCTGCGGGTGAGGAGGGTGCTGCCAATATCCGTTCTTCTGGTGATGACGAGGTCAAGCTGGTGCCAGTGGTGGGAGCGGGGGTGCCTCCATGACACCTGGTGGATCTCTTTGCACTTGAAGAATGTGTTTGTCATGCACAGGCCGTGGTGACACAAAAGCTCAAGCAGTCGCTGACCATTCTCATTGATCTTTCCTCTCCCAAAGTTTCCGAGGCAGGTGGGCCAGGCCATGTGGTCGGCTCCTACTCTTGCGTTGAAGTCTCCAAGGAGATAAAGAGCGTTACTTCTGGGGATCTTGGATAACGCTTCGTCCAGTGCATGGTAGAACTGTTCTTTCTCTTCGATGGTGGCGCAGAGGGTTGGGGCATACGCGCTAAGAATGCTGACTGGGCCGAAAGTTGTTGACAATTGGAGGGTAAGTAATCTCTCTGTGCCTCCTGTGGGTGGCTCTATGGAGTTAACAAGCGTGTTCTTCACAGTGAACCCAACACCGTGCTGTCTTGGTTGGTCCGGAGACTTCCCTTGCCAGTAGAAGGTGTAGTTGGTTTCTCTGATAGTTCCGTTGTCGGCCAACCGGGTCTCCTGTAGAGCCGCAATGTTGATGTTTAGTCGTGCCAGTTCCCTGTCGATGATGGCAGTTTTCCTGGCACCATTGATCCACGGAAGGTCTGCAGTAAGTCCGGGACACATGGTCCTGATGTTCCAGCTAGCGAGGCGAAGAGCTGGAGGCTTCTTTCTTGTTGTTTGCTTGGAATTGCCTGGTGCGAGTGTTTTGTGGCCCACTTTTCAAGAGACGCCTCTCTGATCCCCACGCACCCAGTGGGGCAGGTGAGCCATGGCGAGACGGCACCTAATTGGCTGGGGGCTGCCCAGCTTGAGGCGGGCGGTAGCTGTCCAGTGAGGTGCGATGACCTCTCCCACCGTCAGAGGAGACCCCTGGCGCTCGTTTCCTTCGCCAATCGGATGAGCTTATAACCGGTAACTGTCTCCTCCCGTGTTAAGTCGACATCTTGCGATGACGCTGGAGTGTCCTCTCCAGTGAAGCTACAAAGCCTGGGCAGGGTGATATGGAGGACCAGCTGTTGCCCATGCAGCAGACTCCCCCTCTCTTCGCAGCTGAAGGATCCAAGGGGAAAGACAGTGTCAATACAGCTTGGCTTCAGGTGCGCCGCAGGAGTTGCCGGTGTTGACTACAACGTCAAACCACCTTAGGGACTCCGGCTCCGGATTTTCTGTCAGGGTTTACTCCCTTAGCCTTTCCCCTGAGGAGGTATGCCGCAAGGCAGCGGAGGTTTGGAGTCAGAGTTTCCCTTCTCCTTAGCCTTTCCCCTGAAGAGGTATGCTGCAAGGCAGCGGAGGTTTTTTGGAATCAGAGTTTTCCTTCTCTGATGTGCCCTGACTGGAAGATCGAACCAGCGACACTTAGCTCGCAGGCCGACGCTCAATCCACTGATCCAAACCAGCCAGGGGGGTAAATTTCTTTACAATTTGAAAATAATATAGAAATATAGGAACAACCAATAAATGTGAGACAATATGCTCCCTTTTCTTAGGTTCAAGTAAGGAAGTGGATGAATTGGAAATACTGTTAAGAGACTAACATAAATATACTAATGTATAAAAACTTACACATAAAAACTTCGAAAATCCCTAAGCAGTCTTTAACTTCTTGAAACACAGGCTTTTTGGTACCATTCCTTGGTAATACAGCCTGGAGTATTGCTCGTGAAATGCCTCACTCCAGACTGCTTCCACACCACTCTTCCCATAGGCACATGTTGTGTTTGCAATGGCCTGGGCAATCTGATCCTTGACGATCACAGCATGCCCAGATGACAAGCAGCGAACCCCATGAGAAGAGGCTACTGAAGGCTCTTGTAATGTTGAGAAATCCTGTGATGTGGAGTTGGTGGAGGATTTCATTTGAGGAATCTTAATGCCCTTCTTCCCGCTCCTCTACTTCCTGCTCAAATCTCCAGTTATCTTTCTGAATGTAATGCTTAAGTTCAGTAGTTAAGGCTTCCAATTCTCCTAGCATCTGATCTGATTCACTTGGGGCTGCCTCTGCACTGAAGTTGAGTAACTTGTCAGACAGTAAGCACTAACATATCTCAGGCCTCCATAGGAATCCCAAGTTCTTCCCAGGGAGAGTTGCTAACAGTGATGTCATGTACTTGAACCAGAGACAGAATCATGGATGTGAAGAACATTTTGATGGTTGCCAGATGGGGGATGGGGTGGGGAGAATGGCTGAAAGGTGAGGGGATTAAGAAGCACAAACAGGTAGTTACAGAAAAACCATGGGGATATAAAGTAGAGTATAGGAAATGGAGCAGCCAAAGAACTTATACGCATGTCCCATGGACATGAGCAATGGTGTGGGGATTCCCTGAGGGCATGGGGGGTGCTGGGTGAAGGGGAGCAAAGGGGGAAAAATTGGGACAACTGTAATAGCATAATCAATAAAATATAACTTAAAAAATAAATAAATAATAAATAAACATTATTTATATCTGAAACTAGAAAATATTGTTTTTTCAATATTTTCTAAACAACTTCTACAACTCAATAATAAGAAGTCAAGAGGAGAGGTAAGATGGCGGAGGAGTGAGGAGAGGTTGCGGTTTTAGGCTCCGGAGACCCGTCTACAGTTTGGTCTAATTGCAGACAGAACATCTCAGTGAGCAGCTGGACATTGGCGGGAGTTGAGCCAAGGCACTGCTGGATTAGAGAAAATCCATCTGGGAACAACCTGTTTAGTGAGGATAGCGGAGAAAAAGGGGACGAAACGGGATTCCTGACTGGGGCGGCTGCCCGAGCTGTGGCGGGAAGCACACAAAGGATTTTTGGCGACCACAGGCTACCCCAGAGAGGAGTCAGGCGGAGAGCGGATCTCTGCCCGCTGGCAGAGACGGGACTCGACCAAGTGGCATTGACGCTGAAGTACAGGAGACAGCGTGCTGCCGGGCAAGTGAGAACATAATTCTCCTTTATATTTTTCTCTAGTGGATGGTGGAGACGGGAGGAAAGTTTGGGTGTGGTAGGCCGTTCTGGAGGAGCCCAGGCGCAGGGGCGTGCTAATCCACTCCTCAACCCTACCATTGGGTCGCGGGGGCGCACATAGGGAAGTGCTCTCATTCACTGGCCCAGGTGCGCGGGGCCGTGAGTCCAGGCGTCCCTCGGACATTCCCCAACGGACATAAGATCAGTGCCCCAACGGGCACAGGGAGGGCCCACTGAACACGCAGAGAACTGTGCACAGACACCCCTAGACAGCTCCCGTGGGCGCAGGGCCCCAGGCCGGAAAGCAGACCACTAGCGCAGGCTCTGTTTGTGCCCGCCCAGACGGGTGAGGGAAGGCGGGTGGCTGCAGCACGGGAACAGCGAGAGGCGGCGACCCACGGACGCTCAATTCCACTGAGCGCAAGTGTCCCTGGCCCTGCCCTAAGAGGCGAGAGACCAACTCCCGGAGCTCGGCTCAGTGGGACTGAGGGCACGGGGCAGCGTGCGAGCGTGAAAGCACCTCAGCCCGGGGTCAGTGGGAGCTCTCGGGCCGCCTGTGCGGGCAGGGTCACCTTGGCGCAAACGGGGAACCGCCGCGGCCCAGCGAAAGCAGCAGCCAATCCCGGGGAAAGCGCTCGGGCTGTCCGCGCGGGCAGGGTCACCTCGGCGCGAACGGGGAACTGCCGCGCCCCAGCGAAAGAAGGAGCCAATCCCGGGGAAAGCGCTCGGGCCGTCCGCGCGGGCAGGGTCACCTCGGTGCGAACGGGGAACTGCCGCGCCCCAGCGAAAGAAGGAGCCAATCCCGGGGAAAGCGCTCGGGCCGCCCGCACGGACAGAGACACCTTGGCACGAACGGGGAACCACCGCGGCCCGGCAGCAGTGGGCTCCAACCGCGGGGCAAACTCTCGGGCCGTCAGAGCGCGCAGGGGCTTGCGCGCAAGGGCACCTCAACTGGCTACAGCGGGCAGCAAGGTAGCGCGCCGTGCCGGCAACCGCGGGCGCGCACCATAGCGGCAACCGGGTGCGCACACCAGTCCGGCAAAAGAACAAGAACCTCTGACCTGCCACACTAGACCAGCTGCAGACCCAGAAAAAGAAGGCAACACACCAAGGCTAAAATGGAGTAAAAACATCGTTTTTTGTTTTTTTTTTTTTCTCCAAATTTTTTCTCCCAAATTTTTTCTCCCTTGCTCTTTCTTTCTTCTTAATAATTTCTTTTCTTTCCTTCTTTCTTTATTCTTTTCCTGGGGTTTTTTTTGGGGGGGGGTTTTGGGGGGTATATATATATATATATTTTTTTTTTTGGTTCAATTTTTTTTTTCTCTCTCTTTTTTCTTTCTTCTGTATTCTTTCTTTTCTATCTTTCTTTGTTCCTTTCTTGCTAACCTTTTGGGGTTTTTTGGGGGGGTTGTGGTAAATTTTTTATTTTCTTCTCTTTCTCTCTTTCTTCTTTTCTTTCTTCTATTTTCTTGGGGATTTTTTGGGGGAGTGTTTTTCCTCCACCTCTTCCAATAATAACAAACTTTATCTCTAACGTGTTGCATATAACCTCTCCTTCTCATCCTTTCTCTTTAATAGTGGTTTATTCGTTTGTGTGTCTAGCTTAGCCCCCCTATTACTTTAAATAATACAATATAATTACTATATAAACCCAAATACAATACAATCCCACTTTCTTACTATACTAAGTATTTTTCTATCCTTTTCTTCTATTTTTCTTAACATACAATGTAAATATTACTAACTGGCTTGCACAGTCTCAACTATTATTAATCTATCAACCCCTCTATCAAAAATTATATTTTTCCTCCCCAAAAACAACTCGTATCTATTCTTCTTATAGTATAAAAGCTCAAATCTCTTTACATTTATATTAATACGGGCTAGTTGGCTAACGATAGCAGGATAGAGTGGGGGATACTTTCTGAGGGTGTGGGTCTCCTGCCTGGGCTGTGTGTTTATGTCTTTAACAGCATATCCACAAAAGAACTCAAGACAAAGCAGATAGAGTGACTCTCAACCAAGTAGCCAGAAGGAAGATCCTATCAAAGAACATCTGAAATATAACCGAACAGCACAAACAAACGACATAAAGGGTAACTCAAGACCATCAGGCTCAGGATATCAAAGAGACTGCACCACTGAAACTCCCAGACCTTCGATAAAGAATATTACACCACAAAGGAGGGAAGTCAAAGCAAACTACCCCCCCCAATAAATAAATAAATAAATAAATAAATAAATAAATAAACAAAAACAAAAAGAATCCAACATGGTAAGACGCAAAAATAACCCCTCAATGAAAAGAAAAGAGGAATCCTCAGAAAGAGAGATAGACGAAATAGACATAGCCCAAATGTCAGACATGGAATTCAAAACAATGGTGGTAAAGAAGCTCAATATACTCGACATCCTTAAAATCAACTATGACAACCTTCAAGGAAGTTACCAGCAGCTCCAAGAAAATTACAGGGAACTGGCAGAGAACTACACCAGCATAAAAAAAGACATAGAAATCGTTAACAAGAACCAGGAAGAACTTAAGAATACAATCTCTGAACTGAAAAACACAGTAGAATCAGCCAAAAGCAGACTAAACGAAGCAGAAGATCGGATTAGTGAGTTAGAAGATAATGTAGAGAAAAACTCCCAGACAATACAGCAAAATGAAAAACGAATGAAAAAATATGAACAAGATGTAAGGGAATTACAGGATAGCATTAGGAAAAATAATTTAAGGATCATCGGAATACGAGAGGAAGAAGAAAAGGAACATGGAATTGAAAATCTGATAGGAGAAATAGTGACAGAAAATTTTCCAAACCTGATGAGAGGAAAAGCTATGCAAGTCCAAGAATCACTGAGAGTTCCAATCAAGAGGAACCCCCAAAAACCCACTCCAAGGCACATCATAGTTAAAATGGCAACATTCCAAGACAAAGAGAGAATCCTAAAAGCAGCAAGAGAAAAGCAGCAAATAACATACAAGGGAGCTCCGATAAGGCTATCAACTGATTTCTCAACAGAAACATTACAAGCCAGAAGGGAATGGTCAAAAATATTTCAAGCAATGAAAAACAAAGGCCTACAACCAAGAATACTCTACCCAGCAAGGCTCTCATTCAAAATAGAAGGTGAAATAAGGAGTTTCTCAGACAAAGGAAGACTGAAAGAATACATCTCCACCAAACCAGCATTGCAAGAGATGCTAAAGGGACTGTTCTAGGAAAAAACAAGAGAGGAGAGGAACAGAGGTACAAAGGGAAATGAATAAATACACGTCAATAATAACCTTAAATGTAAATGGATTAAATGCTCCAATTAAAAGACATAGGGTAACGGAATGGATAAGAAAACAGGACCCACATATTTGCTGTCTACAAGAAACACACCTCAAAACAAAAGATTTACACAGACTGAAAGTAAAGGGATATAAAAAAATATTCCAAGCAAACGGACCGGAAAAAAAAGCCGGGGTAGCAGTTCTCATATCAGACAAAATGGATTTCAAAGCAAGGACAATAAAAAGAGACAAAGAAGGACATTTCATAATACTTAAAGGAACAATCCATCAAGAAGATATGACTTTGATAAACATATATGCACCCAACATAGGAGCACCCAAATACATAAAGCAAATACTAGAAGACCACAAAAAGGATATCAACAACAACACACTCATAGTAGGGGACTTCAACACTCCATTATCAACAATAGACAGATCATCAAAGCAAAGAAACACCAAGGATATACAGGCATTGAACAACACACTAAACCACATGGATCTAACTGATATATATAGAACTTTTCACCCCAAAGAAGCAAAATATACATTCTTTTCAAGTGCACATGGGACATTTTCAAAGATAGACCACATGATAGGTCACAAAACAAGCCTCAACAAATTCAAGAAAATTGAAATCATATCAAGCATCTTTTCAGATCACAATGCCTTGAAACTAGAAATCAACCTCAGAGGAAAAAATCAAAGACACCCAAACTCATGGAGATTGAATAACATGCTATTAAATAATGAATGGGTTAACAATGACATCAAAGAAGCAATCAAGAAATTTCTAGAAACTAATGATAATGAGCACACAACAACCCAAAACCTGTGGGACACAGCAAAAGCAGTCCTGAGAGGGAAGTTTATAGCAATACAGGCATATCTGAAAAGGCTAGAAGAATCTCAAATAAAAAACCTAACCACAATGCTACAAGAACTAGAACAACAACAACAAACAAAGCCTAGGGCAAGAAGAAGGAATGAAATCATCAAGATCAGAGCAGAACTAAATGACATAGAGACTAAACAAACAATCCAAAAGATCAACGAAACTAGGAGCTGGTTCTTCGAAAAAATCAACAAAATCGACAAGCCTCTAGCGAGTCTAATCAAGAAAAAAAGAGAGAAGACACAAATAAACAAAATCAGAAATGAAAGAGGAGAAATCACGACTGATACCTCAGAAATACAAATGATAGTTAGAAATTACTTCAGACAACTGTATGACAAGAAATTTGACAATCTAGAAGAAATGGACAAATTTCTAGAAACATACAACCTTCCAAAACTGAATCAAGAAGAAGTGGAAAGTCTCAACAGACCAATAACAAAGAAGGAAATTGAAACAGTAATCCAAAATCTCCCGGCACACAAAAGCCCTGGACCGGATGGCTTCACAGGCGAATTCTACAAAACATTCAGGGAAGAACTAACTCCTATCCTCCTCAAACTGTTCCAAAAAATCCAAGAAGAGGGGAAAATCCCAAACTCTTTCTATGAAGCCAGTATTATCCTAATCCCCAAACAAGGTCAAGACACAACAAAGAAAGAAAACTACAGGCCAATATCACTGATGAACATCGATGCTAAAATCCTCAATAAAATATTGGCAAACAGGATCCAGCAACACATCAAAAAGATCATACATCATGATCAAGTGGGCTTCATTCCAGGGATGCAAGGATGGTTTAATATTCGCAAATCAATAAATATAATACATCACCTAAACAGAATGAAAGACAAAAATCACATGATCATATCAATAGATGCAGAAAAAGCATTTGATAAAGTTCAACACCCATTTATGATGAAAACACTCAGCAAAATGGTAATAAAGGGAGCATATCTTAACATAATTAAGGCTATATATGAGAAGCCTGAGGCCAACATCATACTCAATGGACAAAAACTGAAAGCATTCCCCCTGAACTCAGGAACGAGACAAGGTTGTCCACTCTCTCCACTCCTTTTCAACATAGTGTTGGAAGTCCTAGCCACAGCAATCAGACAAGAAAAAGAAATAAAAGGAATCCAAATTGGGAAAGAGGAAGTGAAACTTTCATTATATGCAGATGATATGATAGTATACCTAGAAAATCCTATAAACTCCACTAAAAGACTACTCAATATAATAAGTGAATTTGGCAAAATCGCAGGGTACAAAATAAATATACAGAAATCCAAGGCATTTCTGTACACCAACAATAAAATAGCAGAGACAGAGACAAAAAAGAAAATACCATTTACTATAGCAACAAGAAAAATAAAGTACCTAGGAATAAACTTAACCAAAGAGATAAAAGACCTGTACTCTGAAAATTACATAACATTGAAGAAAGAAATTAAGGAAGAAACAAATAAATGGAAGCAAATACCATGTTCTTGGATGGGAAGAATCAACATCATCAAAATGGCCATACTACCCAAAGCAATTTACAAATTCAATGCAATCCCTATTAAAATACCAATGACATATTTCACAGACCTAGAACAAATACTCCATAAATTCATATGGAACCAAAAAAGACCCCGAATAGCAAAAGCAATCTTGAGACAGAAGAACACAACAGGAGGAATCACAACACCAGATATCAAACAATACTACAAAGCCACTGTAATCAAAACAGTATGGTACTGGCATAAGAACAGACATATAGATCAGTGGAACAGAATAGAGAGTCCAGAAATAAACCCAGGCCTCTATGGTCAACTAATCTTTGATAAAGGAGGAAGGAACATAAAATGGAGTGAGAAGAGCCTCTTTAACAAATGGTGCTGGGAGAACTGGATAGGGACCTGCAAAAAAATGAAACTAGACCACCAACTTACACCACACACGAGAATAAACTCAAGATGGATCAAAGACTTAAATGTAAGCCGTGACACCATAAAAGTCCTAGAGGAAAACATAGGCAAGAAAATATCAGATATCTCACGTAACAATCTCTTCATGGATACATCTCCTAAAGCAAGAGAAATAAAGGAAAAAATAAATAAATGGGATTACATCAAACTGAAGAGTTTCTGCTCAGCAAAAGAAAACAACAGCAAATTGAAAAGGAAACCAACCATATGGGAAAACATATTTGCCAATGACATCACAGACAGGGGACTGATTTCCAAAATATATAAAGAGCTGATACGACTCAACATCAAGAAAACAAACAATCCAATTAAAAAATGGGCAAGGGACCTGAACAAACACTTCTCCGAAGAGGACATACAGAAGGTCCATAGACACATGAAAAAATGCTCAACATCATTAGCCATCAGGGAGATGCAAATAAAAACCACAATGAGATACCACCTTACACCAGTCAGAATGGCCATCATCAACAAATCAACAAGCAACAAGTGCTGGCGAGGATGTGGAGAAACGGGAACCCTACTGCACTGTTGGTGGGAATGCAGACTGGTGCAGCCACTATGGAGAACAGTATGGAATTACCTCAAAAGATTAAAAATGGAACTGCCGTTTGAACCAGCGACTCCACTACTAGGATTATACCCGAAGAATCTTGAAACACCAATTCAAAAGAACTTATGCAGCCCTATGTTCATAGCAGCACTGTTTACAATAGCTAAGTGCTGGGAACAACCTAAGTGCCCATCTGTAGATGAGTGGATCAAAAAACTGTGGTACATTTACACAATGGAATACTATGTAGCAGAAAGAAAGAAGGAACTCCTACCATTTGCAACAACATGGATGGAACTAGAGAGAATTATGCTTAGTGAAATAAGCCAGGCAAAGAAAGAACAATACCATATGATATCACCTAATACAGGAAACTAAAGAACAACACAAACAAAGGAACTAAATAGAACAAAGAGCAGAATAGCAGTCAATAGGGGGGAAGGGAGAGGGAGAGAAGGGGGATAAGTAAGGGAAGGGTTTAATTAAAGAGCCTGTATAAAAGACTCATGGACATAGACAACAGGGAGGGATATGATTGCGGGAGAGGGGGTGGGCTGGGTGGGGGAGAGAAATTGGGGGAAAAGGGGACAACTGTAATTGAAAAACCAAAATTAAAAAAAAAATTATTTATAGATAATATTTTCATTGCATATAACTATACAGTAATTGTAATATATGACCACAAGAGTGATACACCTGGCTAATATATTAAGTTCTAACTCTTTCTTGATGATTATAATTAATAGAATTATAAAGGAAGGTTAGTATCACTTGAAATGAAATAAAGGGGAAAGTTGCTGATATCAATCAAGTGTGCAGAAGTATGGATAAAAGACATAGAACATTAACCTATAGTAGACATATGATTATTACATGGTTTATATGTGAGAAAATACACTTAATTTTTAAAAAAATAAAAAAAAAAAAAGAAGTCAAAAAAAAACCCCAACCCAGTTAAAAAAATCAGAAACAGATTTGAACAAATACTTGACCAAATGAAAAATTAGCACATAAAAATATTGTTAGCCATGCAAATTTAAACCACAATGAGATAATTCCACATACTCATTAAAATAGCAAAATTTGAAAAGCTTAAGAATTGCAAATGTTATCAAGTACTATGTGAAGAAAGGAGAGCACTCATACATTGCTGATAGTAATGCAAAATAGTAAAGCCACTTTGCAACATATTTTGGCAGTTTCTAATAAAGTTAAAGATGCATTTACCATATGACCCAATAAGTTTACTCCTTGCATTTACTTAAGTGATATGAAAATATTTGACCATACAAACACTTCAGTGCAAATTTTCATGGTGGTTTTATACATAGTATTCTTAATAGCTTCAAACTAAAAAATATCCAAATGTCTATCTACTGGTGACTGGATAAACAAATGTAATGATTCTATATAATGGAATATTACTCAGCGATACAAGAAACAAACTATGGGTGGCATTTAACAACTTGAATCAATCTCAAAAATATTATGCTAAGTGAAAGAAGCCAGACGACATAAGACTACATACTGTATGATTTCATTTTTATGATGTTTTGGAAAAGGCACCATTGTAGTGAAGGAGAGCAGATTCATAGTTACCACAGTTTTGGGGTGACAGGAGGGGACTGATACGAAGAGTCTACACAGAACTCTTTGCAACACAGACTCTAAGAAAGTATGGAGGAAAAGATGATAAAAGTGCATGTTTCCTTGTTAGGTTATAATTTATGTATCAAATAATATTATAAAGTAAACTTTAGTAAACTTTATATAAATTCTTTAACATTCCAGCCATAGGAATTTTTCTATAATTAATAGCTTTGTCCAATAATTTCTTTCACTGTTTACTGTCCAACTAATTTCATTCATTAAAGATATGGACTTTTGTATGGCATAAGAAAGAGAATCTGGATTATTTGCACTTCAGTTTTCTGATGATCAAAAGATTACTTCATAATTACTTCAAAGAGGAAACACTCATTTTTTCCTATGCATTATGAACTAAGGAATATACTCTCACACAATTCCCCTTAATTTAAAAATATTTCTGAGTATAGTTTATGTCATTTGTTAATCCTAAATGTGTACAAGTAATTTTAATCTAAAGATTCATATTTTAGAATGGGAGGCATCCAAATATGCATTCAGGAGTCACAGTGGAATTAAGATTTTCCCATCCATAAATTTTGTTTTAATTGTATTTAATTTACTCTGAAATTAAAGAAGGACTACAACTACCGCAAAATGAGAAATAACCACAAGTTCCAGAAAATAAAGTTACACTGAATTCCAACATATGAAGTTATAAACAAGTGGTGCTCATCCAGATGGGTAGGAGGGGTGAAGCTGGGGCAGAGAGGTCAAGCTGTGCTGGCGGCAGCAGCAGCAACTGGAGGCGGAACAGTGGTAAGTACAGACACCTGTATTTAAGGGGAGGTGAGAAGCACCTGGGGAGCACCCCTAGCTTCAGACCAAACCTGTCAGCTCATGATTCCAATGCCGGGGAAGGCAGACCCCCATGGCCTTGGAATTTGAGGCCCAGAGGGCATAGGGATGGAGTAGGAGGCTCCCAGTCTCTCAGCAGAGAGAGAATGGCAGGAATCCATCTTGGATCCCCGCCCCAACACAAAGTGACACAGTGTGGTGAGAAGGGTCACCCGGTAGTGACGAGTGTGTGGGGCTCTGCCCCCTATAGCATAGGAGGTGCAACAGCCCCACCCAGGAAGCAAAAATTGCCAGGATGGCGGGGATAATGATAGAGATCCCAATCACGCCACTGACCAGAAAGCAAACACATGAATTAATGGACAGATAGATAATCTTTCTGAGGCTCAGTTCAGAGCTATAGTTATAAGACAGCTTACAGAAATAACAGTGAGACTTAATCAAGAGGGGGAAGGAATGAAGACTAGTCCTGCTGAAATGAACAAAAACACATATGAAACAAGGGGTGAGGGAAGATAAACCAGGGATCAAATGAACAAATCAGAACATAAGGAAGGAACAAACAGTCAACCAGTGCAGAAAGAGAAAACAAAAAGTGAAGAAAATGAGGAGAGGCTCAGAAACCTCTGGGACAGCTATACGAGAGCAAACATCCGAATTATAGGGTTGCCAGAAGGTGAAGAAAAAGAACTAGAAATTGAAAAAGTATGTCAAAAAAATAATGAAGCAGAACTTTGCTAACTTGGGGAAGAAAATAAGCTTACATGTCCAGGAAGCAGAGAGAGTTCCAGAAAAACTGGACCCAGGGAGAACCACACCAAGACACATTATAATAAAAATGTCAAAAATTAAAGATAAAGAGAGGATCTTAAAAGCAGCAAGAGAGAAGAAGAGAATTATGTGTAAAGGGGTCACAATTGGACTATTAGCTGATTTCTCAAAGGAGACCCTGCAGGCAAGAAGGGACTGGCAAGAAATATTCAAAGTAATGAAAATAATAAACCTACAGCCATGATTACTCTATCCAGCAAAGCTGTCATTCAGAACAGAAGGGCCGAGAAAGTGCTTCCAGGACAAAGTAAAACTGAAGGAGTTCATCAGATCCAAACCACTGTTATATGAAATGTTAAAGGGACTTGTTTAGGAGAAGGAGGATCAAAACTATGAACATTAAAATGAAAACTGCATCACAGCAACCAACAACAGAGGCTAGGGAATCAAAATAAAGGAAAACTAAGTAGGCAACGGAAGTGGAAAAAGAATTATAGGTATGGGGAACATATAAGGAGGAGGTCAGCATGGAGGAGGAAAGGGAGGGAAATGATGCAGGAATTCAGAAGCATAGTAGGAGGGAGTGGAGTAGACAGGAAAATGTTGAGAAGAACTATATGCACAACCAATGGGCATGGACTAAGCGGGGGCGGGGTGGCAAATGGAGGGAGGGGAGTCGCTGGGTGGAGGGGAGCAGAGGGAAAAGAAATTGGAACAACTGTAATAGCATAACCAATAAAACATTTTTTAAAAAACCATGGGTTTATTTCTGGGCTCTCTGTTCTCGTCTGTTGATCTATTTGTCTGTTTTTATGCCAGTACCAGGCTGTGTTGATTACCGTGGCCTTATAGTATAGTTTGATATTAGGTAGCTTGATCTATCCAACATCTTCTTTCTCAGATAAACTGTTGCTATGCAAGGTCTTTTGTGGTTCAATATAAGTTTTTAAAATATTTGCTCTAGTTCTGTGAACTATATCATTGGAATCTTGATAAGAATTGCATTAAATCTATAGATTGCTTTGGGTAGTGTGGACATTTTGACGTTAATACTTCCTATCTATGAACCCAGTATATGCTTCTACTTATTTATATCTTTAATATTTTTCTTCAGTGTCATATAATTTTCCATGTACAGTCTTTTACATATTTGGTTAGGTATAATCCTAGGTGTTTTATTCTCTTTGTTGCAATTGTGAATGGGATAATTTTTTAAATTTCCCTTTCTGTTAGTTCATTATTGGCATATAAAAATACAATTTATTTCTGGATTAAATTTGGTATGCTGCTATTTTCCTGAGTTCATTTATCAGTTCTAGGAGTTTCTTGCTGTAATCTTTGGGGTTTTCTAGGTACAGTATCATATCATCTGCAAATAAAAACAGTTTTATTTCTTACTTTCTAATTTGGATGCCTTTTATTTTTTCTTCTGGTCTGATTGTTGTGGAAAGGACTTCCAGGACTATGTTGAATAAGAGAGGTGAAAGCGGACATGCCTGTTTTCTCCCGATCTTAAGGGGAACACTTGTAGATTTTGCCAGTTGAGTATGATGTTAGCAGTGTGTTTGTCATATATGGCTTCTATTATGTTCAGATATGTTCTCTCTAACCTCACTCTGCCGACAGTTTTTTTTTTTTATATCATAAATAGGTGCTGGATTTTATCAAAAGATTTTTCTGCATCTATTGATATGATCATGTGGTTTTTATCCTTCATTTTGTTTATGTGGTGAATCACATTTATTGATTTGTGAATGCAGTACCAACCTTGCATTTCTGGAATAAACCCCAATAGATCATAATCATGATGTATGATCTTTCTTTTTTCTTTTTTCTAAGTATATTTTATTGATAATGTTGTTACAGTAGTCCCAATTTTCTTCCCTTTGCTCCCCTCTGCCCAGTACTCCACTTCCTTCCAGCAATCCCACCCCCCCTCTTAGTTTATATCCATGGGTAATGCATATAAGTTCTTTGGCCTCACTCTTTTCTGTGTCATTCTTAACTTTCTCCTGTCTATTTTGTACCAACAAATTATGCTTCTTAATCCCTGCACCATTTCTCCATTTCTCACCCTCCCCGCTCCCAGCTAATAACCCTCTAAGTGATCCCCATACCTATGATTTTGTTCTTATTCTGGTTTGCTTGGTTAGATTTTGTTTTTATTTTTTTAATTCAGTTTTTGATAGTTGTGAGTTTGTTGTCATTTTAATGTTAATAGTGTTGATTTTCTTTTTCTTAAATAAGTCCCTTAACATTTCATATAATAATGGCTTAGTGATGATGAACTCTTGTAGCTTTACCTTGTCTGGGAAACACTTTATCTGCCCTTCCATTCTAAATGATAGCTTTGCTGAATAGATTAGTCTTGGTTGTAAGTCCTTGTTTTTCATCACCTTGAATACTTCTTGCCAGCCCCATCTTGCCTGCAAAGTTTCTTTTGAGAAATCAGCTGACAGTCTTAAAGGCACCCCTTTGTAAGTAACTCCCTGCTTTTCTCTTGTTGCTTTTAAGATTTTCTCTTTATCTTTAACCTAAGTCATTTTAATTATGATGTGTGTTGGTGTGGTCCTCTTTGGGTCTGGCTTGTTTGGGACTATCTGTGCTTCTTGGACTTGTATGTCTATTTTCTTCAAAAATTATGAAAGTTTTGCTTCATTATTTTTTCACATAAGCTTTCAATTTTTTTGTTCTTCTGCTTCTCCTTCTGGCACCCCTATGATTCAGATATTGGCTTGTTTAAAGTTGTCCCAGTGGTTCCTAAGCCTCTCCTCATTTTTCTCAATTCTTGTTTCCTCGTTCTGTACTGGTTAACTGTTTTTGTTTTTGTTTTTGTTTCTTCTTTATTTTTCAAATCATTGATTTGGACCCCAGATTCCTTCCCTTCACCATTGGTTTTGTGTGGATTTTCCTTTGTTTCACTTAGCATAGCCTTCACTTCTTCCCTTATGCATTTGCCATACCAAGGCATATCTGTCAAGCCTGTGAGCATCTTTATCACCATGTTTTGAACTCTACATCTGTTAGGTTGGCTATCTCCTCATTACTTAGTTCTCCCACTGGAACCTTAATCTATTCCCTCTTTTGGGCCATACTTCTCTGTCTCCTCATCTTGACAGGCTCCTGTGTTTGTTTGCCTCTGTGTCTTAGGTAGTACTATCACACCTGTTATGTTGTAAGGGATAGAACCTTAAGTATTCGTCAGTACAGGGCGACCTGTTTCACCACGCTGTGGTGCTGCGTGTCAGAGAGGGGTCTGAGAGGGAACAATGCCACCCAATCAGCACTTGTCCTTTTCACAGGCACTTTTCCCACTTCTGTATGGGACTGGTGCCTCTCTAGCTTTTGCCTTGGCTGTCGTTCCCAAACTGGGTGGACCTGCAGATGTACTAGGACCATGGGGGCTTTTCAAACAAGTGGGCTCTTCTAAGAGGCCAGCAATTTCTTCCACCATTCCAACCCCCAATGGTTTGCACAGTCAGAAGCAATGAGGCTCTTATTTTCCCTGATGCTGGGACTGTGAGCTGCGCACCGTGGTCTAGAACTGGGACTGCTCCCCAGGTGTCCCTCCCAACTTTTAAAAATATGTAACTGCATTTTCTGCCAGCCTGCCGCTGCCGCTGCTGCCACTGCCTCATCTGCTGCCACCACCACACCTCGTCTTCTCCGCCCCTCCTACCTGTCTGGATGAGTATTTCTTCTTTGTATCTTTGTTTGTTGGACTTCCATGCCACTTGATTTTCTGGAACGTCTGGTTGTGTCTAGTTTTGAGGCAGTTGTGTTCTTTCTAGTTTTGGAGGGAGATGCAGCATGTTTTTCTGGGCCTCCATCTTGGCCGGAAGTCCATGATGTATGATCTTTTTGATGCATTGCTATAATTAGTTTGCTAATATTTTGTTGAGGGTTTTAGTTTCTATGTTCAGCAGGGATATTGGCCTATAAGTTTCTCTTTGGTGTCTTGACCTAGTTTTGGAATTAGGATAATATTGGCCTCATAGAAAGTGTTTGGGAGTATTCTTTCTCTTGGATTTTTTTTTTTTTTTTTGGAATAGTTTGGAAAAGATATGAGTCAGCACTTACCTGAGTGTTCAATAAAATTCAACTCTGAAGCCATTTTACAATTGTCATCTTTTTCTTTTTTTATTGATTCCAATTCTCTGGGGAGGCATTTATGTTTTTTTTTTTAATCTATTTTCTTGAATGACTTAATTGTATTTATAAAGTTTTAAAGTTCCTGTCTGATATGTCCAATTTCTAGATCATCTGTGGCTCTGTTTTTATTTCTATTTGCGTTTAGGTCATTTGGTTCTGTTCCATTCCATGATTTTTAATATTTGATTAAATGTGAGGCATTATGGATGAAAATTTGTAGAGGCTCAGAATAATATTATTTTCTTCCAGAGAACATTTGATCTTCTTGTGATTAAAAATTGAGTTAGGGGTATCACCCCATTCTAACGGAAAATGTTTTGTTTCCACTTTGCTCTTATTCTTAGTGTTTGGCTATTCCAGAGCATCAACTAAAATTGTGGAGTGTTTACTAGGGTATCTTTTTCATTGTGGGTCTTAGTAGTTGCTTTCTTTTTGGTTCTCCAGAATTATGCTTCATGTGTTTTTAAATTGCCTCAAAGGAGGATGGCAAGCATGCTGTCAGCTGCATCTCAATTTATGTCCCTTCTCTCTGGGAACATGGTCCTTTGACTTCTGACTCATCAGTGCCTTCAAACAATTATTTTGCTATTGCAATAGATTTTATGCTTGTTGTCACTGGGAGAGTTAACCTGAGATCAGCTAATTTTTTATGACTAAAGACAGTAATATTCCCTCCATAAGTTTTATTTTACTTATGTTGTGTTCTAGTTACTAGAGGAGTATTCAGGAAGAATTCTATGGCAGTAGTCTTTAAATGTGAATGTAGGATTTAGGAACAAAGAGTAT
This sequence comes from Furipterus horrens, assembly GCF_987537825.1. NCBI lineage: Eukaryota > Metazoa > Chordata > Mammalia > Chiroptera > Furipteridae > Furipterus > Furipterus horrens. The sequence continues at coordinate 87,710,857 of NW_028327187.1, forward strand.
ATAGCATTGTAGATTTCAGTGTCATCAACCTCCATAAGATTTTTGAAAGCTTGGAATATCAAGAGAACGAGAACTCTAAAAAGGCTATACAAAAAAAGAAAGTAAAGCAGTAAGAGAGAAAATGAAATGGTCACTAATATAGGAAGATAACAATTTCACATAGAAGATTTAAGAAGCTAGCTAACTCAATCAAATTCTATAAAGTTAAGGAGAAAAGCCAGAAAAGATCATTGGATTTCATCTGTATAGAGACAATTGTGACAACTGAGTGAGTAGTTTTAGAAAGCAGATAGGAGTAATACTTAGATTGTGAGAGATTAAGGAATAAGAAAGAATTAGGAAAGTGAAATAATTATTTGTTTTTAAAAAATTAACAATGAGGAGGAGACAACTTCCAGTCAAGATGAAGGCCTAGATTGACACGCTCCATCTTCCTCCACAATTAAAAAGGAATACAACTACCGCAGAACCAGAAACAACCAGAAGTTTCAAAAAATAAAGCTACATAGAAGCCCAACATATGAAGTTATAAAGAAGTGGTGCTTGTCCAGACAGGTAGGAGGGGCAAAGCCGGGGCGGAGAAGTCAAGCTGTGCTGGTGGCGGCAACTGTGGCGATGATGGCAGGATGGCGGTAAGCACAGACATTCATATTTAAGGGGAGGTGAGAAGGGCCTGGGGAGCACCCCTGGCTGCAGACTAGACCCATCAGCTCGCGATTCCAATGTCGGGGAAGTCAGAGCCCCTTTGCCTCAGACTGTGAAAACCAGAGGACTTGGGGATGGAGGAGGAGGCTTGCAGTCTCTCAGCCAAGAGAGAATAACAAGAATTAATTTTGGACCCCAGCCCCCACGAAAAATGTCACAGTGTGGTGAGAAGGGTCGCCCAGTTGTGATGAATGCATGGGACTCTGCCCCCTATAGCGTAGGAGTTGTGACAGCCCCGCCCAGGAAGCAAAGGTAAACACAAAAATGTCAGGATGACACAGATCATGATAGAGATCCCAATCATGCAGCTCACCAGCCAGCAAATATATCTAATCTAACGAATCAGCAGATAGGAAATCTTTCTGAGGTACAATTCAGAGCTTTGGTTATATGAATGTTTACAGACCTAACAGCAGATCTTAAAGAAGACAGGGAAGGAATGAAGGCTAGCCCTGTTGAAATGAATGAAAACACATATGAAACTAGTGGTAAGGGAAAGAAAACCAGTGCTCAAATCAACAAATTGGAACATAGGGAAGGAACAAACAGTCAACCAGTGCAGAAAGAGGAAACAAAAAGTGAGGAAAATGAGGAGAGGCTCAGAAACCTACGGGACAGCTATAAGTGGGCCAACATCCAAATCATAGGGTTGCCAGAAGGTGAAGAACTAGAAATTGAAAAATGTGAAAAAGTAATGAAGCAGAAATTCCCTAACTTGGGTAAGGAAATAGACTTACAGGTCCAGGAAGCACAGAGAGTTCCAAATAAATTGGGTCCAGCGAGAACCACACCAAGACACATTAAAATAAAAAGGTCAAAAATTAAAGACAAAAAGAGAATCTTAAAAGCAGCAAGAGAGAAGAGAATTACATACAAAGGCATCCCAATAAGACTGTCAGCTGATTTCTCAAAAGAAACTCTGCCGGCAAGAAGGGACTGGAAAGAAATATTCAAAGTAATGAAAGGCAAAAACCTACAACCACGATTAATCTACCCAGGGAAGCTGTCATTCAGAATAGAAGGGCAGAGAAAGTTCTTCCAGGACAACGTAAAACTGAAGGAGTTCATCAGATCCAAACCACTGTTATATGAAATGTTAAAGGGACTTGTTTAGGAGAAGGAGGATCAAAACTATGAACATTAAAATTAAAACTGTATCACAACAACTGACAGAAGCTATGGAATCAAAACAAAGGCAAACTAAGTAGGCAACAAGAGTGGGGAAAGAATTATAGGTATGGGAAGTATATAGGGAGGAGGTCAGTGGAGAGGAGGACGGGGGGAATGCGAAGGATATGGTACAGAAATTAAGAAGTGTAGTAAGAGGGAGTGGAGTAGACAGGAAAATGTTGAGAAGAACTATATGCACAACAAATGGGCATGGACTAAGAGTTGGGGCACAACTGGAGGGAAGGGGTCATTGCGTAAAGTAGAACAAAGGGAAAAGAAATTGGGACAACTATAACAGCATAATCAATAAAGCATATTAAAAATTTTTTTAAATTAACAATGAAAGAAAACAGAGATAAGAAACTGAGTGTGGTAGTAAACTTCAGGCAACGTTTTTAGAAAAAAATTTAAGTATATGAGGGCATAGAGGTAGAAGGACTTTAATGATCAAGTAAAAGGGAGGTTAAAGATGCAAGTAATGGAGGATCCAAGATGGCGGAGTAGTAAGTGGAAGCTACACTAACCTCCTCCCAGAACCAGTCTGGATTTACATCTTAATTTTGGAGAAATCATCTGGAATAACCAACGGAACACTAGCTGGAAAGAAGTCTTATAACCATGGAGAGACAGAAAAGGCCACTATATCACAACTTGACAGGTAGGGAGTGCGGAGACGTGGAAGGGCTGGCTGGGCTCACATGGGTGGCAGCTGAAGGGACTGAGAAACAGCTCAGCAGCCGGGGATTCCCCCTGAGAAGGGCAGGGTCTAAACCCCCAGCTGGGCTTCCCAGCCTACAGCAACAGAGTGGAAAGTAAAATAGTATCAGCTGTGAAAAGCGAAAAGCCACAGGGTTTCTTGATAGCCGGAGAGAAACAGCAGGAGAAAAAGAGCTCTTAAGTGGATCACATACGAAAATATTTTGGCCACCACTTACCCTGGACTCAAGCAGAGGGAAGGCAGAGAGGACTGGAGACACTTGGGGAGAGTTTGACACGGTGGCTTTGAGGGGAGAACTGGAGGAGCAGCCGACTGGGTCCCAGTGCTGACTCATCCCCAGTACTGCGGGTAGACCATTCCCCTCCAAGTGGCGTCAGCCTGAGGGGAAGCAAAAGCCCTGCCTACAGGAATTAAGCTTCCACACCCACGGTCCTTAAGCCTGACAGCTACTCACAGATTGAATAGATTAACAATCAAAGAAGACAGACAACAGCAGTAGATCCCTGGAAGTCTCCAACAGGCAGCCTAGGGCCAGACTGGTACATGATCTGACGCCACCAGAGGCAGATCCAGGAAGTGCAGATTATTCTAAGAAGCACCAAAAAACAATAGGAGTCAAAAAAATGGGGAGACAGAGAAACAACCTCCCATCAAAAGGAAAGGTAGAATCCCCAGAAAGAGTGCTAAATGAAATAGAGGGGAGCGAACTATCAGATATGGAATCCAAAACATGGATTATGGAGAAGCTGAATGAGCTCAGCGGAAACTACAAAGAACTCCAGAAAAACTACAAGGAACTCACAGAAAATTACGTGAGCATGAAAAAGGACATAGAAGCTATCAATAAGAGCCAGGAGGAAATGAAGAATACGATCTCTGAATTGAAGAACACAGTAGAAGGAATTAAAAGCAGACTAGAGGAAGCAGAAGATCGGATCAGCGAGCTGGAGGACAACGTACACAAAAACTCACAGACAATGCAACAAAATGAAAAAAGACTGAACAAGACTGAAGAGGTTCTAAGACAGCTGCAGGACAACATCAAACGTAATAATATCCGTATCATAGGAATTCCAGAAGGAGAAGAAGAAGAGCAAGGGATAGAAAACCTCTTTGAAAAACTAATGACAGAAAACTTCCCTAACATGACGAGAGAAAGAGTCACGCAAGTCCAGGAAGCACAGAGGGTCCCAATGAAGATGAACCCCAACAGGCCCACCTCAAGACACATCATAATTAAAATGGCAACATTCAAAGACAAAGAGAGGATCCTAAAAGCAGCAAGAGAAAAACAACTAATAACATACAAGGGTGCTCCAATAAGGCTATCATCAGATTTCTCAGCAGAAACACTACAAGCCAGAAGAGAATGGCAAAAAATATTCCAAGCAATGAAAAACAAAGGCCTACAACCTAGAATACTCTACCCAACAAAGCTCTCATTCAAAATGGAGGGTGAAATAAGGAGCTTCCAAGACAAAAGAAGGCTAAAAGAATACATCTCCACCAAACCAGCAATGCAAGAGATGCTAAAGAGTCTGCTCTAAGAAGATAAAGAAACAGAGAGAGACAGAGAAGAACATGAGTACAAAGGGGAAAAATGACAATGAATAAGTACTTATCGGTAATAACCTTAAATGTAAATGGATTAAACGCTCCAATTAAAAGACATAGGGTAGCTGAATGGATTAGAAAGAATGACCCACATATATGCTGTCTACAAGAGACCCACCTTAGAACAAAAGATCTACACAGACTGAAAGTAAAGGGATGGGAAAAAGTATTTCAAGCAAATGGGCATGAAAAAAAAGCCGGGGTAGCAATACTTATATCAGACAAAACAGATTTCACAGCAAAGTCCATAAAAAGAGACAAAGAAGGGCATTTCATAATACTTAAGGGAAAAATCCATCAAGAAGATATAACCCTTATAAATATATATGCACCCAACTTAGGAGCACCCAAATATATAAGGAAACTTTTGAAAGACTCCAAGAAAGATATAGACAGCAACACACTCATAGTAGGGGACTTTAACACCCCATTGTCAACAATGGACAGATCTTCGAAGCAAAGAAACACCAAAGATATTGAGGCACTGAACAACACTCTAGATCAAATGGACTTAGTCGATATATATAGAAGTTTTCACCCCAAAGAAGCAAAATATACATACTTCTCAAATGCACATGGAACATTTTCAAAGATAGACCACATGGTAGGACACAAAACAAGCCTTAACAAATTCAAGAAAATTGAAATTATATCAAACATCTTCTCAGATCACAATGGCTTAAAATTGGAAATCAACCTCAAGGAAAAAACTCAAAAACATTCAAACTCATGGAGAATGAATAACATGCTATTAAATAATGAATGGGTTAACAATGACATCAAGGAAGAAATCAAAAAGTTTCTGGAAACTAATGATAATGAACACACAACAACCCAAAACCTATGGGATAGAGCGAAAGCAGTCCTAAGAGGAAAGTTCATAGCAATACAGGCCTACCTAAAAAAGCTAGAAGAATATCTAATAAAAAATTTAACCCTACAGCTACAAGAACAAGAGGAAGAACAACAAGCAAAGCCCAGATCAAGTAGAAGGAAGGAAATCATCAAGATCAGAGCAGAATTAAATGACATAGAGTCTAAACTAACAATTCAAAAGATCAACAAAAGTAGGAGCTGGTTCTTTGAAAAGATAAACAAAATTGACAAGCCTTTAACCAGGCTCATCAAGAAAAAAAGAGAGAGAACCCAAATAAATAAAATCAGAAACGAAAGAGGAGAAATCACAACCGATACCACAGAAATACAAAGGATTATAAGAAATTATTACGAACAACTGTATGGCAAGAAATTTGACAACCTAGAGGAAATGAACAAATTCCTGGAAACCTATAGTCTTCCCAAACTGAATCAAGAAGAAGCAGAAAGTCTGAATAGACCAATAACAGCTAGTGAAATTGAAGCAGTAATCAAAAAACTCCCAGCACACAAAAGCCCTGGACCGGATGGCTTCACAAGTGAATTCTACAAAACATTTAGGAAAGAACTAACTCCTATCCTTCTCAGACTATTCCAAAAGATACAAGAAAAGGGAAGACTGCCAAACTCATTCTATGAAGCCAGTATAACCCTAATTCCAAAACCAGGTCAAGACACAACAAAGAAAGAAAACTACAGGCCAATATCGCTGATGAACATAGATGCTAAAATCCTCAACAAAATATTGGCAAACCAGATCCAGCAACACATTAGGAAGATCATACACCACGATCAAGTAGGATTCATCCCAGGGATGCAATGATGGTTTAATATTTGCAAATCAATAAACGTGATACACCACATAAACAAAATGAAAGACAAAAACCACATGCTAATATCAATAGATGCAGAAAAAGCATTTCATAAAGTACAACACCCCTTTATGATAAAAACTCTCAGCAAAATGGAAATAGAGGGAGCATACCTCAAGATAATAAAGGCCATATATGAGAAACCTGAAGCCAACATCATACTCAATGGGCAAAAACTGAGAGCATTCCCCCTGAGATCAGGAACAAGACAAAAATATCCGCTCTCTCCACTCCTATTCAACATAGTCTTGGAAGTTCTAGCCACCGCAATCAGAAAAGAAAGAGAAATAAAAGGCATCCAAATAGGAAAAGAGGAAGTAAAACAGTCATTATTTGCAGATGACATGGTAGTGTACATAGAAAACTCTATAGACTCCACAAAAAAACTACTCGACCTAATAAGTGAATTCGGCAAAATACCAGGATACAAAGTCAATGTTAAGAAATCAAAGGCATTTTTATACACCAACAATAAAACCCAGAGATAGAAACTGAAAGAAAAATTCAATTTACCATAGCAACAAGAAAAATAAAATACCTAGGAATAAACTTAACCAAGGAAGTAAAAGACCTCTACTCAGAAAACTACATAACACTGAAGAAAGAAATTAAAGAAGATAAAAATAAATGGAAGCATATACCATGCTTATGGATGGGAAGAATCAACATCATTAAAATGTCCATACTACCCAAAGCAATTTATAGATTCAATGCAATCCCTATTAAAATACCAGCAACATATTTCACAGACCTAGAACAAATACTTCAAAAATTTATATGGAACCAAAAAAGAGCCCGAATAGCCACACAATTTTGAGGAAGAACACAGTAGGAGGAATCACAATACATGATATAAAACTATACTACAAGGCCACTGTAATCAAAACAGTCTGGTACTGGCATAAAAACAGACATATAGATCAATGGAACAGAATAGAGAGCCCAGAAATAAACCCAGGTTCATATGGTCAACTAATATTTGACAAAGGGGGAAAGAACATCAAATGGAGTGAAAAGAGCCTCTTCAACAAATGGTGTTGGGAGAACTGGACAGGGACATGCAAAAAAATTAAACTAGACCACCAACTTACACCATACACCAGAATAAACTCAAAATGGATCAAAGACTTAAATGTAAGCCGTGATACCATAAAAGGCCTAGAGGAAAAAATAGGCAGGAAAATTTCAGATATCCCACATAGCAACATTTTCACTGATATATCTCCTAAGGCAAGGGAAATAAAGGAAAGAATAAACAAATGGGACTACATCAAACTAAAAAGTTTCTGCTCAACTAAAGAAAACATCAGCAAGATGAAAAGGAAACCAACCATATGGGAAAATATATTCGCCAATGACATCTCAGACAAGGGATTGATCTCCAAAATATATAAAGAACTCATACGACTCAACACCAAGAAGACAGACAACCCAATTAAAAAATGGTCAAAGGACCTGAACAAACACTTCTCCAAAGAAGACATACAGAGGGCCCATAGACATATGAAAGTATGCTCAACATCACTAGCCATCAGAGAGATGCAAATAAAAACCACAATGAGATACCACCTCACACCAGTCAGAATGGCCATCATCAACAAATCAACAAACTACTTGTGCTGGAGAGGA